>NC_138292.1:44572500-45055000 GCF_965601325.2 Salmo salar
TATATTGAGGGAATAAGCCCTAAACCCAGCATGTATTACACAAGGAAGCTAATTCATTTGCCAACATAATTATTTAGATATAATTTACATATAAATGTGTTTTGTGTGGAAAATAAATAAATAAGATAAATAGACCGTAGTCGTAAATGACACCCTCAAGACTGCAATTTACAATTAAAATGTTAAAGCTGCTGATTATATTCAAGTACAATTTCTTCTTGACCTTCTGAGCTCACGGAAGGTAAAAGAGCATGCTTGCCTGGGCTCTGATTCTGTTTATCTGTGGTTATTCACAGTCCTTTTGTGTTCTTTGTTCTGTCAACTAATGTCCTTGAACAATTCCCTTAAAAACCCTTACAGGAGCATATACTGTACAATATATAATATATCAAATATCATAGAGCAAAGTGTGTTCTGAATTACTACTGCATCTGCCAGCCTAATTCATGTTACTAGTACTTTAATTTAAAAAACCCTGCATGTTGATGTTTGTTTCTATATTGCATGCCAGCCTTTCTACATGCAAGTGTGTGTATACATTGCCTTCAGAAAGTATTCACACCCCTCGACTTTTTCCACATGTTGTTGTGTTACAGACTGAATTTAAAATTGATTTAATTGAATTGTTGTGTCACTGGCCTACACAGAATGATGTATTTTTGACATTTTGGGAAATTGATAAATGAAAAGCTGAAAAGACTTGAGTTAATAAGTATTCAACCCCTTTGTTATGGCAAGCCTAAATAACTTCAGAAGTAAATATCTCCTTAACTGTCATGGGCGTCGTAAGGATTGGACCAAGGCGCAGCGGGTAAAGTGCTCAACTTCTTAATTTATTAGAAATAACACTTAAACAAAAGAAACAAACAACAAAACAGTCCCATAAGGTGCACAGACTATACAGGAAATAACCACCCACAAAACACAAGTGAAACAAACTTCAACTAAATATGGCCTCCAATTAGAGCCAACGACAACCAGCTGTCTCTAATTGGAGGTCCTACCAAAAACCCAACATAGAAATAGAAAACTAGATTTAAACATAGAAAACATAGAACCTAAACCAAAAACACCAAAACACACAAAACAAACAAAACAAACACCCCCTGCCATGCCCTGACCAAACTACAATGAAAGGAGGGTGGCCACCGTCAACGACAGTCCTTGTGCTACACCCCCCTTCCCAATCCTCCCACTACGGAGGTGGCTGTGGCTCTGGGCATAGCTCCTGTTCATAAGACTCTGGCCTGCGCGGCGTCGCTGGAGGCCCCCGGCTGAGAGGCGTTGCTGGAGGCCCCCGGCTGAGAGGCGTTGCTGGAGGCCCCCGGCTGAGAGGTGTCGCTGGAGGCCCCGGGCTGAGAGGCGTCGCTGGAGGCTCCAGGCTGGGGAGCGTCGCTGTTGGCTCCTGACTGGGGAGCGTCGCTGGAGACTCCGGGCTGAGGAGCGTCACTGGAGGCCTCCTGTGTGGAGCTGGGACCGGTCTCCCCGGACTGGGGAGACTTACAGGAGATTGGGTGCGCAGAGCGGGCACGGGGCACACTGGGCCGTGGAGGCGCACCGGCGGTCTGGAACTCAGGGCTGGCACACCCCGTCCTGGCTAAGTGGTCACTGTAGCCTGGTACGGGCGGAGCGCTGGCACAGGGCGAACTGGGCTGTGCTGAAGAGTGAGGGCTGCCATGCGTAGAGCAGACGCAGGGTAAGCTGGACCGAGGAGACGCACTGGTGGCCAGATGCGCTGCGCCAGTGCACTTCTCCCAGGCTGCCGGCCAACTCTCGCCCGGCAACGCTGCGGAGCCCGTACTGGCCGCACCGGACTGTGCGTGCGTATGGGCGACACCGTGTGCATTTCTGCGTAGCTCGGTGCTCTCCTCGTCACCCGCTCCCCACGGTAAGCACGGGTAGTTGGCTCAGGACTCCACCCTGACTCTGCCCAACTCCCCGTGTGCCCCCCCCCCCAATTTTGTTTTGGGGCTGCCTCTCGCACTTGCCTTTGGGCCTATACAGCGCCTCATAATAGCGCCGCTCTGCCTTTGCTGCCTTCAGTTCCTCCCTCGGTCGCCGGTACTCCTCAACCTGCCTCCAGGGTCCCTTTCCGTCTAAGATCTCCTCCCATGTCCACGACTCCAAATATTTCTCCTGCTGCTCCTTCTCCCGCTGCTTGGTCCGTTTGTAGTGGGTGGTTCTGTCATGGGCGTCGTAAGGATTGGACCAAGGCGCAGCGGGTAAAGTGCTTATCTTCTTAATTTATTAGAAATAACACTTAAACAAAAGAAACAAATGACAAAACAGTCCCATAAGGTGCACAGACTATACAGGAAATAACCACGCACAAAACACAAGTGAAACAAACCTCAACTAAATATGGCCTCCAATTAGAGCCAATGACAACCAGCTGCCTCTAATTGGAGGTCCTACCAAAAACCCAACATAGAAATAGAAAACTAGATTTAAACATAGAAACATAGAACCTAAACCAAAAACACCAAAACACACAAAACAAACACTCCCTGCCACGCCCTGACCAAACTACAATGACAAATAACCCCTTTTACTGGTCAGGACGTGACATTAACAAGTTACATAATTAGTTTCATGGACACACCCTGTGCAATAATATTGTTTAACCTTTTACATCTAGGGGTGAAACCCCGTTCCGCCAGTGGAACCCCTAGCCAACAGCCAATGGGATCGCATGGCGCGAAATACAAAATCAAATAAAATACCACAATTCAATTTTCTCAAACATACGACTATTTTACACGATTTGAAAGATAACACTCTCCTGAATCCAACCACGTTGTCCGATTTCAAAAAGGCTTTACAGCGAAAGCAAAACATTAGATTATGTTAGGATACCACCACAGCAAAAAAACAACAACACAGCCATTTTCTTAGCAAGGACAGCCATTTTCCAAGCAAGGGTAGCCATCCAAAAGCACAAAACCAGCTAAAATGATGCACTAACCTTTGACGATCTTCATCAGATGACACTCCTAGGACATTATGTTAGACAATACATGCATTTTTTGTTCCATCAAGTTCATATTTATATTTAAAAAAAAACATTTTACATTGGCACGTGACGTTCAGAAAATGTATTCACCCCAAATTTCTGGTGAATGTGCACCATAATTTACAGAAATACTCATCATAAACGTTGACAAAATATATAACAATTAATCAAAGAAATATAGATGAACTATTCCTTTATGCAACCGCGTTGTCAGATTTCAAAATAACTTTACGGAGAAAGCACATTGTTCAATATTCTGACTACTGAGCCCCAAGCTATTCAGTTAGCCGTTCAGCCAGGGCATCCACAAAACTCTGAAATATGTTAAAAATATTATCTTCCTTTGCTGATCTTCAGCTGAATGCATTCGGAAGGTCTCCCACTTCCACAAGAAATGTTCATTTGTTCGATAAAGTCCATAATTTATGTTGAAATAAATCCGTTTTGATGGCGCGTCCAGATCACCATTCCAAAATGCATCTATCCACCGTCGACGAAAAGTTATAAAGTTCCCTCAGCATTTGTAGAAACATGTCAAAACATGTTCACAATCAATCTTTAGGGTGTTTTTAACGTAGAATTTCGATAATATTCCAACCGGACAATAGCAGATTCATTACAGAAGAAAAGTAAAAATGGCTAGCCCTGTGTGACTGCGCACGAGGTAAGTCAATGACCCCAGCCCGACCACTTACTGTTCCGGGTATTATTCAATCAAATTGCATTGTAGAAGCCTCAAACAAGGTTCTAATGACTGTTGACATCTAGTGGAAGCCTTAGGAAGTGCAATATGACATCACAGACACTGTAGTTTAGACAGAACATCATTTGAAATGACTACAACCATGTGAGGTCAAACTTCCTGGTTGGATTTTTCTCAGGTTTTTGCCTGCCATATGAGTTCTGTTATACTCACAGACATCATTCGAACAGTTTTAGAAACTTCAGAGTGTTTTCTATCCAAATCTACTAATAATATGCATAATCCTACCTTCTGAGTCTGAGTAGGAGGCAGTTTAATTTGGGTACGTTTTTCATCGGGCCATGAAAATACTGCTGCCTATAGTGAAGAGGTTAACTGACTTGCCTAGTTAAATAAAGGTTACAAAAATATATATATACACTTTGGATGGTGTGTCAATACACACAGTCACTACTGTGCAGTTGCCTCAGAACAGGGCAGCACGGCTGGCCCTTAAAAGTACACGGAGAGCTAACGTTAATGACATTCATGTCAATCTTTCATGGCTCAAAGTGGAAGATTGACATCATCATTACTTTTCATAAGAGGTGTTGACAAGCTGAAGGTACAGTGCTGTCTGTTTAAAATACTAGCACACAGCTCAGACACGATGCATACCCCACAATTCATGCCACCAGAGGTCTCTTCACAGTCCCCAAGTCCAGAACAGACTATGGTACTGTAGGTGTACAGTACTACATAGAGCCATGACTACATGGAACTCTATTCCACATCAGGTAACTGATGCAAGCAGTAGAATCAGATTTAAAAGCAGGAAAAAATACACCTTATGGAACAGCGGGGACTGTGAAGTAACACAAACATAGGCACAGACACATGCATACATACACAATAAAAACAATTCCTCAGCAATCTACACACCATACCCCATAATGACAAAGTGAAAACAGGTTTTTAGACATTTTTGCAAATGCATTAAATATAGAAAACTTAAATAAATGATTTACATAAGTATTCAGACCCTTTGCTAAGAGACTCACATGAGCTCAGGTGCATCATGTGTCCATTAATCATCCTTTAGATGTTTCAGAAACTTGATTGTAGTCCACCTGTGGTAAATTCTATTGATTGGACATGATTTGGAAAGGCACACACCTGTCTATATAATGTCCCCCAGTTGACTGTGCATGTCAGAGCAAAAACCAAGCCATGAGGTTGAAGTAATAGTCGGTAGAGCCCCGAGACAGGGTTGTGTTGAGGCACAGATCTGGGGAAGGGTACCAAAAAATTTCTGCAGCATTGAAGACCCTTAAGAACACAGTGGCCTCCATCATTCTTAAATGGAAGAAGTTTGGAACCACCAAGACTTCCTAGAGCTGGCCCCCCAGCCAAACTGAACAATTGGGGGAGAAGGGCCTTGGTCAGGGAAGTGACCAAGAACCCAATGGTCACTCTGACAGAGCTTTAGAGTTCCTCTGTGGAGATGGCAAAACCTTCCAGAAGGACAACCATCTCTGCAGCACTCCATCAATCAGGCCTTTATGGTAGAGTGGCCAGACGGAAGCCACTCTTCAGTAAAAGGCACATGACAGCCTGTTTAGAGTTTGCCAAAAGTCACCTAAAGACGCTAAGACCATGAGAAACAAGATTCTCTGGTCTGATGAAACCAAGATTGAACAATTTTTTCAAATCAAATTGTATTTGTCACATACGCCGAACACAACAGGTGTAGACCTTACCATGAAATGCGTACTTACAAGCCCTTAACCAACAATGCAGTTCAAAAAATAGAGTTAAGAAAATATTTACTAAATAAACTCAACTAAAAAATGTAATAAAAAGTAACACAATAAAATAACAATAACGAGGCTCTATACAGGGCGTATCGGTACTTAGTCAAGGTAATTTGTAAACTGGGCAACAACAAAAAAACGCCCTCTCACTGTCAACTGCGTTTATTTTCAGCAAACTTAACATGTGTAAATAATTGTATGAACATTTATTTACTTATTTTTATTTCACCTTTATTTAGCCAGGTAGGCAAGTTGAGAACAAGTTCTCATTTACAACTATGACATGGCCAAGAATAAAGCAAAGTAGTTTGACACATACAACAACAGAGTTACACATGGAATAAACAATACATACAGTCAATAATACAGTTGAATAAAATCTATATACAGTGTGTGCAAATGAAGTAAGAAAAGGGAGGTAAGGCAATAAATAGGCCATGGTGGCAAGGTAATTACAATATACAAATTAGACACTAGAGTGATTGATGTGCAGAAGATGAATGTGCAAGTATAGATACAGGGGTGCAAAGGAGCAAGATAAATAAATAAATACAGTATGGGGATGAGGTAGTTGGATGGACTATTTACAGATGGGCTATGTACAGGTGCAGTGATCTGTAAGCTGCTCAGACAGCTGGTGCTTAAAGCTAGTGAGGGAGGTAAGAGTCTCCAGCTTCACTGATTTGTGCAATTCATTCCAGTCATTGGCGGCAGAGAACTGGAAGGAAAGGCGGCCAAAGGAGGAATTGGCTTTGGGGGTGACTAGAGAGATATACCTGCTGGAGTGCGTGCTACGGGTGGAAGCTGCTATGGTGACCAGTGAGCTGAGATAAGGCGGGGCCTTACCTATCAGAGACTTGTAGATGACCTGAAGCCAGTGGGTTTGGCGACGAGTATGAAGCGAGGGCCAGCCAACGAGTTTGTACAGGTCGCAGTGGTGGGTAGTATATGGGGCTTTGGTGACAAAACGGATGGCACTGCATCCGGATGGCACTGCAAAACTGCATCCAATTTGTTGAGTAGAGTGTTGGGGGCTATTTTGTAAATGCCATAGCCGAAGTCGAGGATCGGTAGGATGGTCAGTTTTACGAGGGTATGTTTGGTAGCATGAGTGAAGGATGCTTTGTTGTGAAATAGGAAGCCGATTCTAGATTTAATTTTGGATTGGAGATGCTTAATGTGAGTCTGGAAGGAGAGTTTACAGTCTAACCAGACACCTAGGTATTTGTAGTTGTCCAAATATTCTAAGTCAGAACCGTCCAGAGTAGTGATGCTGGGTGTACGGGCAGGTGTGGGCAGCGATCGGTTGAAGAGCATGCATTTAGTTTTACTTGCATTTAAGAGCAGTTGGAGGCCACGGAAAGTGAGTTATATGGCGTTGAAGCTCGTCTGGAGGTTAGTTAACACAGTGTCCAACAAAGGGCCAGAAGTTTACAGAATGGTGTCGTCTGCGTAGAGGTGGATCAGAGAATCATCAGCAGCAAGAGCGACATCATTGATGTATACAGAGAAGCGAGTCGGCCCGAGAATTGAAACCTGTGGCACCCCCGTAGAGACTGCCAGAGGTCCGGACAACAGGCCCTCCGATTTGTCACACTGAACTCTGTCAGAGAAGTAGTTGGTGAACCAGGCGAGGCAGTCATTTGAGAAACCAAGGCTGTTGAGTCTGCCGATAAGAATGTGGTGATTGACAGAGTCAAAAGCCTTGGCCAGGTCGATGAATATGGCTGCACAGTAATGTCTCTTATCGATGGCAGTTATGATATCGTTTAGGACCTTGAGCGTGGCTGAGGTGCACCCATGACCAGCTCTGAAACCAGATTGCATAGCGGAGAAGGTACGGTGGGATTCGAAATGGTCGGTAATCTGTTTGTTAACTTGGCTTTCGAAAGACCTTAGAAAGGCAGGGTAGGATAGATATAGCTCTGTAGCAGTTTGGGTCTAGAGTGTCTCCCACTTTGAAGAGGAGGATGACCGCGGCAGCTTTCCAATCTTTGGGAATCTCAGACGATACGAAAGATAGGTTGAACAGGCTAGTAATAGGGGTTGCAACAATTTTGGCAGATCATTTTAGAAAGAGGGGGTCCAGATTGTCTAGCCCGGCTGATTTGTAGGGGACCAGATTTTGGAGCTCTTTCAGAACATCCGCTATCTGGATTTGGGTGAAGGAGAAATATTGGGGGCTTGGGCGGGTTGCTGTGGAGGGTGCCGGACAGTTGACCGGGTAGGGGTAGCCAGGTGGAAAGCATGGCCAGCCGTAGAGAAATGCTTATTGAAATTCTCAATTATAGTGGATTCATCGGTAGTGACAGTATTTCCTAGCCTCAGTGCAGTGGGCAGCTGGGAGGAGGTGCTCTTATTCTCCATGGACTTTACAGTGTCCCAGAACTTTTTCGAGTTTGTACTAGAGGATGCAAATTTCTGTTTGAAAAAGCTAGCCTTAGCTTTCCTAACTGCCTGTGTATATTGGTTCCTAACTTCCCTGAAAAGTTGCATATTACGGGGGCTATTCGATGCTAATGTAGAACGCCACAGGATGTTTTTGTGCTGGTCAAGGGCAGACAGGTCTGGAGTGAACCAGGGGCTATATCTATTCCTGGTTCAAATTTTTTTGAATGGAGCATGCTTATTTATGATGGTGAGGAAGGCACTTTTAAAGAATAACCAGGCATCCTCTACTGACGGGATGAGGTCAATGTCATTCCAGGATACCCCGGCTAGGTTGATTAGAAAGGCCTGTTCGCTTTAGTGTTTTAGGGAGCGTTTGACAGTGATGAGGGGTGGTCGTTTGACTGCAGACCGCATTACGGATGCAGGCAATGAGGCAGTGATCGCTGAGATCGTGGTTGAAAACAGCAGAGGTGTATTTGGAGGGCAAGTTAGTTAGGATGATATCTATGAGGGTGCCCGTGTTTGAGGGTGCCCGTGTTTACTGATTGGGGTTGTACCTGGTAGGTTAATTGATAATTTGTGTGAGATTGAGGGTATCAAGCTTAGATTGTAGGATGGCCGGGGAGTTAAACATGTCCAAGTTTAGGTCACCTAGCAGCACAAGCTCAGAAGATAGATGGGGGGCAATCAATTCACATATGGTGTCCAGGGCACAGCTGCGGGCAGAAGGTGGTCTATAGCAAGCGGCAACGGTGAGAGACTTGATTCTGGAAAGGTGAATTTTTAGAAGTAGAAGCTTGAATTGTTTTGGTACAGACCAACATAACAAGATTCAACAACTGAGACATAAACTGAACAAGTTCTACAGACATGGGACTAACAGAAATGTAATAATGTGTCCCTGAACAAAGGGGGGTTCAAAATCAAAAGTAACAGTCAGTATCTGGTGTGGCCACCAGATGCATTATGTACTGCAGTGCATCTCCTCCTCATAGACTGCACCAGATTTGCCAGTTCTTGCTGTGAGATGTTAC
Organism: Salmo salar; assembly: GCF_965601325.2. Lineage (NCBI taxonomy): Eukaryota > Metazoa > Chordata > Actinopteri > Salmoniformes > Salmonidae > Salmo > Salmo salar. The sequence continues at coordinate 44,581,435 of NC_138292.1, forward strand.
CCCACTCTTCCACCAAGGCACCTGCAAGTTCCCGGACATTTCTGGGGGGAATGGCCCTAGCCCTCACCCTTCGATCCAACAGGTCCCAGACGTGCTCAATGGGATTGAGATCCGGGCTCATCGCTGGCCATGGCAGAACACTGATATTCCTGAATTGCAGGAAATCGCGCACAGAACGAGCAGTATGGCTGATGGCATTGTCATGCTGGAGGGTCATGTCAGAATGAGCCTGCAGGAAGGGTACCACATGAGGGAGGAGGATGTCTTCCCTGTAACGCACAGCGTTGAGATTGCCTGCAATGACAACAAGCTCAGTCCGATGATGCTGTGACACACCGCCCCAGACCATGACGGACCCTCCACCTCCAAATCGATCCTACTCCAGAGTACAGGCCTCGGTATAACGCTCATTCCTTCGACGATAAACGTGAATCTGACCATCACCCCTGGTGAGACAAAACCGCGACTTGTCAGTGAAGAGCACTTTTTGCCAGTCCTGTCTGGTCCAGCGACGGTGGGTTTGTGCCCATAGGCGACGTTGTTGCCGGTGATGTCTGGTGAGGACCTGCCTTACAACAGGCCTACAAGCCCTCAGTCCAGCCACTCTAAGCCTATTGCGGAGAGTCTGAGCACTGATGAAGTTGATTGTGTGTTGCTGGTGTTACTCGGGCAGTTGTTGTTGCCATCCTGTACCTGTCTCGCAGGTGTGATATCTGGATGTACCGATCCTGTGCAGGTGTTTTTACACATGGTCTGCCACTGTGAGGACGATCAGCTGTCTGTACTGTCTCCCTGTAGCGCTGTCTTAGGCGTCTCACAGTATGGACATTGCAATGTATTGCCCTGGCCACATCTGCAGTCCTCATGCCTCCTTGCAGCATGCCTAAGGCACATTCACGCAGAGGGGTCTAAGCACACACCCCTGAGGGACCCTAGTGTTGAGGATCAGCGTGGCAGATGTGTTGTTGCCTACCCTTACCACCTGGGGGCGGCCCGTCAGGAAGTCCAATATCCAGTTGCAGAGGGAGGTGTTATGTCTCGGGGTCCTTAGCTTAGTGATGAGCTTTGTGGGCACTATGGGCAGTAGTCAATGAACAACATTCTCACATAGGTGTTCCTTTTGTCCAGGTGGGAAAGGGCAGGGTGGAGTGCGATTGAGATTGCGTCATCTGAAGATTTGTTGGGGCGGTATGCGAATTGGAGTGCGTCTAGGGTTTCCAGGATGATGGTGTTGATGTGAGCCATGACCAGCCTTTCAAAACATTTCATGGCTACCAACATGAGTGCTATGGGGCGGTAGTCATTTAGGCAGGTTACCTTAACTTTCTTGGGCACCGACACTATGGTGGTCTGCTTGAAACATGTAGACTCGGTCAGGGAGAGGTTGGAAATGTCAGTGAAGACACTTGCCAGTTGGTCAGCGCATGCTCTGGCCCCGTGGCCTTGTGAATGTTGACCTGTTTAAAGGTCTTGCTCACATCGGCTACGGAGAGCTGGTGCTGTCCGGAACAGCTGGTGCTCTTTTGCATGCTTCAGTGTTGCTTGCCTCGTAGCAAGCATAAAAGGCATTTAGCTCGTCTGGTAGGCTTGCGTCACTGGGCACCTTGCGGCTGGGTTTCCCTTTGTTGTCTGTAATAGTTTGCAAGCCCTGCCACTTCTGACGAGTGTCAGAGCCGGTGTAGTACGATTCAATCTTAGTCCTGTATTGATGCTTTGCCTGTTTTATGGTTTGTCTGAGGGCATAGCAGGATTTCTAATATAAGCGTCCGGATTAGTGTCCCACTCCTTGAAAGCGGCAGCTCTAGCCTTTAGCTAGGTGTGGATGTTGCCTGTAATCCATGGCTTCTGGTTGGGATATGTACGCACGGTCACTGTGTGGACGACGTCATTGAAGCACTTCTTGATGAAGCCGGTGACTGAGGTGGTATACTCCTCAATGCCATTGGAACAATCCCGGAACATATTCCATTCTGTGCTAGAAAAACAGTCCTGTAGCGTAGCATCCGCGTCATCTGACCACGTCCGTATTGTGCGAGTCACTGGTACGTCCTGCTTTAGTTTTTGCTAGTGGAAATCTTTCCCAGAAGAATGGAGACTGTTAAAACCTGTCTGGGATAGGGGGCAGTATTTTCACGGCTGGATAAAAAACATACCCGATTTAAACTGGTTACTACTACATGCTGGTTACCACTCTTGCCCAGAAATTAGAATATGCATATTATTAGTAGATTTGGATAGAAAACACTCTGAAATTTCTAAAACTGTTTGAATGGTGTCTGTGAGTATAACATAACTCATATGGCAGGCAAAAACCTGAGAAAATTCCAAGCAGGAAGTGGCCTGTCTGCGAATTTGTAATTCTCCATTTGCTTCTCTATCAAAACTACAGTGCCCGTGGGGTTATGTAGCACTTTCTAAGTCTTCCATTGGCTCTCTAAAGCGTTTTTAAGTGGATTGAGGCGTCTTCTGTCTCTAGGCAGATAACAGGAGCACAGTTTGTCAGTGGACTGCCTGGTGACTAAGAGATTGGAAATGCGCGTTCACAAGACCTCGCCATTTCTTCTCTTCCTTTTTGAATGAATACAGCATTGTCCGGTTGGAATATTATCGCTATTTTATGAGAGAAATACCATAAATATGTATTTTAAACAGCGTTTGACATGCTTCTAAGTACGGTAATGGAACATTTTGAATTTTTTTGTCTCGAAATGCGCTCGCGCGTTACCCTTTGGATAGTGACCTGAACGCACGAACAAAACGGAGGTATTTGCACATAACTATGGATTATTTGGAACAAAAACAACATTTGTTGTGTAAGTAGCAGTCCTGGGAGTGCATTCTGATGAAGAACAGCAAAGGTAATCCAATTTTTCTAATACTAATTCTGAGTTTAGTGAGCCCCGAACTTGGCAGGTGTCAAATTAGCTAGCCGTGATGGCTGAGCTATGTACTCAGAATATTGCAAAATGTGCTTTCGCCGAAAAGCTATTATAAAATCTGACATAGCGATTGCATAAAGGAGTTCTGTATCTTTAATTCTTAAAATAATTGTTATGTATTTTGTCAACGTTTATCATGAGTAATTTACTAAATTCACTGGAAGTTTTCGGTGGGAATACAATTTCTGAACATCACACGCCAATGTAAAAAGCTGTTTTTTTTATATAAATATGAACTTGATTGAACAAAACATGCATGTATTGTATAACATAATGTCCTAGGAGTGTCATCTGATGAAGATCATCAAAGGTTACTGCTGCATTTAGCTGTGTTTTGGGTTTTTGTGACATATATGCTTGCTTGAAAAATGGCTGTGTGGTTATTTGTGTCTATGTACTCTCCTAACATAATCTAATGTTTCGCTTTCGCTGTAAAGCCTTTTTGAAATCGGACAATGTGGTTAGATTAATGAGAGTCTTATCTTTCAAATGGTGTAAAATAGTCGTATGTTTGAAATATTGAAATTATAGCATTTTTGAGGTTTTGTATTTCGCGCCACGCTCTTCCACTGGCTGTTGAATAGAGTGGGACGCTAACGTCCCACCTAGCCCATATAAGTTAAAGCAGCAAAGGTGGGACCAACTCCGTATTAATGCCCATGATTTTGGAATTAGATGTTTGACGAGCAGGTGCCCACATGCTTTTGGTCAGGTAGTGTAAATTGGCTTGAAAATCTATGGCAATAATTGAAAATTGCTATCCAACCAACTTGACAGAGCTTGAAGAATGAAAAAAAGAATGATGTGCAAATATTGTACAATCCAGGTGTGCAAAGCGCTTAGAGACTTACCCAGAAAAACTCATAGCTGTAATCGCTGCCAAAGGTGATTCTAACATGTATTGACTCAGGGGTGTGAATACTTATGTATATGAGATTTTTCTGTATTTCATTTTCAAAACATTTGCAAAAATGTCTAAAAACATTTTTTCACTTTGTCATTATTTGTTATTGTGTGTAGATGGGTGCCAAAAAAATATCACTTTAATTAATTAATTCAGGCTATAACACAACACAATTTGAAATAATTCAAGGGGAATTAATACTTTCTCAAGGCACTGTATGTGTACTGACCACATGCTCCTAGAACACAGTACATCTAAAGGAAGTGGCTATGTCCACAGATGTCCACATGGTGGCAGTGTTGTGACTGTCTGTCTGTTTGTGTCTGTGTGCACGTGCACGTGTGTGTGTATGTGTGCGTGTATGTTTGACACTGTTGATCTGTTGATTTGACCCAATGCTAATCAGTGTCAGAGGGCAGAGTCATGCTGTCATGTTCTGCAGCTGACACCGACTGACACTGAGCTGAGAGGTGGATGGACAGGAAAAATACCCTCTTGTCCAAATGCATTCATTTATGGGCCTAAAATATCCCCATGTAGCCTGCATGTTTATTAGTCATGTATCAGACGTTTGGCTGATAGACACACATGCTCATTAGCCGTTAGTGTTGCTTCACAAGAGACCAATGAGAGTCATCATTAGCCAGCGCGCATCACAGATAAAGCACAATGGGGTAGGGACTCACTCAAGTCATAGCAAGAGAAATCAAGAAAGCGTGTAATGATAACTTTAATTTATAAGCCATTCATAGATAATTTCTAAAACGTACAACTATGTGGTAAGTGAAATATTTTGTATTGGAAATAGTGGGAAAAGACTGGAAATTCAAATGTGCACCCCGACCCTAAATTTGACCAATGCACATCAATAGCAACAGCAGGTGTAAGTAACAAGCTGAGTTTTCTGTAATGTCTTGTTAGATACAGCTGTCTGGATCGGGAAGAGAATCGGAAGTATATAGATTGTGAGGTTCTGAGTAACGTGTGATTAAGTACATTACATTTTTTCTAATTGAAATTAAATAGATGGATATTTAGTATGAAGAAACAAGTAATTCATGATAGACAGAATCCCATGACTGGATAATGCATGCTATGGCGTGCACTTAATGCCCAACAAGGTAGATGAGCTGTCAGCGAACATTAAATTCCAACGGGACTTTCGCGATATGAGCATGTTTTGTTTCACCGAAACATGGCTAAGGAGGGGATACACTTGTTAAATCAGTGACTTTTGATAGGTTTTCTCTTGTGCGCTTGAATAGAGACTACATCAGTATGGGTAAAAAAGTGTGGGGCGGAGTCTGTTTGTATGTCAACAACAGATGGTGTCATGCTGGACATATCACAATCAAACAGATTTTATGCACTCCGCATGCTGACGTTTTAGCTGCTAGCTGCAGACCATAATACCTTCATTATGAGTTCACAAATGTGATCGCCCTTGTCACTCACATCCCTCCTTCAGAGAATGCAAAGTGTGCCATGGATAGTATGCAAACAATCATAGAGGACCTGCAGAGGCCATCTCCAGATGGATTTATTTGAAACTCTGGGGATTTTAACCACTGCTCTCTATCCTTTGTTCTCCCCAACTTCAGGCAATTTGTTAAATGCCCCACTCGCAATTATAAGACTATTGACTTGCTGTAGTCTTATCCAGTGCCGTGTCCCCTTTGGGGCAGTCTGACCACAATATGATTCAACTCCTATCGAAGTACAGACCAATAATTATTGTCCAGCGCCAGAAGCCCAAAACCATCATGATACGAAAATGGTCACAGAACATCTGTGAAACTCTGAGGGAATGCTTTGTGTATACACTCTTAGAAAAAAGGGTTCCAAAATGGTTTTTCAGTTGTCCACATAAGGAGAACCCTTTTTGGTTCCAGGAAGAACCCTTTTGGGTTGCCCGTAGAACCCTTTGGGGTTCCATGTAGAACCTTCTGTGGAAAGAGTCCTACATGGAACACAAAAGGATTCTATCTGGAATCAAAAAGGGTTCTTCTAAGGGTTCTAGTATGGCAGTGGTCAGCAACCAGTCGACTGGTGACATAGACCTTCTTTCCAATAGTGTTGCTGACTATATCAACTTCTGTGCGGAAATTGTTGTTCATTAGAGAACAGTGAAGTGCTTCCCCAATAACAAACCATGGATTACAAGAGACATTAAGAACATAGTCATTATGAGGTGTGACATGGACCGTGTGAAAGGGATACAGAAGGAATTAAAACAAATGACCGGGGCTTGAAAGAGGGTCTACAAGAACAAGATTAATAAGCAACAACAACAGTGAGGTATGGAAAGGAATGACTGGATATGGTGGGAGGCCAGCTGAGAGAACTGTGGATGCACCAGCTAATGAGCTCAACCACTTCTTCGCACGCTTCGACAACTGTGATTTCTCCACAGAAAGACGGGAGGTCTGTGGAGAGGTTACAGCAGTGGAGTCTGGGACCAGTCTGGCTTTTACTCTGACTGTTGACCAGGTGAGAAAACTGTCCTGTGAGGAGTGAGAGAGCCAAGCGTCAGGGTCAGTAGCTTCAGCCCAACATTACACACACACACACACACACACACACACACACACACACACACACACACACACACACACACACACACACACACACACACACACACACACACACACACACACACACACACACACACACACACACACACATACTATATATCAACTGAGGTTCTGGTACGTTCTAGTATTCATTTTGGCTGCCGGTACTGTTTATATTTAGGTGCAGGATCTCCACGATACTTTTGAGCTAATATTCAATAAGAGGAACAGGAGCTCTAACAGTAGAACATGTGTGGTGCTGGTACTCAGCTCCTGTGAGCTCCTGCCCAAGTCAACCACTGCTCTCAAGTGCCTGATTGACTCACTCTATTAGCCAAAAACATTTTTTATTTTAATTTATAAAAAATAAAAAAATGTGTATCTCTGATAAGCTACCCAGGAAAGGGCTAAGAACAGCCCATATTAGTAATTGTAGCCTTAGAAATAAGGTTCATGCAATCAATAACTTGCTAACGTCGGATAACATTCATATACTGGCCATTTCTAAAACTCACTTAGATAATCCTTTGATGGTACAGCAGTAGCAATACAATGATATAACATCTACAAAAAGACAGGAATGCCTATGGGGGAGGGGTTGTTGTGTCTGTTCAGAGCCATATTCCTGTAAAGCTGAGAGGATCTCATGTCAAATGTACAGTAGCTGTAGTGTTGTGGTTGCAAGTTCAACTGCCTCATGTAAAGCTTCTTCTTTAAGGATGCTGCTTCAGGCCACCAAATACTAACCGTCAGTATTTACAACTGTGACTAATGCCTGTAATATGACTCAGGTTATCACTCAACCAACTAGTGTGCATTCCAATAGTGTTGGATCGGTGACATCCACTTGTATCGATCATATCTTCACTAATGCTACAGTTCCCATTGGCTGTAGTGACCATGACATTGTGGCAATAACAGGAAAAGCCAAAGTGCCAAAAGGTTGGACCTAAAGTAATTCATAAAAGATCATACAAAATGTTCTTTCAGGAGTCTTTTGTTGAAGATATATAAAATGTATGTTGGTCTGATGTGTATAAGGAAGTGAATCCAGATGCAATGGAAGCATTTGTAAAATGAGTCATGCCAATTGTTGACAAGCATGCACCTGTTAAGAAACTGTGACAATTGTTAGAGCCCTCTGGATTGATGATGAATTAAAAAATTGCGTGATTCAATGAAATGATTCAAAAAAAGGTAGCAAACAACTCAGGCTGCTCTGCTGATTGGTTGACATACTGTAAATTGAGAACTTTTGTGACTAAACTTAAGAAAATGAAGAATAAATGATAGTACCAAACCAAGATATATTACATAAAACAGAATCGAAAAATACTGTTGAGTAGCTTAAACTACATAATGGGCAGAAAACCCAGTTATTCTCCATCGTTCATTGAAGTTGACGGGTCATTTATAATAAAACCTTTCGATATTGTCAATCATTTCAATGACTATTTCACTAGTAAAGTGGAAAAACTCAGAAATGAAATGACAACATTGAACAGTGAACCGTCATATTTTTGTAGTGAATATCTAATCATGAAAGAGAAGGATTGCTGATTTGAATTTGGTCAAGTTAGTGAGGGGGAGTTGGAAAATTATTGTTATCCATCAATAATGATAAGCCACCAGGTATAGACAGTGTTTGAAATCCCAAATTACTATATATTTAACCAAAGCCTAAATGAGTGTGTATCTCCACAGGCATGGAAGGAAGCTAAAGTAATTCCACTGCCTAAAAATAGTAAAGCACCCTTTGCTGGCTCTAACAGCCGCCCAATCAGTTTGCTGCCTGTTCTCAGTAAACTGATGGAGAGAATTGTGTTTGACCAAATACAATGCTATTTTTCAGAGAACAAGTTAACTACTGACTTTCAGCATGCATATAGAGAAGCGCACTCAACTTGTATTGCACTGACTCAGATGGCTGATGATTGGTTGAAATAAATGGATAATAAAATGATAGTTGGAGCTGTATTGTTAAATTTCAGTGCAGCCTTTGATGTTATCGATCATAAATTGATGTTAAAAAAAACTTCCTTGCTATGGCTTTACATCACATGCCATCACATGGCTGGAGAGTTATTTATTCAATGAAACCCAGAAGGTGTTCTTCTATTTTAATCCCAGTCCCCCGTCCCCACAGGAGACCTGTTAGTAGGCCGTCATTGTAAATAAGAATTTGTTCTTAACTGACTTGCCTAGTTAAATAAAGGTTAAATAAAAAATGAAACATTTTTTAAATGGCAGCTTCTCTAATATCAGATATCTGCAGTGTCCCTCAGGGCAGTTTCTTCGGGCCGTTACTCTTCTCTATTTTTACAAATGATTTGTCACTGGTCTTACACGAAGCTAGAATGACTATGTAATGCGGATGAATCCACACTCTACATGTCAGCACCAAATGCCAGTGAGCTCAATTAAATTCTAAATAAGGAGTCAGTTACAGTCAGTTTCAGAATGGGTGATTAACAATAAACTGGTTTTAAATGCATCAAAAACTAAAAACATTGTATTTGGTTTAAAACATTTCTCTAAGACCAAAACCTCAACTGGAGTTGTACATAAAGCGTGTGACCATTGAGCAAGTTGAAGAAGCTAAACTCCGAGGTATAATGTTGAATGGTCAATTACTTTGGTCAAGTCATATTGACAAAGTTGTTGTGAAGATGGGGAGGGGTATGTCTTTTTAAACAAAAAGAAATCAACTGCACTTGTTGTTCAGGCTCTGGTCTTGTCCCATCTTGATTACGGTCCGGTAATATGGTCACGTGCAGCAAAGAAAGACCTAGCAAAGCTGCAGCTGTCTCTAACAGTGCAGCATGTTTTGCCCTTAACTGCACATAGAGAGCTAACATCAACAACATGCATGGCCGTTTTCCCTGGTTGAGGGTTGACAAGAGATTAACTGCTTCTGCTCTAGTTTTTAGGAGAAATATTACCGTGATGAAAATGTCAGATTGTCCAACCTGGTCTCATAGCATTTCGTATTATTCTGAATGTAAATCTGAGACACTCCATTTATGTAACGGCTGTCTGGAAGAGGGAACCAAGGTGCAGCAGAGGATGTGTTCATCATTAGAATTTTAATTCAAATAAACAAGAGAATACTACAAAATGAACAAAAACGACAGCAAACAGTCCTGTTAGGAAAATACTCAAAACAGAAACAATTACCCACCAAACCCAAAGGAAAAACATGCTCCTTATGTGTGACTCCCAATCAGCAGCAACGAGCTTCAGCTGTGCCTGATTGGGAGCCACACACATGGCCCAAAACAAAGAAATACCAAAACATAGAAAAAGGAACATAGAACGCCCACCCAATGTAACACCCTGGCCTAACCAAAATAAAGAACAAAAAAACCCTCTCTATGGCCAGGGCGTTACAATTTAGTATGATATGTTATGTTTTATATGATATGTATTCATTTGTTTGTGGATGTCCATCATCCATTTCGTATGATGTGTTATGAATTACAATTCGTATGACATGTTATGAATTTGCTAAATGTAAAATATGTTACGAATTTGAAAAATGTATGATCTGTTAGGAATTCCAATTTGTTGTGGCTAACATAATCTAGGTGGCTAACACTAACGAGCTAGCTGGCTAACATTAGCTGGGCTAGGGGTTAGGGTTAGGGGTTAAGGTTAGGAGTTAGGTTAAAGGGTTAAGGTTAGGGGAAGGGTTAGCTAAAAGGGCTAAGGTTAGGGTTAGAGGAAGGGTTAGCTAACATGCTAAGTAGTTGCAAAGTAGATGAATAGTAGTAAGCCGTTGAAATGTTCTAATTAGCTAAAATGCTAAAGTTGTCCGTGATGACATTCGAACATGCAACCTTTGGGTTGCTAGACATTTGCGTTTTGTTTTTGCCTTAAGTAACCTGTAACCATACCAAACTTAACATAACATATCAAGGGATAAAACAACAATAGAGACTGTAAAATGACACACTATCACATTCTAACACACACAATATACACACATATTATTATTTAGTTATATTGTTTGAATATTGTTGTATTTTACATTTGTGTGACTGTTCTTGTTCAACAGTGTATCGGTGTTGTATTACTTGTCGTGTACATTTTTTTTGTGTGACCCCAGGAAGAATAGCTGCTGCTTCGGCAAAAGCTAACGGGGATCCGAATAAATCAAACCAAACCAAAATAGTTCCAACTGACCAATGCCAGGAAGGCTGTGGGCCCGTATGGAGTCAGACCCCAGGTACTCAAGAACAGTGCTGAGCAGCAGTGCTGATTCATGCACTTTATCTGCATGCACAGACTGTCTACCTCCATTGTACCTATACCGTGGAAATCCTCCTGCATTGCTGTATCCAAAAATGCCAACTTCAGGCCTGTTGCACTCAGCTGGTGCACAATCTATAATATTATGGAAGTCTCAAGGTTCTGCTAGCCTAAGTTAGAATACCTCATGATAAGCTGTAGACCATAATATTTACCAAGATAGTTTTCATATGTATTTTCTGTAGCTGTCTAGTTACCACTACAAACCGATGCCGGCACTAAGATCACACTCAACGAGCTGTATAGGGCCATAAGCAAACAAGAACATGCTGATCCAGAGGTGGCACTCCTAGTGGCCAGTGATTTTTTTGCAGGAAAACTTAAATCCATTTTACCTAATTTCTACCAGCATGTCACAAGTGCAACTAGAGGAATAACAATTCTAGATCACCTTTACTCCACACACAGAGATGCATACAAAGCTCTCCCCTGCCCTCCATTTGGGAAATCGAAACATAACTCTATCCTCCTGATTTCTGCTTACAAGCAAAAACTCAAACAGGAAGTACCAGTGTCGTGCTCAATATGGAAGTGGTCCAATATGGAAGTGGTGCTGCTTCTCAGCAGATCCTCTCAAGATCTATCACAATCGATAAGGAGCGTTGCTGCACAGCTATTTTCAGGTTTCACCAGAGATGATTGATTGGGTTCAAGTCTGGGCTCTGGCTCGGCCACTCAAGGCTATTCAGAGACCTGTCCCGAAGGCACTCCTGCGTTGTCTTGGCTGTGTGCTTAGGGTCGTTGTGGAGTTGGAAAGTGAACCTTCACCACAGTCTGAGGTCCTGAGCGCTATTGAGCAGGTTTTCATCAAGGATCTCTCTGTACTTTGCTCCGTTAATCTTTCCCTCGAGCCTGACTAGTCTCCCAGTCTCTGCCGCTGAAAAACATCCTCATAGCATGATGCTGCCACCACCATGCTTCACCGAAGGTATGGTGCCAGGTTTCCTCCAGATTAGACCCTTGGTATTCAGGCCAAAGAGTTCAATCTTGGTTTCACCATAAAAGAGAATCTCGTTTCTCATGGTCTGAGAGTCCTTTAGGTGCCTTTTGGCAAACTCCAAACAGGCTGTCATGTGCCTTTTACTGATTAGTGACTTCCATCTGGCCACTACCATAAAGGCCTGACTGGTTGAGTGCTGCAGAGATGGTTGTCTTTTCGGAAGGTTCTCCCATCTCCACAGAGGAACTCTGGAGCTCTGTCAGACTGACCATCAGGTTCTTGGTCATCTCCCTGACCATGGTCGTTCTACCCCGATTGCTCAGTTTGGCCAGGCGGCCAGCTCTAAGAAAAGTCTTGGTGGTTCCAAACTTCTTCCATTTCAGAATGATGGAGGCCACTGTGTTCTTGGGACCTTCAATGCTGCAGAAATGTTTTGGTACCCGTCCCCAGATCTGTGCCTCAACACAATCCTGTCTCGGAGCTCTATGGACAATTCCTTCGACCTCATGGCTTGGTTTTTACTCTGACATGACCTGTCAACTGTGGGACCTTATATAGACAGGTATGTGCCTTTCCAAATCGTGTCTAATCAATTGAATTTACCACAGGTGGACTCCAATGAAGTTGTAGAAACATATCAAGGATGATCAATAGAAACAGGATGCACCTGAGCTCAAATTTGAGTCTCATATACTGCTCAAAAAAATAAAGGGAACACTTAAACAACACATCCTAGATCTGAATGAAAGAAATAATCTTATTAAATACTTTTTTCTTTACATAGTTGAATGTGCTGACAACAAAATCAAACAAAAATAATCAATGGAAATCCAATTTATCAACCCATGGAGGTCTGGATTTGGAGTCACACTCAAAATTAAAGTGGAAAACCACAATACAGGCTGATCCAACTTTGATGTAATGTCCTTAAAACAAGTCAAAATGAGGCTCAGTAGTGTGTGTGGCCTCCACGTGCCTGTATGACCTCCCTACAACGCCTGGGCATGCTCCTGATGAGGTGGCGGATGGTCTCCTGAGGGATCTCCTCCCAGACCTGGACTAAAGCATCCGCCAACTCCTGGACAGTCTGTGGTGCAACGTGGCGTTGGTGGATGGAGCGAGACATGATGTCCCAGATGTGCTCAATTGGATTCAGGTCTGGGGAACGGGCGGGCCAGTCCATAGCATCAATGCCTTCCTCTTGCAGGAACTGCTGACACACTCCAGCCACATGAGGTCTAGCATTGTCTTGCATTAGGAGGAACCCAGGGCCAACCGCACCAGCATATGGTCTCACAAGGGGTCTGAGGATCTCATCTCGGTACCTAATGGCGGTCAGGCTACCTCTGGCGAGCACATGGAGGGCTGTGCGGCCCCCCAAAGAAATGCCACCCTACACCATGACTGACCCACCGCCAAACCGGTCATGCTGGAGGATGTTGCAGGCAGCAGAACGTTCTCCACGGCGTCTCCAGACTCTGTCACGTCTGTCACATGTGCTCAGTGTGAACCTGCTTTCATCTGTGAAGAGCACAGGGCGCCAGTGACGAATTTGCCAATCTTGGTGTTCTCTGGCAAATGCCAAACGTCCTGCATGGTGTTGGGCTGTAAGCACGACCCCCACCTGTGGACGTCGGGCCCTCATACCAGCCTCATGGAGTCTGTTTCTGACCGTTTGAGCAGACACATGCACATTTGTGGCCTGCTGGAGGTCATTTTGCAGGGCTCTGGCAGTGCTCCTCCTTGCACAAAGGTGGAGGTAGCGGTCCTGCTGCTAGGTTGTTGCCCTCCTCCCACGTCTCCTGATGTACTGGCCTGTCTCCTGGTAGCGCCTCCATGCTCTGGACACTACGCTGACAGACACAGCAAACCTTCTTGCCACAGCTCGCATTGATGTGCCATCCTGGATGAGCTGCACTACCTGAGCCACTTGTGTGGGTTGTAGACTCCGTCTCATGCTAGCACTAGAGTGAAAGCACCGCCAGCATTCAAAAGTGACCAAAACATCAGCCAGGAAGCATAGGAACTGAGAAGTGGTCTGTGGTCACCACCTGCAGAACCAATCCTTTATTGGGGGTGTTTTGCTAATTGCCTAGAATTTCCACCTGTTGTCTATTCCATTTGCACAACAGCATGTGAAATTTATTGTCAATCAGTGTTGCTTCCTAAGTGGACAGTTTGATTTCACAGAAGTGTGATTGACTTGGAGTTACATTGTGTTGTTTAAGTGTTCCCTTTATTTTTTGAGCAGTGTATAAGGGTCTGAATACTTAACAAAATAAGGTATATCTGTTTTTTTATTTTTAATAAATTTGCTTTCGCTTTGACGTTATGGGGTATTGTGTGTAGATTGTTTAGAATAAGGCTGTAACATAACAAAATGTGCAAAAGTCAAGGTGTCTGAATATTGTCTGAATGCACTGTACGTGCATATCCCAACCAGAAGCCATGGATTACAGGCAACATCCGCACTGAGCTAAAGGCTAGAGCTGCCACTTTCAGGGAGCAGGACACTAATCCGGACGCCTGTAAGAAATTCCTCTACGCCCTCCGGAGAACCATCAAAAAGGCAAAGCGTCAATACAGGACTAAGACTGAATCCTACTACACCGGCTCTGACATTCGACGTATGTGACAGGGCTTGCAAACTATTACGAATTACAAAGGGAAACCCAGCCGAGAGCTGCCCGGTGACCCGAGCCTACCAGACAAGCTAAATGCCTTCTATACGTGAGAGCTATACGTGAGAGCACCAGCTGTTCCAAATGACAGTATGTTGTGAATAAGACCTTTAAACAGGTTAATATTCAGAGCATGCGCTGACCAGCTGACAAGTGTCTTCACTGACATTTTCAACCTCTCTCTGACCCAGTCTGTAATACCTACAGGTACAAACAACCACCGTAGTCCCTGTGCCTAAGAACGCCAGGGTAACCTATCTAAATGACTACCGCCCCTTAGCACTCACATCTGTAGCCATGAAATGTTTGAAAGGCTGGTCATGACTCACATAAACAACATCATCCCAGAAACCCTGGACCCACTCCAATTTGCATACCACCCCAACAGATCCGCAGATGACACAATCACTATTGCACTCCACACTGCCCTTTCCCACATGGACAAAAAGAACATCTACATGAGAATGTTGTTAATTGACTACAGCTCATCACTAAGCTAAGGACCCTGGGACTGAACACCTCCCTCCGTAACTGGATTCTGGACTTCCTGATGAACCGCCCCCAGGTAGTGAGGGTAGGCAACAACACATCCACCACGCTGACCCTCAACACAGGAGCCACTCAGGGGTGCGTGCTCAGTCTCCTCCTGTACTTCACCCATGACTATTTCACTACATAGTCTACACTTGTTGTATTTGGTGCAGGTGACCAAACATTTTTGATTTTACCCTATGAGCACAAGACGTTGAAAATACGTATTTTGGGTAAAAATATGTTTAACCAATTTTGCTCACCTGGAAGGTTAAATCCAACTGTCATCGAAAACATTGTGTTCCTCATCAAATCAGAAAGAGAAAGATACCATGGCAGGTTGCTACCAAACTCCTCTCAGGATTTTGAGTTCTTTCAAATGTCTCCATCTGTCCTCCTTCCCTCAACCACTGCTCCCCATGCATTTCTCAGTAGGTTAAGTTACCCAACGGCTGCATAAGTAGCACACTTGTCTTTGTTGGCGGGGTAAATTGATATTTCACTATTTTTTGCAAAGTGACACAACTCTCAAAAGTAGCCCTGGACCCTGTCCACGCATGACATCACCACGCCTGCCTTTAATTAAAAAACAAAATGGCAGGACGAGAAATACGAGCAAATATTTGAACTTCAGTCACTATTGCCTTTCCCTTATTTCACACAGTCTGCATCCATGGAATGTGCCATACTTGAGAATATACAATGATGTGATCAGTCAGAGAGCGTTAGAGCTAGGGCGGCGGAGAAAGGAAAGTGCTATGAATGGAGACTGCTGTGAATGTGAGACTATGGAAATACAGTAGAGTCTTTCTTACCCAGGTGGATTTCACAAGGAGGCCCTGCACACATTAAGGTGGGCATTTTCAACTCGTGGATATCAACTGTACTTCTCCAGTTTCTCCATCATGTAGCCTAAGACTTATTCATACACACACATGCACGTGTGACACACACACACACACACACACACACACACACACACACACACACACACACATTGAAATGAAAGAATGAAGGGAGGTCATCCACATGGCAAAAATCGGTCCTCTCAATGAAAGAAGAAAACCTAAGAGACAGAGGAAAACTGTCATAGAAGACATTTTACACATACACTCTTAGAAAAAATGGTTCTTAGGATGTTCCCAAAGGAGAACCCTTTTTGGTTCCAAAAGGGAGGGGTTCTTTTTGGGGAAAGCTGAAGAACCTTTTTTTTCTAAGAGAGTACAGTGGAGGCCTAAAGACATTTTAAAGAATAAATACTGGTCAGAATGGAGTAACACATAGATATGAATGGAGCGAAAATAGATCCGGGAAAGGTAAGGCTGGATGAAGTTCAATGGGAGGTCATTTAGTTGTTCATTCCTTCTCACAACATTTGAAGCCTGAGTGTACAAAACTGCAATGCTGCTGGGTTTTCCAAGAATGGTCCACCGCCTAAAGGACATCCACCCAACTTGACACAACTGTGGGAAGCATTTGCCAGCATCCCTGTGGAACGCTTTCAACACCTTGCAGTTTCCCTGCCCAGACGAATTGAGTCAGTTCTAACGGCAAAATGGCGTGCAACTCAATATTAGGAAGGTGTTCCTAATGTTTTGTACACTATATCTATTGTAGATCCATCCACTAATTCTGCACTGGATGAAGAGAAGTTTATTTGCTATGTCATAGCTTCTCTTCTCATATCGCTTACCGCTACAAAATAATTACACACTAACTGAAGAACAACAGTGCAGTGCACTTTCCCCGACTTTCACTCTTCACTGTAGTGGACAAAACAACAAAAAGACAGTGTTCATTGATTGAATGTCCACCAGGAGGTGCAATGAAAGACAATTGGAGTTACACATTTTCATGCAGTACTTTTAATGACCAGAAGATAGCGCCAATAGCACATGAATCACAAATGCAGCGTTTTGTGGTTCACTACACTCAATTTCAATGTTGACGCATATTTGACTTCATTAAAGCACATCTTTATCGGCTTATGTCTATTCCTAGAGTTTACTAGCTCCTTTGGTCTATGGTCAAAAAATATACTCTAGATAGCCTCTGTGAATTTGTAAGAGCCTTCATATGGGAATCTATTCAAAGGAAGCAATTGTTTCTCATTATCTGCAATATTACAAATAGAAAGTTATGATGGAAAAACCTATGACCAATATAACGGTGGCTCACTGAGCAAAGACATCAGAACAACTTCCAATTTTGATATTTCATTCAATGTGAAATAAACTGTTGGAAGCCCCAACGCCGATTTATGGTTGTAATCTGGGTTATTATGAGACAAAATGATGAGTAACTGCAAACTTCAAATAACAAGAAAACAATGTTTAGCAAACCAATCGCCCTGTGACCTTGCGTCATGTGTTAATTTAAGGCAACATACAAATTATCATTGATGCTACGTACGTGTGTAATTTGTGCACATAACTTGAACTGTGTGTCCACAGTCCACCACCACAATGAATATAGGAAAAAGAGAACACCTCAGCTTGGGCACACAGAACAATACTGCAGTGTTTTCCTAGTGGAGAATCCCACTATTTTGCCAGTCAAATCTGCGTACCTAGAATGCAGTGAGGGTGGGTGACGTGGTGAATGTGGCACACTACTAACACTGTCCTGCCTGTTTTGCCTGCTGCTCTACACACTCAAAAACACACATCTGGACAAATGCTCATGTTCACACACAAACATACAGTACGTGTACATATGTGTCACAGTTCAAAAGGACAGTGTGATTTTCGACTAATATTCAAGTATAATGTTATCCTTACAGTAAAAAGATTCAACCTTGTCTAAAGTAGATCAGATTGAAGCCAGTGGTGGATGTGCAGTGTCAGACAATGATAATGTGTCTGTTACACCAAAGTATAACAGAAAATAATAACCTATTCTACTAGTGTAATCCAAGGAAGCCAAGCAAACTCTATATTTTTTAATTCCACTCACAACAAGTACAGACACACTTTACCAGGCTGGGCAAGGAGCGAGTGGTGGGAGACAACGAGGAACTCCCTCTAAAACAGAACTTGGTGCCAGTTTCCCTCCAAAACCACATCTTGCGAGGCATCACTGGGTTATAATAACGTGTTTGGTGAGCGAGTTTCATAACCGTCTAGACATTGGGACAGCGCCGCCATGCCACTCTAGCAGACTTAATATGAGACCACCTCTCCACTCCAGCCAGCCAGCCAGTTCACATGCATGATGAGATGTAATGGATTTCAGAGGCCATTTTCCACCTTCAGCTCCAATCAGGGTCTGAGGAGCTTTTAGAAGTAAACATGCACACGCAAACTCAAAACATGAATGTGTCCCAACAGAGGACCCAGGGCAAAAATGGGAAGTCTCAGCCGTCTGGGGACCTCTCTAACCAGAACCTGGTATTTATTTCTGGGAAGTGTGGAAAGCGAGCCACACTGAGTCACTCTAGACTTTGGGTTAGAGCCGTTAGAGACTTTTAGAGGGGGAGTAGTGAGTCGGTGGAGGCCAGTGTGGAGCATGCCTATTCTCAGTCTGGCTAGAAGGGATTCCCTCTGACAAGACCTAAAGCCTTGCTAATTAGGACTTAGTAGAGGGAGGGGTGGATGGGAGGTATGCATGAAAGGTGTGTGTGTGTGTGTGTGTGTGTGTGTGTGTGTGAGAGAGAGAGAGAGAGAGAGAGAAATTGAGAGAGAGAGAGAGAGAGAGAGAGAGAGAGAGAGAGTGAGAAAGAGAGAATGAGAGAGAGTGATTGATTGAGTGACCGAGTGAGTGAGACAAATCTTGAGTGCGTGCGGCCAGCTACTGTACATGATTTACTGTCTGTGTGTGTGCTACTATGACATAAGACCAGCAGAGACGTTAACTGACCCCCATTCCTTACAAGCTGTTAAATAAAAGCAGCATAAACAAACCAACAACTACGATACTCTTCATTCTTCCCAAATGCAAAAGTCTGACCTGATAACTCATTACAGCGTCAACAGTATGTATGAATGTGTTCGCATTTGCATGTGTGTGTGTGTGTGTGTGTGTGTGTGTGTGTGTGCACGCACCTCCGGGCATGTGTTAGTCTTTTTGTATGTTAGTCTGTCTGCATATTTGTCTGGCAGCTTTGCTCTCCTCAATGTCTCTTTACAAGAGAATGATTAAGGGCCCAGACTGTTTCCCAGAAGCCCCAGGGTTACGTAGGTAGCAGCCGTGACACACACACACACATTCAGACATTCAGACATACAGCCAGCGGTGTCTTGACACATGGGAGCTGCTGAGTAACAGTGCCTCCTGCTGCCAGATAGGCCAAGCTAACAAACCATGAAGGCATGCAGACTTTCACAACCTCTTACCCGACCTGGAATGCACTGGGGAGAGATGTGTCATCTCAAATGGATGTAGTATACAGTAAAGCATTATAACGCCAGCTCTCCTGTGAAAATACTCCATCCTTCAGTTAGCGTACTAATGGTTCTCTTTAGGTGTTAAATAATGTACAGCATACGTGGATGAGGAATTTAACCAGGGGCGAAACTTTCGTTTTAGAAGTGGGGGGGTCTGGGGGTCCTCCCTCAAAATTTTTGTGGCATCTAAAGCTCATTTCCTGCATTTCTACAGAATCTAATATGACCCTTTTTGGGTCATTTTGGGGACACTTTTATATTAATTAAGAATAGAACATCTTTCTAACATGATTCTAAACACTTCTACATGAGTCACGGTACCATCCACATTAATGTAGAAGTGTTAAGAAATATATTATATTCTTATTTACAATAAAAGTGACTCCATAACACATTATTTACCATTCATTTATATTGGGCACAAAATAATCTGAAACACAACCAAAACAAACAGCAAATGAGTAACAAGCTTGATGTAGTCATTGCGTGCTATGAAAGTGGGCCCAAATACTTTAATAAACATACAAGTGAACTTGTCCCAATAATTTTGCTCCCCTAAAATGGGGGGACTATGTACAAAAAGTGCTGTAATTTCTAAACGGTTCACACAATATTGATTAAAATACGCTCAAATGAAAGCTGACCGTCAGCACTTTAACTTCATAGCCATTGTTTGATTTCAAAGTCAAACTTTTGGAGTATAGAGCCAACAAAAGAAAGAATGCTTCACCGTCCTAATAATCACAGAGGGCAGTGTAATTCATATCATAGGCTTAATAGTACTTTAGAGCTCTTTTTACTTGCACACAATATAGCTGGATCGCCCATCCTGCCTCTAGGGTTCCACCTCCCTGCTTCCCTCCAATCCAACACACCTCACTCAGTTTTAGGATCTGAGTGAAACATGAATTATTAGTTTCAGTTGTGGTAGGCCAAGGCCAGAGGGACATCCAACAGTTTGGCAGTCCCCCAGAGCCAGGACTGAGCAGCCCATCATCTAGGATTGCCTGAGTAGGTATCCCCCCTGACATGAGCATGTTTTTAATAATACTGACTCCTTTTGTCATACAGTATTCCATATAAGGTATCCAGATCTTATGAAAGATGCACAGTATACAGTGCATCTCCTGAGTGGCGCAGTGTTCTAAGGCACTGCGTCTCAGTGCTAGAGGCATCACTACAGACCCTGGTTCGATTCCAGGCTGTTTCACAACCGGCCGTGATTGGGACTCCCATAGGCCCAGCGTCGTTAGGGTTTGCCCGGGATAGGCAGTCATTGTAAATAACAATTTGTTCTTAACTGAATACATTTTAAAAAGTATAACCTTAATCTTGTAATAAATCAAATCTAGTGATTCATAACTTGACATTTCTGCCATCCATTATGACATTGTGGGAGGATAACCAACCTTCCAATTAATGGCAATGCATTTCTTAGTTGCTGTAAATGCTAGGTTACACAGTTTCTTCTGATAACAGTCTTCAGTATCAACAGTTCCAAGGAAACAAAAACAGGGAGAAGGGAGAATCTGAAGACATGCTGAGATAAAAGAACATACACTTTACCAGAATTCAGCCAGCCTTCACAAGTGCGTAACATAATGAAATATGTCCCCTTTTGTGTTTTACACCTCCAGCAAAGTAATTACATTTCTGAGTGGATGATATTCAGTTTCACTGGCATATAGTACGTTCTATGAATGGTCTTAAACTGCAGTAATTTATGTCTGAGATTATATGAATTATGTGTCTTCCTCACATTTTTGTTTTAAATGTTTTGTGTCATCGGGAAAAGCCTCTATCAACACTAGACACAGTTTGGAAATCAACTTTAGAGGTTTGTCAAACTGCCTTCAAATAGCTTCAATCTTTGAAGCTTCTGGCTTGTCCAGTGTTTGCTGCACAAAGAGAATAGCAAAGGTTCACCTCAGTGCCATCAGACTGGTCTTCCCTGGTTGCCTGACCCTGCTAAGACCCCTGTCTCCATCTGATCCTGCTTAGATGAGGCATGACAAATAATTTTCTTAGTGTACATTTATACATTATATTAATCAAGAACAGATTCAATTGTTCAATAATTGAAATTACCATTATTCCCAGATCCCAGACAGTAGTATACCCATCAACTCAAGATGGAACGTTGTATCCATTCACTTATTGTTATAATATACTGCAAAATTCACCTGAGCTCTGTAGACTGGTCTTCCCTGGCTGTCTGACCCTGCTGGGACACCTGTCACCATCTGATCCTGCTAGGACATGATGAGTATAGTGTTGTGTACTGACTGTGCACCGTGACAGGGTAGCTTGTAGAGCTGTTTATACTGTGTCAGTGTGAAAAGCAGATCAATAACATTGCTATATTGATTGTGATTGGGGCAAAAATAATATCTCACGTTAGCCAACTTTTGGCTTGCTCTAATGGTACATCAACTGGCAAAAACAAGCTAAGTTAATTTAGTTCTGTTGAAACGGGACAAAACAAAGGCTACAAAACATTGTTCGATACTGCTACCTGACAAATAGCTAGAGGCTAGAGCTGAACTGGCTGTGGTACTGTAGCAACTAGTTATCTAGCTGGCTAGCTAGTTCATTCACTTCAGTCAGAACTTCAGTTGAGAGGGGGTGAAACATTAGCTAACGTTACATGTCAGTTACATTACTAACTCAGCACTGGGAATAAATACTTTTTCTGTTAAGTCAAATAGCATTTACCTTGCCAGCTACACCAGTCAAATAAAGAGTAGCCAGTTTCTGCTCTGCTTGCTTTTACAACGCAGAGAAAATGCACAACACACACAGACAACAGCTGCCTCTATTCGCACGCACTGTGGTGTCCGTGCAGGTCCTAAATCCAGCCCGCTGAAGCACCAAACAGCCTACCCGACAGCGCTGAGGCGTCCGCATGGTCCTAAAGCACACATTTGCTGCTTTTAGTATCACAAGTCAATGATAAAACTGGTGGGGACAAAAATGCAATTTAAGAATGTGGGGGGGTCATGTCCCCCCCGTCCCCAGTGAAAGTTGCGCCCCTGAAATTAACCAAGGGAAAAGCATTCTGCATCAAATGTCTACAACCTCATTCAGATAGCAAATTTTTAACAATGCTTTACCCTAGAAAGGAAGCCGTATCAACAATTTTACAGTGTGGAATCTGCCCAGACATTGTCATTCACTTGAAGTATTACTGTCGTATTCCTGAAATGAAAGTTGTGTGTTCTGTATCTGTAATTAATTCAAATCCAGCCGTGCCACATGAAGAAACATTAGGATGCCTTTTGTTTGTAGAGGACTGAGTTCCCATTGCTTAAACACACATCTCCTGCATGTCGTGTCAATAAACCCGTTCTGTGCCGGAAGCACAGTTCCTCTCTGCTTAGCTGCTGAAGGTCAGTCTGCCTGGGATAATCCTGGAAAGAGAGGAGAGGAGATATATATATATATATATATATATATATATATATATATATATATATATATATATATATATATACACAAGGTTAGACTAAAACTCGTGCAAATCAAACAGAAGCATGAGTCAATAGACTAGTCATTAGATCTGCCAAAACAAAGATTTAACATAATATAACATTGCGAGTACTGTTTTTAATTGAATGCTAGTTCTTAAAAAAAAATGTTTTCATATATAATGTGACATATTCATTATCAAACACACATGAATGTTTTGGTACCACCACTGTACACCAAGCTGACAAGGGAGACATGCTAAGTTGTCTGCAGTCGTAGCGGTAGGATTTTCCAATGTTTTCCATGGAGAAAGGCCACTCATTATAGCATTATAGTATTTGGTTCCAGTGTAGAGGGAGCAAACTGCAGCATCAGTGGTATTCCACTTGATTTGGATCATTGTCGGGGCTTAGGAGCACCTCTCAAAACTGGAGAAACACAACATAGGATAAAATTACCAGAAATCATGAAGTAGCTTTTGGCTGCAGGGTGGGTATGACTTCAAATGTATTCACAAAGGTTTGACCTATATTCCCAATGGAGGGATATCTTTCATCAGACAATGATTATGTCTCCTTTGATTTGCAAAGCTGATATACAGATGTAGGATCTTAATTTGATCACCCTGTTGCAGGAGAACTTGTAGATTAGAGGTTTAAAAAAGATTCTGAAGTGTGTAATTTACACTTGGAAATTTCAGACTTGATTTTCCCTTTTGAAAAATGTATCAACCCATACAAAAATGTCCATTAATTATACTACACATAATTAACATCTGTTGCTGCAGGATTGTTTTTATGCTGTTGAAAACTTAAATGAAGGTCCTACATCTGTAAATATGTCATGTAGATGTGACAGGTTTTTTTAAGCTACACCACAGCTGTGTGTTCGTGTGTGTGTTTGTGTCAGTGTGTCCGTCCGTGTGTATGTATGTATGAATGTTTGTGTAACGGCTATCATAGAGAGGGGACCAAAGCGCAGCATGTTGAGTGCTCATGATGATAATTTATTATAACTCAAAATACTGAAGCAAAATAACAAAGAGAAAAAGCGACAGCGCACAGTTCTGTCAGGTACAGAGACTAAACAGAAAACTGCCCACAAACACAGGTGGATAAAACCACTACTTAAATATGATCTCCAATTAGAGACAACGAGGACCAGCTGCCTCTAATTGCAGAGCCCCAAAAAAAAAACATAGAAATAGAAAACTAGAACTAAACATAGAAAACCACAAAAACACCCCCTGTCACACCCTGACCTACTCTACCATAGAAAATAACATTTCTATGGTCAGGACGTGACAGTACCCCCCACCACCACCACCAACAACTCAAGAACTCTCCCATTTCTCCAAATTCTCTTTCTTCTCCGGGATTGTCTCTGGTTTACTCCTTGGCTCCGCCGACTGATCCATGTGCCCCCCCCAAAAAAATTATTTGGGTTTCTGTAGCCTCTCGTGCATCCACAGCAGGCTTCTATATCTGTCCAGTACTTGGCCCCAAGTCCAGTTTACCCTCTCTAGCCTCTCCTCCAGAGACCAGGTATCCATCTCCTCCTGAGCACGCTGCTTGATCCAGTTGTGGTGGGCAGTTCTGTAATGGCTATCATAGAGAGGGGACCAAAGCGCAGCGTGTTGAGTGCTCATGATGATAATTTATTATAACTCAAAATACTGGACCAAAATAACAAAGAGAAAAAACAACAGCGCACAGTTCTGTCAGGTACAGAGATTAAACAGAAAACAACTGCCCACAAACGCAGGTGGATAAAAACCCTACTTAAATATGATCTCAAATTAGAGACAACGAGGACCAGCTGCCTCTAATTGGAGATCATCCCCAAAAAACATAGAAATAGAAAACTAGAACTAAACATAGAAATAGAAAACATAGAAAAACACAAAAACACCCCCTGTCACGCCCTGACCTACTCTACCATAGAAAATAACATATTACTATGGTCAGGACATGACAGTGTGTGTATGTGTTCTTGTTATACACGTGCTTGTGAGATTTACTAAATGGAATGCATGCCCTCTGAGTCACAATGACTTGAGGATAAATTCATCCTGAAGCAGAGATGTTCTCACACTCACACTTTGTGCGCGTGTGTGTGTGTGTGTGTGTGTACTCTTCCATCTTATGTCGCTTACTATCTACAAGTGGAGTTAAGGTGAAATAAATTAAGTTCTAGGGGATGTTCTCTGATATATCGAGTAATTGAAATCCTCTTGTTGTTTAATTAATGGCAAGAAATGACACCTCAACAGTACAAGTACTTTATGTAAGGGTAATGGGCCAATCATTGTGGTGTGTGTGCAGACATCTGTTGTACTGTATGTGTTTTAAAAAATCCTTACACTCTGGTCCAAGGGTCCTCTCAGAAGGCATGTTAGACAGCAATGGAACGAGGGTTAAAGGAAGCATTTACATAATTTTGTAGAAACTGTTAACCAGTGTGACTTACAGGAGCAATTGAGGGTTAAGTGCCTTGCTCTAAGGCACATCAACATATTTTTCACCTAGTCAGCTGAGGGATTCAAACCAGCAACCTTCCAGTTACTGGCCCAACGCTCTTAACTACCAGGCTACCTGCTGCCCGCAGGGCCTCTTTTGTCTCTGTGAGGCTGTTGAAACTTTGAGGGTCATACAGTGTATTCCTCATGTGATACTGGCTCATGTCATATCAAAACCAGATGGTCGTGAATCAATCAAAGGACAGTCTATAAATATAGTGTGAATCACAACGCTATATTTCTAACAGAGTCTGGAGCATATTTTGGTCTTTTGTCCTCTTAATAAAAGAGCAGCAGCCAAATGACTTTGGCTAACACGAGAAGCACCCATTACTATTATCCTATTATCTTCTGACAACATCAAGGATGTATATTGAGTGTATTCCTCTTTTTCTGTACCAAAAACATGAAACACAAAGAAAAATGCTAGTGGATGCACCGATATGACATTTTTGGCCGATACCGATATCGGATATTTTCCTTGTGAAAAAAAAACCTGATACAGATACCGATATTAAAAATGTTTGTGGAATTTTAAGCATTCTAGTACAGTTTAATAGCTAACATACACACATGGACGCAGCGGTCTAAGGCACTGAATCTCAGTGCAAGAGGCGTCACTACAGCCCCTGGTTCGAATCCAGTCTGTATCACAGAATTTGTTCGTAACTGACTTGCCTAGTTAAATAAAGGTTACACACACACCACACTGACCAAAAAGTTATTTTGTTGGCATTTACGTATGTCCCCAATACCAGTAAAACATCATCAAAACCTATTTCTTTCACTTACTTGCTGTGCTGTTTCGTTGTTCATTTGTTCAGTCGTTTCATTCTCACGTCAAATAAGCTTGTTGACCAATCACGACCTGAATATGACTGCACGTCACATAATAATTTAATTTGTTCATACATTTTTTATGTAGTTATTACACATTGATTACGCTATCACTCGTATTTCATATGTCACAACGATTCATCGATATGTATGCTATGATGCTGGTAAAGTTGTCTTGCATACCTACAGTGCTGGTCATAAAAAAAGCTAGCTAGCTCATGGATGCAAACAATGTTCTTCCCCAAAAACATAGCAAAACGACATAATCTGTTTCAGTAGCTATCGTTAGCTAGCTAACTAGGTGTCATCATCTAAAATAACCCTAATTACTAAGACAGTTCTTATTTGATTAATGGTGGTCGGACCCATCTATGTGAAGCTAGCCACAATAAGGATTAGCCACAATAGTGAACTTTGTGGTTAGCCTTCAAAATAAAAGCATGTCATTGACAGTGATGCAAATTAATACAAATAGTAGAATTATGCCATAATTGAATAGCTGATGCTAAACTAGGTTGGAATGTTTTGGTCACTTTTGAATGCTGGCGGTGCTTTCACTCTAGTGGAAGCATGAGACGGAGTCTACAACCCACACAAGTGGCTCAGGTAGTGCAGCTCATACAGGATGGCACATCAATGCGAGCTGTGGCAAGAAGGTTTGCTGTGTCTGTCAGCGTAGTGTCCAGAGCATGGAGGCGCTACCAGGAGACAGGCCAGTACATCAGGAGACGTGGAGGAGGCCGTAGGAGGGCAACAACCCAGCAGCAGGACAGCTACCTCCGCCTTTGTGCAAGGAGGAGCAGGAGGAGCACTGCCAGAGCCCTGCAAAATGACCTCCAGCAGGCCACAAATGTGCATGTGTCTGCTCAAACGGTCAGAAACAGACTCCATGAGGGTGGTATGAGGGCCCGATGTCCACAGGTGGGGGTTGTGCTTACAGCCCAACACTGTGCAGGACGTTTGGCATTTGCCAGAGAACACCAAGATTGGCAAATTCGCCACTGGCGCCCTGTGCTCTTCACAGATGAAAGCAGGTTCACACTGAGCACATGTGACAGACGTGACAGAGTCTGGAGACGCCGTGGAGAACGTTCTGCTGCCTGCAACATCCTCCAGCATGACCGGTTTGGCGGTGGATCAGTCATGGTGTGGGGTGGCATTTCTTTGGGGGGCCGCACAGCCCTCCATGTGCTCGCCAGAGGTAGCCTGACTGCCATTAGGTACCGAGATGAGATCCTCAGACCCCTTGTGAGACCATATGCTGGTGCGGTTGGCCCTGGGTTCCTCCTAATGCAAGACAATGTTAGACCTCATGTGGCTGGAGTGTGTCAGCAGTTCCTGCAAGAGGAAGGCATTGATGCTATGGACTGGCCCGCCCGTTCCCCAGACCTGAATCCAATTGAGCACATCTGGGACATCATGTCTCGCTCCATCCACCAACGCCACGTTGCACCACAGACTGTCCAGGAGTTGGCGGATGCTTTAGTCCAGGTCTGGGAGGAGATCCCTCAGGAGACCATCCGCCACCTCATCAGGAACATGCCCAGGCGTTGTAGGGAGGTCATACAGGCACGTGGAGGCCACACACACTACTGAGCCTCATTTTGACTTGTTTTAAGGACATTACATCAAAGTTGGATCAGCCTGTAGTGTGGTTTTCCACTTTAATTTTGAGTGTGACTCCAAATCCAGACCTCCATGGGTTGATAAATTGGATTTCCATTGATTATTTTTGTGTGATTTTGTTGTCAGCACATTCAACTATGTAAAGAAAAAAAGTATTTAATAAGATTATTTCATTCATTCAGATCTAGGACGTGTTATTTTAGTGTTCCCTTTATTTTTTTGAGCAGTATATAAAATCAACAAAATCCAATAATTTGTTAACATGACAAAAATCTATTAAAATCACACTGGATGTATTATGCTTTAGAATTGCATTGGGGGCATAGTTATTTCACTGTACACCCTTACCTATGGATTGTGGATCAAGGACATTGGGTATCAGTCTACTCAGTGTCACCCAGAGAACATTAGTGCCGTAGCTCTTATTGTGGGACTCTGAATGGATGTTTTGGAGTCTGATAACTCTGAGGAGGACGTTGGGAAAAAAATTATTGGGTATTGAGTAGACTGATACCCCATTTCATTGATGCCCAATCCTTAGGTAAAGCCCTAGAGTGCAATATGAATGTCAATACACACAATAGGCTAACTGGGAAGGAGATTTCACACAGTCACAGTCCCGCGATAAAAGCTACAATGCTAATATTTGCGTAAACTCTTCACAGTTGTGTTCTGTGGGTGTCACCGAGTAGACTGATACCCCATTTCATTGCTTCACATTCCAACCTTGTTTAACATTATCTAGTCTAAATATGGCATGATTCCACCAATTGTAACATTTTGCATCACTTTCAAAGAGGTAATTTTATTTTGAAGGCAAACAGCAAATTCCACTATTGTGCCAAATCCTTATTGTTGCTAGCTTCACACCACATAACCCGGTCCGGTCGAGCCTCACTAGCCAGATGAAGCTAGCTGGCTGCTTATAATCTTAGCTTTGGGCAACAGGGTTAAGTAGCTGGCAACAACTGGCTACCTAGCTAATACTTACTCACAAGGATTCCTAAATCATTGCTAAGAATAATGAAAATGACTGCAGTTTCTACTGGTCATTGTTTTCAGGCTGGTTGTATTGGTGCTAGCTAGGTACCAAGCTAAAGCTAGCTAGCTACCCCAGAAGTTGCGGTCAAACAAATAATGCTTTATTACCAACGCGGTATGGTAAACACATCGTTCGTAGCCAGTGTTTGCTTGTTTGCAGACTTTTTTGTACAACTTTGACAGTGCTACTGATAGTAGTAGTGGTGCTTGGCTTGCACGTGCAAATTCAGAACATACAATATAATAGAACTGTGTTATTTGACGTGTCAAATGAAAAGCTAATTTAATGCATCAAATAGTGTTATTGTCAAATAGTGTTGTTTGATGTGTATCTTTTTTGATACGCAAAGGCCCAAACGGAGTTCCATAGTATGTTGTGAAGATAATAGCACTGACACTATTACTGTGTAACTCCGGTAGGTCAACATCTGAAAAATAGAGCACTTGGTAACGTTAGTGTGTCAAGGGTAATGAATTACATTTTCTTGGTGTTAATGCATTTCGCATTTGAGTTGTCTCGCTGAAATTTTCTTACTCTTTCAAATGACTACTCGACCTGTTGACTGCTCGATCCACACAGCAGACATTGTGGGCTAGGTTAGGAATGCTGTGTTGCACGTGTAGCGCAACATTTTACGTGGCGTCATTACGTCATGTACCTACGTTATATAGGTATGCACTTAAGCTTTGACATCGGTTTTGCACATCGGCGTTAAACTAGACATCGTGCCGATACCAATGTTGGCATTTTTAGCTAATATCGTCCGATCCCAATATGTTCACCGATATATCATGCATCCCTAAAAAATGCCCATTATCAAACCCCCCTCACACACACATCTGACCCGCTAACCCCACAGCCCTCCCTTGACTTCAGAAAACTGGACAGCTGCCACGGTTTCCTACCAACCCTCTCAAACAGCAGGAAACAGACGAGGGATTCCGTCACAGGGCCTACGAGAAAGGAAAGCATTGACTAGAAACAGGAAAAGAGGAGAAAAGAGAGGGCAGCCTTGTATTCTCATCCTCCATGCACAAATATCTACCCTGTGTTTTAGATACCACTTCATAGTGCCAAGTTCTGCTGCAATACAACCTGACCAGATATACCCTTTTCACACAACTGAGCCAAGAGGAGCCAAGCTGTACTGATCCATACTGAAATAGGGAATGTGGAGCTAAGTTGTGGAAAGAAAATATCCAAGTCAGCACAAATTGGTTTGGGTGGCACGATAGTGTGAAAAACTCTTGGAAGCTTAACAAGAATATGACTTACTACCACAAAACCAGCCATGACAAGGCTATTTTTACTATTTTACTGCAAGTCACTAGGGACAGCAAAGGACAGGTCATGGAATCACAGTCACGCGCACACATTGGTCCCAATCTCCTTGTAAACAAAGTACAATACATACAGCAGAAATAGCTTAGAGGAGTAACTGGATACTGCCATTGAAGTAACATCCTTCAGCTGAGTATACACCATATTCTGGTTCATAGTCATTGTTCTGTGCTCCATACTATGCGTGAAATTCAGATTCGGAAACATATTTCTCATCTAATCTAACTACATACATAGATGAAGTGAAAGTTCCCTGTGCAATAGAGTTCAGGCTATGGTCCTGTCTAGACTTGGAAAGCCTTGTACTCTGTGGCCTACTGTACAAGTGCCATACTCTGCCTGTGCAGGATGGTACTCACTACTCATTCATACAACAAGGGAAACAGAGATGAAAACATCAGCATAACATACCGTGTAGAGCATGAGTTTATGACCTGAACGGATCATAAAGTTTTCAGACAGTCATATATTTTGGAAGTGGAGGCAAACGCAACAAACTCAGCAGAGGGTGTCCTATATTTGACCAGCAAGAACAACCTACGGAGAAAATACAATATATCATGTGGAAAAAAGAAGGATGGAAAGCGCAAACAAGGATACAGTAGTAGAATGTCAACAACCTAATTGAAGGTGCTCTTTGTGGGGTTATTGGTCAGCAAAAAACAAAGGAGTACCAAGGCACTCTTCATGACATTGCTTTCATCGCAGTTGTGTGTTCAATAAAACAAAAGCTGGAACAATAGAAAAATGGAGATATGCGATGTCTTTGCATTCAGCACTGAGGCAGAACTGCTCGATCATTCTGACAATGCTGTGATGTAGGCTACATACAGTGCAGTGTTTTTCACATCTCCTCACCTGTTGCACACTTAATGGAAACTATGGTTCAAAAATAGCCATGGAAACCTGGCTGCATGTGACAACTAGTCAACTCCAATGTCAAAGGAGAGAGAGCAGCTTGATTCAATGAGTGGCCTACACACACCGCTTCAGGATTCAGAGATTGAACCTGAATTTGTGAGTGACCCTTTACATCGGCAGTACCAGGGCTCTCACTGCGCTAGACTACATAAAGGCATTTTAATGCACTTCAGAAAGCCTGGAGAGCCCCGTCATAAAAATGGCTTTGGCATATACGCCTGGGTTTAAATCATTGTAATAGAGCCTGATATGACAGTCACAGCCCAAGGAAAATGAAACCATCTATGCTCATAATCCCATATCATTACTGGATTGGCAACAAAACTAAACTAATACACATTTTAGGAGGGAAAATGTGTATTTATTTAATATAATCTTCTCTGAAACTGACATTATGGTCTTCCTTGTCCGGCTCGCCAAATTATTCTTTCTATTAAATCTCTTATTGGAAAAATGGGTCTATATGACTTGACATAGCATGTTACTGGCTACAGGTTTGGATAAAACACACATGCATGCATGCTGCTTTCGTTATCCACAGTATATTTTACAACACAACAGACCGTCTCAGTCACGGAAGATCAAGATGGTACAATACAACAGAATCTCATCTGGTGATACAGATGTGTTGCAGACTAAAGTTCAGAAATATGGTGTATCGTTGACAACGCAAATTCTGTACATTAATGTTGCCTTCAGGTGGTCAGAAACAAGTTTAATTAATTCAGAAGAAACTCTTATCCAGAGCGACTTACAGTATGGATTGCATACATTTTTGTACTTTTGCATAGTAGTCCCCAGTGGGAAACAAACCCACAACCCAATCATTGCAAGCGCCATGCTCTACCAGGAGAGCCACATAGGAGATCATACTAGGAAATCATCACTTGAATGACCATTGAAGTCTGAATTATAAACAGGACAGATTTAATTGACCCGATTTTAGGAGTTGACCCGTTTAGTTACTTAGACCTTTCACCGTTTTAACCATTAAGATGATAAAGCAAATCAATTTTTACAATGTCAAGCTTTGACAATATGGGTAATGTAGCTAGTTTTAACATGTTGTTAATGTTAGTAGCAAGCTAGCTTACTTTTAGCATATTATTAGCTGTATTATAGTTCATCTAGCTAACTATAATCTCATTGCAGCATAAACCATAAATACATTCAACAAAATACTGTTTTGTATAAGGACTGATCTTGTAAACAGGATTTGTGAATAGTATGTAAATTCTTATGAATCAAGTCGTTCCATCGCCATGCCAACACACCAGCACAGTAACCTGGTCCTATTTCTGACAGGCCTATAGATTACATTTTAGTCAATGGCTGTGTGACAATGACCATCATGTTCTCTGAGTGTACAAGCCAGGCAAGCACAGCACTTCACTTCATACCCATATGAGGAATCTTTAAAAAAAGAAAAAGTCTGTTGCTAAACATACTGTGATGTCCAGACATGCCTAAGATAGCCTCAAGAAGTTCTTCATTGTGAGCTGTAAGACAGTGAATTGTGCAGCTCCATAAATAGTAACAGAGGAAAAAAAGGGTGTGAGGTTTGTAGCTACAGGCCCTGGGTTGTCAATGAGTAGGCGCTACAGTCACCATTAACAGCGACAGAACTGACCACAATCATTCACACCTTGTTTTCTGTATCAGCAATAGATGTCTACTGTTGTCAGAGCCACCCGTACCAGATACACTCGAAGAGGACATAAGGAAGTGAGACTATAAAGGGGCTTCCCGTTGTTACAACGGTAGCCTAAATAACAAGTGTTAAGAGACAGAACCATGTGATGCTTGTGGAATTGACCGTCCTGTGCTTTCAACAAACCATCAGCAATACACATTTTTGCACAATAGGCCTACACACTACTCAAGTATATATTGACGTATACAGCTACTGTAGTATAAGTTTATTGATGTTACGGACTGAAATATGTCTTTGCTTATTTGAGGTGATAAAATGTATGTAGAGTTATGTTGAGTTCCTACAACTGCCACGTACAGTGCCTTCCCTTGACTTATTCCGCATTTTGTTGTGTTAAAACCTTAATTGAAAATGGTTTAAATAGATTTTTATTCATCCATCTACACACAATACCCAATAATGACAAAGTTATTTTTTTAAATATATTTTTCTTTCATGTATTGAAAATGAAATACAGAAATATCTAATTTATATAAGTATTCACACCCCTAGTCAGTACATGTTAGAATAACCTTTGGCATTGATTACAGCTGTGAGTCTTTCTGGGTAAGTGTCTAAAAGCTTTTCACACCTGGATTGTACAATATTTGCACATTATTAGTTTAAAAAAAATCTAGTTCTATCAAGTTGGTTGTTGATCATTGCTAGACAGCCATTTTCAAGTCCTCCCATAGATTTTCAAGCCGATTTAAGTCACAATTGTAACTAGGCCACTCAGGAACATTCAAAGTAGTCTTGGTAAGCAACTCCAGTGTATATTTGACCTTGTGTTTTATGTTATTGTCCTGCTGAAAGGTGAATTTGTCTCCCAGTGTCTGTTGGAAAGCAAAATGAACCAGGTTTTCCTCTAGGATTGTGCCTGTGCTTAGCTCTATTCCATTTCTGTTTATCCTAAAAAAAACTCCATGATCCTTGCCGATGACAAAATACCCAGCCACCACCATGCTTGAAAAGATGAAGAGTGGTACTCAGTGATGTGCTGTGTTGGATATAACACTTTGTATTCAGGACATGAAGTACATTTCTTTGCCACATTTTTAGCAGTTTTACTTTAGTGCCTAATTGCAAACAGGATGCATGTTTTGGAATAGTGTTATTCTGTACAGGCTTCCTTCTTTTCACTCTGTGATTTATGTTAGTATTGTGGAGTAACTGCAATGTTGTTGATCCATCCTAAGTTTTCTCCTATCACAGTCATTAAACGCTGTAACTGTTTTAAAGTCACCATTGACCTAATGGTGAAATCCTTGAGCGGTGTCCTTCCTCTCCAGCAACTGAATTAGGAAGGACGCCTGTATCTTTGTAGTGACTGGATATATTGACACGTCACCCAAAGTGTAAT
Organism: Salmo salar; assembly: GCF_965601325.2. Lineage (NCBI taxonomy): Eukaryota > Metazoa > Chordata > Actinopteri > Salmoniformes > Salmonidae > Salmo > Salmo salar. The sequence goes on from NC_138292.1 coordinate 44,615,508, forward strand.
TAATAACGTCACCATGCTCAAAGGGATTTTCATTGTCAATTCTTTTTTTTTTTTTTACCCATCTACAAATAGGTGTCTTTCTTTGCGAGGCATTGGAAAACCTCCCTGGTCTTTGTGGTTAAATCTGTATTTTAAATTCACTGCTCGACTGCTTTTACAGAAAGTTATATGTATGGGGTACAAAGATGGTGTAGTCATTCAAAAATGATGTTAAACACAAATCCATAGCTCCATCTCCCCAGACTATCTTTCATTTCAGTATTTAATACACCTCTGAGGACACTCTTGTTAATCACATTTGTTTACTCTGTATTGGAGTGTGCTCTCTCAGTCACAATCCAGTCTCCACTGCACATTACTGTATGAGGTATCACCCAGCATCTAGTAAAATGGTCAGTATCACTTCATCTTATGGCACATAAATGATTTTACATGGTAAAATGGTAACACAGCAATAACATATTATTATTATTCTGTTATTCTCAAGAAAATGCCATTACATTTCCATCTTTCATCAACAGACCCCAGTAAAGTATGTATACTTACCACGTCTTTTAGATTTGTTTAGAGACAAGAGGGGCTGAAGAATGTACGTAGCACTAAACATCTGAACATCTAAAACTATCCAACAGACAGACTCACTCAAACACACTCCAACAGTTAGACTCACTCAAACACACTCCAACAGTTAGACTCACTCAAACACACTCCAACAGTTAGACTCACTCAAACACACTCCAACAGTTAGACTCACTCAAACACACTCCAACAGTTAGACTCACTCAAACACACTCCAACAGTTAGACTCACTCAAACACACTCCAACAGTTAGACTCACTCAAACACACTCCAACAGTTAGACTCACTCAAACACACTTCAGAAGTCTCAGCCAAGATCAACTGGCCGCAAAAATTGACAGCCTCTCTCTGTGTATGTGTGTGTGTGTGTGTCTGCGTGCGTGTTTCAAGTGCATGTGTGTATGTCTGTGACTGTGTATAATGTGCATGTGTGTATGTTTGTGAGTGTGCACTTGAACCGTTAAGCTTGCATCCAGAAATGACCATAGGAAGAGTACCAGTAAAACCAACTGCAGCAGCAGTCTTCAATGGATAAATGTTGAGGGAGTGAATGTTTGTTTACAAGACAGAGCAATAATCATTTTTGCATGAAAACACAAGCGAGGAGCAGACTGCTCGTAAATCTCAGCGCAAGACATTCCATGTGGTTTCTTTTTGCTGTGCTGTGCTGTGCTTTGCTATGTGTGTGTGTGTGTGTGTGTGTGTGTGTGTGTGTGTGTGTGTGTGTGTGTTGCCATTGGGCCAGATGTAGAAGCATTATAAATGATGACGTCTTCCCAGGAAGTGGATCATTAGAATTATGTAAAAACACGATTATTAATTATTTGAATGACACTTGGAGATGAGAAAGTTATACATGAATAAATACTGTATGGAACCCAGGCTGAGAAACTGAAACAGTTGGGGCATCAATAGGTGTCATGGTCTTTCTCTCCTCTGATTCAGCTGGTGTCAGACACCGATGTTACAATCACAATCAATAACACATTCACAAGAATGAAGTTCCAATTCCACTTGCCAGGGAGCAATGATTCCTGGTCTGCCTGCAGTTGTAAACAAGCGGTAACGGACCCCCGTCATTGAGCCTTTCCTCAATTGTCTACAGCTCCTTTTTTCCTACCAATGGTTAATACCATCATTTATCTTCTGAAGTATGTGATGTGGCTTTTCACCCAGAAGCTCCGAGAAGAGAAACAGCCAAGCCACCGTCGATACCAGAAATCTACTGTAGGCAAGGAAAACACTGCATATACTTTCTCCGCTCCAGCAGAGTGCTCACGTTGCCCCGACCCTACACCGCCCACCCCACAAGGCCCGGGACGTCTACTGGTGGTTATGTGTGATGATCCTCTGTGCTTAAGCTAGTTTTTCAGGTTAAGGGGGAATCCAGGGTTTTTCACGACTGGCTCTGGTTCAAGATGAATTACTCCACAGATTATTCAAACTGTCACTAATTATGGAGTACTGGGAGTAGCAGCACCGATAGCAGTATTTCGGTTCTCCGTCAGTAGGAGTGCTAACATGGGGAGCCAGAGAGAGAAGAGGACAGGGCGTCCTGCCCATCCATTTATTATGGATAGGTTTTATGATTGAAACGGCAGAGAGCAGGGATTGGTTTCTTCACACAGTTTTTCCTACAATTCTGTGTTGCTTTCTGGAATGTCTGGTAGAAAGCACATTTTGCCCTCTGATGAGGAAAACATATTTCTGAACATGTTTTGATAGGGCCTATATATTATGTAAATGATATAGGCCCTACCAGGTGGGCAATATCATGCTACAGCGCCTGGTGTGGGGTGCAGGCTTTTGTTTTAGCCATGCAGCAGCACACTATGTTCTACTAATCAAAGCCTTGGTTAAAAAACGACATGATTTGTTTTTTGGTGCTTGGCATGAATAAAAGTCTCCCAATGGCCCTTGCAAGGTAAGATAACCCAGCCCTGGCCCCTGGTCTCAATAAATGGAGTTACACAGGGCCGTGCACAGACCTTTCATAACATACAAACTGCCTCTGTAGCAAAACATTTTCCAATGTTTTAGCATAGGTCTATATATTTCTGCAACAACGCATTCATCACAAATTGTAAGCAAGCTAGTTAAAGTGCCTCCTAAACACATGATTGACACCGGAAAAGAGGGTGGGCTATCAGCTAATCACTGATGTTGATTGATGTAAATCTGAAAGTTAGCTAGCTCAAAAAAATTAATAAATACTAAAAAAAAAAAAAAAAATACTCTTACATTCTTATATAATAACTTCATAGTTTAATAGTAATAATCTTCTAACTCTTAATATATTGTTGGCTAGTGGCTTGTGTGGAAAGTTTTATATCCACTACCATTCAAAGGTTTGGACTCACTTAGAAATGTCCTTGTTTTTGCAAAAGAGTTCTCTAATGATCAATTAGCCTTTTAAAATGATAAACTTGGATTAGCTAACACAACGTGCCATTGGAACACAGGAGTGATAGTTGCTGATAATGGACCTCTGTATGCCTATGTAGATATTCCATAAAACATCAGCCGTTTCCAGCTACAATATTAATTTACAACATTAACAATGTCTACACTGTATTTCTGATCAATGTTATGTTATTTTAATGGACCAAAAAAATGTGTTTTTCTTTAAAAAACAAGAACATTTCTAATTGACCCCAAACTTTTGAACATTTGTGTATATATGGTGGTTAGCTAGAGTCTAGACTACCTGTGTTGCTGCTGCCCTGACATGTGCAACTCCTGACTGAAGAAGGGATGGAGTTGAGTCGAAGGGTCGCTGATGCAGCTGCTCCTCTATGTCTTAGCTTACTGCCTTTCTCTTCTGTGGGAGGCAGGTAGCCTAGTGGTTAGAGGGTTGGGCCAGTAACCGAAAGGTTGCTAGATTGACTCCCAGAGCTGACAAGGTAAAAATCTAACGTTCTGCCCCTGAACAACCCACTGTTCCTAGGCCGTCATTGTAAATAAGAGTTTGTTCTTAACTGACTTGCCTGGTTAAATATATATGTTTTTAAATATCAGCCAACAAGACTGAATATTGATAATAATGTAAATCAAGTGTTATCAGGTGTTAATCAAATGTTATGCTGCTGTGCCTGTACTGTTGATATTTAAACTAGGTAATGCCGTACATGGCAGACCAACAGGCGCAACCAACGGACGGGGTGAGGGTGGGGGGGTGACGAACTTGAAGACGTCACGATGACTTGTTGATATTTATCATGTGTTACCTGAATGTACGTAAAGCTTTTTTTTGTTGCTAATGTGTTGCTAATAGGCAAGTGGTGGCCTATGTAAAGTGCCCAAGGAACATAGGTTACCACTATGTTTCTACACATTCAAGTAACACATGATGAATGTCAACAGAAGTGATTGAATCATGATTTAAACACACATAGCTCAGGGATATAAACATGTCCTCCCCCTGGGAATTGGTAACCTTTGCACTCATACCCGCAAAACAGGATAAACCTTGCGCTCCAGAATGCACCACAGTTTGACTGTCAACCTCCGACCAGGAAGCGGTAAGAAAACTCTCTTCAATAATGAGGCAAATCGAGGTAAATACTTGACATTTTAGGCTAAATGATTGGCTACAACATTGCCAACCTGCAATTCTCGTCTTCAAACAGCAGACAGATTGACATGCTGCTGGGTTAGAGCCAGGTCTAATTGAAGCCTGGGTTTCTACTGAGAACTCTACTTAAGATTTCATTCAGTTTAGTTTACAGTGTGTACTTTTGTTTAATACCAAAGTCAAGTCTGTTATTTTTGTTGCAGGCCTATACTGTATGTGTGCGTCAACACAGGCAGCCCAATTCTGATATTTTTTCCACTAATTGGTCTTTTGACCAATCGGATCTTTTCACATCAGCTCTTGTTCAGTGCTGATCTGATTGGTCAAAAGACCAATTAGTGAGAAAAAGATCGTAATTGCCTACACTAGTAGGCCTATATGTTTATTAAAAACAAACTACACTGAACAAAATATACATACAATTGTTTTAAAGATTTAACTGAGATACAGTTCATTTAAGGAAATAAGTCAATTGAAATAAATAAATTAGGCCCTAATCAATGGATTACACCTGACTGGGAATACATATATGCATCTGTTGGTCACAGAAACCTTTAAAAAAAAAGTAGGGGCGTGGATCAGAAAACCAGTCAGTGTCTGGTGTGACCATTTGCCTCATGCAGCGCGACACATCTCCTTCGCATGGAGTTGATCAAGCTGTTGACTGTGGCCTGTGGAATGTTGTCCCAGTCCTCTTCAATGGCTGTGCAAAGTTGCTGGATATTCCAAATCAAATCAAATCAAATGTTATTTGTCACATAGGCCGAATACAACAGGTGAAGTAGACCTTACCGTGAAATGCTTACTTACAAGCCCTTAACCAACAATGCAGTTCAAGAAATAGAGTTAAGAAAATATTGACTAAATAAACTAAAGTAAAACATTTAATAAAAAGTAACACAATAAAATGACATAACAATAACGAGGCTATATACAGGGGGTACCGGTACCGAGTCAATGTCCGGGGGTACAAGTTAGTCGAGGTAATTTGTACATGTAGGTAGAGGTAAAGTGACCATGCATAGATACAGCGAGTAGCAGCAGTGTAAAAGCAAAGGGGGGGTTCAATGTCAATAGTCCGGGTGGCCATTTGATTAATTGTTCAGCAGTCTTATAGCTTGGGGGTAGAAGCTGTTAAGGAGCCTTTTGGACCTAGACTTGGCCAACCGGTACCACTTTCCATGCAGTAGCAGAGAGAACAGTCTATGACTTTGGTGACTGGAGTCTTTGACCATTTTTGGGGAACTTGGGTGGCTGTTGTACATGTCGATCCAGAGCATCGCAAACATGCTCAAAAGGTGACATGTCTGGTGAGTATGCAGGCGGTGGAAAAACTGTGACATTTTCAGCTTCCAGGAATTGTGCACAGATCCTTGCAACATGGGGCTGTGCATTATCATTCTGAAACATGAGGTGATGGCGGGGGATGAATGGCACAACAATGGGCCTCAGGATCTCGTCATGGTATCACTGTGGATTAAAATTGCTATCGGTAAAAGGCAATTGTGTTTGTTGTCCGTAGCTTACGCCTACCCATACCATAACCCCACCACCACCATGGGGCACTCTGTTCACAACATTGACATCAGCAAACCGCTCGCCCACACAATGCCATACACGCTGTCTGTCATCTGCCCGGTGCAGTTCAAAACCGGATTCATCCATGAAGAGCACACTTCTCCAGTGTGCCAGTAGCGATCGAAGGTGAGCATTTGCCGACTGAAGTCAGTTACGACGCCAAACTGCAGTCAGGTCAAGACCCTGGTGAGGACGACGAGCACGCAGATGAGCTTCCCTGATACGGTTTCTGACAGTTTGTGCAGAAATTCTTCTGCTGTGTAAACCCACAGTTTCATCAGCAGTCCGGGTGGCTGGTCTCAGACAATCCCTCAGGTGAAGAAGCCGGATGTGAAGGTCCTGAGCTGGTGTGGTTACACGTGGTTTGCGGTTGTGAGGTCGGCTGGACGTACTGCCAAATTCTTTAAAACAATGTTGGAGGTGGCGTATGGTAGAGAAATGAACATTAAATTCTCTGGAAACAGCTCTGGTGGACATTCCTGCACTCAGCATGCCAATTGCAGGCTCCCTCAAAACTTGAGACATCTGTGGCATTGCGTTGTGTTACAAAACTGCACATTTTAGAGTGGCCTTTTATTGTCCCCAGCACAAGGTGCACCTGTGTAATGATGATGTGGTTTAATCAGCTTCTTGATATGTCACACCTGTCAGGTGGATGGATTATCTTGGCAAAGCAGAAATGCTCACTAACAGGGATGAAAACAAATTTGTGCACAACATTTTTGAGAAATAAGCTTTTAGTTTTATGGAAAAACATCTAACATGGCACCAACACTTATATCTAACATGGGACCAACATTTATATTCAGTACAATTTCAAGACCTCTGTAATGTATATGTTTTGGTATTTGTGGAGTGAGTATATTTTTATTTTTTACCCAGGTCAATACTTTTGCACTCACCTGGCTTTTATGTTGTAATACAATTCTAATGAGGTCATACACTAGTAACTGTGGCTATGGATGTTCAAGTTATTTATGAACTAGGCCAGGGGTCTTCAAACTTTTCTTGCCCAGGGACTCCTGGATCCACATCATACGCTAGAATTTTTTTGTATTATTATTTATATGTTTTAAAAAAAATGTTAACCCCTTTTTCATGATATCCAATTGGTAGTTACAGTCTTGTCCCATCGCTGCAACTCCCGTACGGACTCGGTTGAGAGCCATGCGTCCTCCGAAACACGACCCCGCCAAGCCACACTGCTTCTTGACACACTGCCCGCTTAAGCCGCCAGCCAGCCACACGAATGTCAGCGTGCATGCACCCGGCATCCACAAGGAGTCGCTAGAGTGCGATGGGACAAGGAAATCCCAGCCGGCCAAACCCTCCCCTAATCCGAACGACACTGGGCCAATTGTGCGCCACCTCATAAGTCTCCCGGTTGCAGCGGGTATTGAACCGGTGTCTGTAGTGACGCCTGTAGTGACACCTTAGACCGTTGCCCCACTCAGGAGGCCCATCATTTTTTGTTTTAATTCACATCTTGTCTTATCATCAGGTAAATGATAATGGAAAGGAGAAGTAATCAAGATTTTAAAATAAATAGGTTTAGTTGATTGTTTTTCATTAATTTGACCTCCCAACATTATAATTGGAAGAGGAAGTGTAAACTAACATAGCCAATTAGCTAGAAAGGTCACTCCAAACACATTTTCTCTAAGAGCAGCTGTTTAGTTGGTTAAACAAAGGTAAGTTGGCAAAAATGTATGTCCAAGTCAAGAAAGCTTTACCAGCAGCAAGCGACCCAGGCTATTTCCTCAATATTAGTAGTTGAGAAATAAAAAGTTTGAAAGAAGATATTATCCTATTTTCTACTGTAGGTATGTAATAAAAATGTCTTTATTCTGTTGTTGCTAGCGATATTCATAACAACATACCTCAGGTAGAATACTCCTGAACTAAGTTATCTGCATTCAAAACTACCCAAACTGACCTGAAAGGTGAGCAGTGAAAGCCCCAAATAAAGAGTCGAGGATTTCCAAAGCATCTCCCGACTCCCTCCCACGTCTACAACAATGGAATCCCTTGGCGGACTCCATCAAGCATCGCCAGTCTTCCAGAAAGGAGCTAGTGGGCAGCGGTAACGTCATTCCTAGAGGGGCGGCGCGCTGAACAGGAGGTGTTTTCCAGCTTTAAAGGGGATGGAGCCAGCCCCTTCTGACAAGCCCTGTGTCACAGCTACCGGGACTCTCTGGAAATCTTAATTAGGCTTAAGCACAACGAAACGACAGCAAAACTCATCTAACCATCAGACCAACCCCGAGTGTGTGAGAAGTGCTGTGAAGATAAGCCGATCGCATACTCTACTCTCTTTTCCATTTCAGTTTCTATTGGAGTGCTGTCACATGGATGAAAGTGTTTGAATGAATCTCAAATCAGCATTCGAGTTTACTTTCTTTATTGACAAATAATGCGTTTCTTTTTCTTTTGATTAATGCACACTTCTACAGTCTAAAATAGTTCGTTCTTTTTCGCAGTTCTCATATGGTACTGCCTGTGATATTATTGCCAACCTTCACAACCACAAAAGTAGACCAATCGCTAGTTGAATGCAGGATACCAGCTGTTTGAGACTCAGCTCCAAATTCAACTTTGGTCCAGTCCTCCCAGCGGCTTTGGGAAAGGAAAGAGGATTGCAGTTTCTCACCTCTCTCGCTACCGAGATGAAGTCTGCAGAAGAAGGTAACCGGCTTTACTGTGTAGCCTATATTATCCGTTAATTTGACGTGGCAATGTTCAAAAGTTATTATCTGACTGCAGTGCTTGCTTGTGTCATGTTTACTTTAACGATTCTCAAATCGTCAGTTGCTATAAATGAAATCATGCTTATTATTATCAATTTATACACTACAATAGTTGCAACGGTTTGGGAAGGTTTCTTCAGCTACCAATAGGTGTCGGTGTTTTCAGTACAGGAGTCTCCTAGCCGCGCAATACCTGACACGGTGAGCGGCATCCATATGATAACCAGAGCCCGACGTGAGCGAGTGACACTTTTATAGCAACGTGTAGGCAACATTTGAGTGCAAGGAACGCTGTTTTTAGTAGGATACACTAATTTGTATTTTTTTCCCCTCCAGGTTTCAAAATGCCCTCATTGTCAATAATCAGTCATTCACAGCCCACATTTTAATGCATTTATTTGACCATGTTGATTGAAACTATTTATGTATGTTTTCATGGTTGTGCTTTTCAACCTTGACAAACTACATCACATCATGCATGCACACATACCTGGACCATCCAACTCACTGACAGTGCTCTATTTGCCTTGCCACTTCATTCATGAAGTAGCCTAGGCTACAGAAGTATTCCAGTGCTGATGTCATGGACTTTTTTTTTGTGGTTTGGGGATTTAATTTGCCTTTGAGGTTTTGAGACGTGGACTGGTGGGGGCTGTGTTATTATTCATTTCAGTCCCTCGTCAGACTCATAATGAATAGCAGACACATGTGCGTCGGGGGGGGGGGGGGGGTGTGTGTGTGTGTGTGTGTGTGTGTGTGTGTGTGTGTGTGTGTGTGTGTGTGTGTGTGTGTGTGTGTGTGTGTGTAGCTTGCTTGGCTGGTGTATATGCATAACCACTCTGCTTCACCAGTCTGCTGACAACTGCAGTATTGCAGACACACAGTCAGGCTCCTTTCTCTGTGACCCAGTATGGTAGCCTGTACCATCATGCCTACACGCACACAACCCCTGTCTCTACGGTGGCTTAGCCACAACAAAAAGATGCTTGTGATAACTGACTGCAAGCCACTAAGCCCCTGATTTTCTACAGATGACTGTCTGCGTCCACCTAGCTCTTCCCGAGGTTCACTCTGTCCTCGCCAAGCAGAGCCCCACCATCTGTGTGGATGAAACCAGATTATATTTAGAGACATGCAAATTGACTTGGTCCCATGTGCTGGGAAAAAGGATTTATGGATGTTAATAACAAAATCAGAGTTAGAACAGTTTGGAATATGGTGACGAGAGAGAAAAGCATGCCATGTGAGTCACTTTAAACTGCAAATGTGTATACAGTGTTAATATTAATATTACCATGAATTTGCAGATGTGATTACTCACTGTCATAAACAATTCCTGAAAGCAAGTCACCGAAACAGAGCGTCAGTGATTGTTTTTCTTGGATTTGAGATATCGTAACTCCATAGAGCTCTCACCCCCAATTTGTTATCTGTCACTGTTAGTTCAGCATTCAGCAGATGTAACCCAGAAATGCAAAGCTCAAAATCTGCAGAGATAACACAATTGAGTGAAAGTCCCGATGTGTGTGGGTGGATGTAGCTCATGTGTTAGAAACAGAGAGTGTGCTGAAGCATAGTGTGCGCCACACGCACCACACACACACACACACACACACACACACACACACACACACACACACACACACACACACACACACACACACACACACACACACACACACACACACACACACACACACACGGAAGAGGGAAAATCATATTGCAGTCAGCCCTGTAGTCAGTTGGTGTGTTTCACCCCTCTAAGTCACATTAGGTGGAGTGAGAAAGAGATCTTCATCCTCAGCACTAGTGGAGGGTCTGTCAGGAACGAGCACCAGAAAAGATCAGCATCTCGAAAGAGAAAAGGAGAAGACAAAACAGACCGACAGAGACAGACATACACAGACAATCGTTAGAGCTGATGTGTTGGAGGCTGTTCTCATCACCCTTAAGCTGAGGCAAAGATGAGCTCCCTTCGTGAAGAACCAGAGTTTGACTTCAACTTTTTGTTTGAGTACAGCCAAGGGGGAGAGTGTGGCCACAGGCCTGACAGAGGTGGGTGGTGACAGATCTCTGGATGGGGGTTGGTGTGTCTTCCTGAACTTGTGGTTGCTCAAACTGTTTGGGGGATTTCTTTTGCTCTGTGTGTATGTTGTACATTATGCAGTTGAGCCTGGTGTGATTATTTTCATCTTATTTTGTTCATGTTTTCGGTGTGTAATTAATAATACAAAGGCTACTTAGGCTACATAGGCTTCCATAATAAGGATAGGACAATACACGTTTTGTATTTTGCTTAGCAGAATAATTTACATAGTGGCATTTAGGCTTGTCATTTATTATGATTTCAGATATGAGAAAATCGAATAATGTAGTTATGTTTGCTTCCCTTATAATTGCAAGCTTTGTTAGTGCCCTTAATGTGCTCTAATATTAGTTTGTGTGCATATAAAGTTTCATACTACTGTTAATTGCTTCATTGAGCAAAAAAAAAGAACTTTATGACCTGCTAGATACAATTAGAATTTGACCTGCCACTGTTTCTGGAAATAGTCTGTCATGAACTAATTTTAGACAGTCTACCCACGTATTCTGTGGTGCATGACAGGCTCATCATTTCATGTGATGTGCTGTTTGCGTAGAGTTGCGGTTAACGAATATAGCACCCAAGCTGGAAGGGGATTGCCCTACTCGAGTACACTGCACAGCATTTGGTTGGTTTTCATTTGAGATAGTAAAATGACCCTTATCAAACAGAAAGCATTATATTGGAACAATTGTGTAAGTTGTTCAAGTAAATGTTAGGGGCATGAAGATCTTTCTTATGGAAAATCATAACAGAAGGGGAGGTTTGCTCACTAAGTGCTGCTGCTGTTGTCCTGTTTCTGTGTTGTGTGTGTGTGTGTGTGGCAGATAATGTGTGTATGTACTGTATGTATTTGTGTTTATGTGTGCAGTATGCATGTCTGTGTGTGTGTGAATGTGTGTCCAACCATTTGTGCCTGAGCATGTATTCTGTATGTGTGCGATGCCTCAGCAGCTGTAAACTCTCTGACTTAATCACGAGCTCAGAGCAAAGCAGAGTGCTGTTAGCGTTCAACATGGGCGAGCCCTAATTCACTCAGTGAGTGAAGCGATCAATCAAATAAAGTACCCGCCACTGCTTTGCTGGAGGAGGTCCTATAGTCTAGAGAGCAAACCATGGATCTCTGCACAGCTCCAGATGAACTGTTAACAATCTGCTGATATCTCACACATTCCATTGGACCTTGATCAGTTCAATAGACATAGGGTTTAAAGGATCATTTGGGATTTTTGGCAATGCAGCCCGTTATCTACTCCCCCAAAGTCAGATGAACTCGTGGATACCATTTGTATGTCTCTGTGTCCAGTATGAAAGAAGTTACAGGTAGTTTTGAGAGCTAATGCTAACTAGCACAATGACTGGAAGTCTATTGGTATCTGCTAGCCTGCTATGTTTTATGACCTGTAATATAGCTTTTATAAAGGCTTTATGAATACATATGTGACCTAAAGTAAATTGTTACCAAAACTCCATGAAAAATACTGTTGATGTCTTGGATTTAGAAGTGAGAAAAGGTGCATTTTACAAAGCATCAACTTTGTAAAAACAAATGTTTATATGGTGGCCAATATTTACAATGCCCTCGTGTGTTTGTATTTTCCAGATGCATATAGCTACACTCCAAACGTCAGCCTGTCCCTGCCACTGGGCATGGGAAACCCCTGTCTGGCCACCCAGTACCACACGATGCAGTCCAGCCCCATTATCTCTGTGTCCTCCTGCCACCAGACAGGCTACGGTCTCCACGATCACAACAACCACAACCCAGTCCAGGGCTACTACATGTCCCACGGCCTGAGGCCTAACGGGGCTCCGGCCCTGGAGAGTCCTCGCATCGAGATCACAGCCTACCACCAGTACCCTGAGGAGGAGGTGGAGGAGAGCAGCACCATGGACCACATCGTCCACCACAAGCGGGGGGTCAACTCCATTGTGACCCTGACGCTGCCAAATGCCGATGGCTACCGCGACCCCAGTTGCCTCAGCCCGGCCAGCAGCGTGTCATCACGTAGCTGCAACTCGGATGCGTCGTCCTACGAGTCCGGCTTTTACAACTATGACAACTCACCCCAGAACTCGCCATGGCAGTCTCCTTGCGTCTCTCCGAAAGGCTCGTCCTCTCTCCTCTCCTGCCCACACGCTCCTCTCGGCCCCCCCTCGACCTCCCCCCGCCACTCGCCATCCACCTCCCCCCAGATCGGGGCCCAAGCCGAGGAGGGCTGGGCGGGGCAGGGGCCCTGTGGAAGCTCCAGGCCCAACTCCCCGGCTTGCAGTGGAGGAGGTGGCGGCGTTGGCGTGGGGAAGAGGAAATACAGCTTCAACAGCACTACCTACAGACAGCCAACCTACTCGCCCAACCAGTCGTCCACGCCTTCCCCGCGCGGCTCGCCCAGGGTCAGCGTCACAGACGACAGCTGGCTGGCCAACACCAACCAGTACACCAACTCTGCCATCGTGGCGGCCATCAACGCCCTCACCACCGACGGAGTGGTCGACATGGGCGAGGGCATCCCCGTCAAGGCCCGCAAAACCAACCTAGACCACAGCCCCACGATGAGCCTGAAGAGGGAGCCGGGAGGAGAGGAGATGGGCCCTGGGAGCGAGCTCCTCCAGGAGGACTACATCTCCCGCCTGCCTTTCAAGAAGGAGAGCTACTGTGGGGGCTTCCTAGACGTGCCCCAGCAATCCTACTCCTGGTCCAAGCCAAAGCCCTACCTCAGGTAGGTGGAAATGAAATTCTGCTGGACTGGGAAGTCTTGGGTCAATTAATTGTATTGTATAATAATTTATTATCAGCAGTTTAAAACAAACACATTTTGACGTTGGCAGGGAAGTCACTTAGAACATAAGGCAGTATTGTTAAGTGTTATTAGGCTTTGAAAAATACAATGAAGCTCATGGAGGTGTTGACTTATTTCAAAAGATTTATGGACTAATATCCAACCCAAGGTCTAGTCCTTTATTTTCCCACACGGAAAACAGTTCCTCCTCTTGCACCGCTATTTTGCCATCCCAGATTTTGTGTTGTCTTTTTCCAAAATTACACTTGTTTATTTATCGCAAGTGCCAAATAGTTTTTGTCTTCGAAGACCGCAGCGAAAGGCAGCAGTCGAAACGTAGTCGCTGTATCGCTTCCAAGAGGGCTTCCCTTTGAAGATACAAAACATTTCATAAATCATATTTCGCAGGGAGGAGTAGTGTAGCACATGTTCCCTGTTTCCATGGAAACCCCCACACAAACAATACACACACATAGACATAAACACACACACACACAGACTCCATTCTTAACAAGGCAACCTTTTCAGTTCACGGCGACCCTTTCCCTGTTTTCTCTTTCCTGCCCTGGCACACTTTCCTGTTGGAAATCAAATGTTTGATTAAGATAATGCAGAGACGGGAAGTGATGGTGACAAGCCTGCTCAAGGAAGCAGTTGGTGGGGTAATCACACAACCGGCTTCCCCATGCTGTCATGTGCCCCCCCTCCTCTTTGGCCACTAAACATGATGTAATGTTCAGCCAGCACAGATAAAGCCTGAGAGGGGGGAAATCAGTTAGTTTTGGGTCAACAAACACCCTGAAAGTTCCAAGAGGATGCCAGAGATTGCTTTTCATGGCCAGCCTTTATGTCAGAGGTTTTATGCTTCACAGGCATCCGGTGCAGTGAAATATTGTCTCGCAAATGTTTGTTTTGGTTCAATATCTCTGCGGTCTTCACATGGGAAGATAGGCCTAATTCCCTCGCGACATCTGAACAATGATATTATGAGTGGCCAGCTGTGACACTTTCTGAGATACCATGGTCTTTCGGGTGTGTCAGACAGTTGTCTGGTTACTTGGTGAGTTGTTTATTTAAAAATAAAGGACTATGTGGGATTCAATGATTTTTGATGATACAGTTGAAGTCAGAAGTTTACAAACATTTAGGTTGGAGTCATTAAAACTCATTTTTCAACCACTCCACAAATGTATTGTTAACAAACTATAGTTTTGGCAAGTCGGTTAGGACATCTACTTTGTGCATGACACAAGTCATTTTTCCAACAATTCTTTACAGATAGATTATTTCACTTATATTTCACTGTAACACAATTCCAGTGGGTCAGACGTTTACATACACTAAGTTGACTGTGCCTTTAAACAGCTTGGAAAATTCCAGAAAATGATGTCATCACTTTAGAAGCTTCTGATAGGCTAATTTACATCATTTGAGTCAATTGGAGGTGTACCTGTGGATGTATTTCAAGACCTACCTTCAAACTCAGTGCCTCTTTGCTTGACATCATGGGAAAATCAGAAGAAATCAGCCAAGACCTCAGAAAAAAAAGTGTAGACCTCCACAAGTCTGGTTCATCCTTGGGAGTAATTGCCAAATGCGTGAAGGTACCACGTTCATTTGTAAAAACAATAGTACGCAAGTATAAACACCATAGGACCACGCAGCAGTCATATCGCTCAGGAAGGAGATGCATTCTGTCTCCTAGAGATGAATGTACTTTGGTGCGAAAAGTGCAAATCAATCCCAGAACAACAGCAAAGGACCTTGTGAAGATGCTGGAGGAAACAGGTACAAAAGTATCTATTTCCACAGTAAAACCAGTTCTATATCGACATAACCTGAAAGGCCGCTCAGCAAGGAAGAAGCCACTGCTCCAAAACCGCCATAAAAAAGCCAGACTACGGTTTGCACATGGGGAAAAAGATCGTACTTTTTTCCTCTGGTCTGATGAAACAAAAATAGAACTGTTTGGCCATAATGACCATCATTATGTTTGGAGGAAAAATGGGGAGGCTTGCAAGCCGAAGACCACCATCCCAACCGTGAAGCACGGGGGCGGCAGCATCATGTTGTGGGGGTGCTTTTCTGCAGGAGGGACTAGTGCACTTCACAAAATAGATGGCCTCATGAGGAAGGAAAATTATGTGGATATATTGAAGCAACATCTCAAGACATCAGTCAGGAAGTTAAAGCTTGGTCGCAAATGGGTCTTCCAAATGGACAATGACCCCAAGCATACTTCCAAAGTTGTGTCAAAATGGCTTAAGGACAACAAAGTCCAGGTATTGGAGTGGCCATCACAAAGCCATGACCTCAATCCTATAGAAAATGTGTAGGCAGAACTGAAAAAGCGTTTGCGAGGAGGCCTACAAACCTGACTCAGTTATTCCAGCTCTGTCAGGAGGAATGGGCCAAAATTCACCCAACTTATTGTGGGAAGCATGTGGAAGGCTACCCGAAACGTTTCACCCAATTTAAACAATTTAAAGGCAATGCTACCAAATACTAATTGAATGTATGTAAACTTCTGACCCACTGGGAATGTGATGAACGAAATCAAAGCTGAAATAAATCCTTCTCTCTGCTGTTATTCTGGTATTTCACATTATTAAAATAAAGTGGTGATCCTAACTGACCTAAGACAACTAGGATTAAATGTCAGGAATTGTGAAAAACTGAGTTTAAATGTATTTGGCGAAGATGTATGTAAACTTCCGACTTCAACTGTAGCTCTACTTGTATTATTGATACCACCAATGCACTACATTAAGCCTTTAGGCAAGTTGTATAATTGTGCTGCTGAAATGACTATGCCCCTTCCACACACTTAGGAAAACAATTACTGTCTAAAACCTAAAAGGGGTCTTTGGCTGTCCCCATAGGAGAACCCTTTATTGGTTCCAGGTAGACCTCTTTCCAGAGAGGGTTCTACATGGAACCCAAAATTGTTCTACCTGGAACCAAAAACGGTTTTACCTGGAACCAAAAAGGGTTCTCCTATGGGGACAGCTGAAGAACCTTTTTGGAACCCTTTTTTCTAAGAGTCCACTTGTCGACACCTGTCACAGCAAGATTTAAAAAAAACACAGCAGACTATCCAGACCACATGCTTCTTTCATTTAGTTTCATTTAGTTTTCATCATAAGAGCCATTATTGCCCAGGCTTTAGGAATTACATACGTCAGGCTATGACTTCAATTGATTAGATCAGAGCCAATGATGAAATGGAAAGGATCAGGACATTATTTAACAAGGGAAACCTGGATTGAAGTGAAACGGATCCATCTTTGTGCGTGCGTGGGTGAGTGTTTGTAGGTAGTCTGGTGATCCTGTCCGTTCGTATTTTATCCAACTCCTTTCTGGTTTCGTTCATTGTCATGCCAAGCATATATGTCTACGTATTGCATGATGGGTATAGAAAAGTTGGCTACAGCTCATGCAGCTGGGACCAAGCTATTCTGTAGATTCTTATTTATATTATTACATATTCTATTATATCTATATGTTCCACAAAATACCAAGCACGGTCTCTCTTCATCATAGCTCCCTGCCCGCCCTGGATTGGCAGCTGCCGTCTTGCTCTGGCCCGTACAGTCTGCAGATCGAGGTGCAGCCCAAGTCCCACCACCGTGCCCACTACGAGACAGAGGGCAGCCGCGGGGCAGTCAAAGCTCCGTCCGGAGGTCATCCGGTCGTGCAGGTACCTATCTCAATAACGTGTGTGTGTGTGTGTTCTCTATTATGAATGTCCCTTGAAGCCAAGAGTACTGCAGTAAGAGGTCACTGTGGCTAGCAGTTGCACATATTGACACAATTAGCATGGAGCAGGACCATCACCTCTCAGTATTGCGCTTGGCAAGGCTTCTAGAGCTCACGTCACTCTCACCACAGCGGCCCAACACAGAGCTCCTTTCTCTCTAAGGCCGTCACACTGTTTGGACATGTTGGTTTACTCAAGGTGGGGACCCTGGTTGGCTACTAAGACAGTAGTGTGTGTATGGGGGGAAGGGGGGGGTGGGGGGGGGGGGTGTCATTATATATTCACTGTGTATAAATATAACAGCACATAGCTTATATATAAATGCAAAGCAAATACAAGTATAGCGTAGCACATTGCCTCTGAGAAGGGCTGAGCAAACCCTCTTCTCTTCTCTCCAACTTGATGGTTCCTACTTCTCTCCAAAACACTCAACATGTGTTGTTAGCACTGCAGCCTGTTTTTTTTCAAATAGATCTTTTCAACACAACTGAACCTGCTGAGTTTCACTTCTGACAACAGCTGTTGCGCCCAACAAGGCGTTATAGACATCGCCATTCAAGCTTCAGCTTCTCGCTCGAAATGAAAGTAATTACATCCATTCATTAAAACCCTTCGTATAACGACATAAAAGTGCACTGTTGACATTCTACTCCCCTGCCATCCCGTGTTGCACTGAGAGACTTTGACCAACGTCCAGTGTTACGGCAGGTGAAACTGAACTTGATTTAGTTTAGTTTATACCACTTTGTGACTCAGGCTGTGTCAGCCTATAAGGGGGTCTAAGGAGTGAATCAGGATTGGGGAATTAGCATCCTGTGTGTGTACGTGTGGGAAACCTTTCCCAGGTGGGTGATGGTAATGGTGAGGACAGTTACTGTCTTACTACACAGATACTTTAGTGAAGTGAATTGAGAAGAAACTCCAACACACTAAAGCCTGCATAAACCCTGATGAATGTCCATTGAGAGCCTCAAGCATCGAGGCCCTTTTTTCTCGAGGCCCGTTTTCCTCCGTCCTTCTCAGCTGTATTGGAGAAGGTCCAAGATCCCTCCCCTCAGATGTTCTACTCCAATACCTTTTGTGAAGAAGGGAAGGAGAGAGGATGTGAGGAATCGAGGAAAGATGAATTGAAGGAGCCAATATCACTTGTGTCAATTTTTTTTCAGTATAGAGTACTGAATAAGGTATTAGCAACTGTGTGCCAGCCAATGGTGGTAATATTGCAATGGTTCAGATAAACAGAATGACAGCTGCTCTAGTGACGCGCATATTCGCACCCACTCACATTGTTCACATTTTTTACTTTTATGGAACAATGATTCAACATCTCGAATATTACATTTGGAGTGAATTAGAATCTCTGGGAAATGTCATAAGAATCATAAGCTTCTGACTGGAAGTTTGTTGGCAGAGAACGATGAATGCAGAAGGTCAGGTAAATACTTGATACACACGCAAACACACACAGCGTTAGCAAAATGAAGACAGGATTTCATCATATCTCTTCCCTGTGTGTAGGATGTGGAGGCACATATCTCTTTCTCCTCCTCTTCTTTCTCTTTCTCTTTCTCTTTCTTTCTTTCTTTCTTTCTTTCTTTCTTTCTTTCTTTCTTTCTTCTCTCTTTCTCTCTCTTTCTCTCTTTCTCTCTTTCTCTCTCTTTCTCTCTCTCTCTCTCTCTCTCTCTCTCTCTCTCTCTCTCTCTCTCTCTCTCTCTCTCTCTCTCTCTTTCTTCACTCATCCTGTGCAGTCCCCAGGGAGGCTGATAGGGGTGATAGGGCATGTTGTAGTCCCTGGGGTGCCCTGCTGTTATGAGCAATGAGTGGCAGGCGATCGGTGGGTGGTGCAATCATGGAGAATGGGTGAGTGTTTAGTGATGTGGGAGGACAGGGAGAGAGGGAGATGGAGGGAGAGAGAGAGAGCACATGCAGAGAGAGATGTTATTAGGGCAGACAGAGAGAGTGAGGCGGTGGAAGGGTGTAGAGAGGGCAGAGGGAGGGAGCGGCGCAGAGGAAAGAGGGAGAGAGGGAGGGCACAGGGAGTCACCAGGCAGGCAGGCAGCTGGGTCTCGGCTGTGTTACCCCTAGAGAGACTCTGCTTCCTGCTGATTAGGGCCCGGGTGGCCCTGGGGTTCGGTGGAGGGAGAGGAGGAGGGGTTGGGTGAGGTGAGACTAGTCCCAGAGCCCATCCAATGCCTCCTCCTCCACCACCATCCTGGCCCAGGGGGCCTCCGCTTCACTGCTGATGTTGCTCCTCATGAGCCGCTCATTCCTCAAAACTCTCTCCCACACCAACATTCCCAATGCTGGCTAAACCTGCACAAACACCAGCACTGGGGTTTTGGCTCAGGGCTGGATAGGCACAACACCTATGAGTGATTGTGACATATCCCATCACTGTGGACAACAGTTTAAAAATAACATGGTGAAAAACATGATGTCTCTAACCTATCAGTCAATGAAGCGTTGCAACACACGCAATGACCCCAAGAACACTGACTGACAAACACCTGACTGAAAAACAGTTACTCAAAACAATGTTTGCTACCTTTACAGTTTCTGTCTCCATGACCACTCAATTTTCTATCACGGAAGTCCTCCTGTAGCTCCTACATAATGAACAGAGGTGTTTTTCTAATCCCGGCTGCCAAACACACAGGCTCCCCTTTGTTTAGGAAACTTCCCTTTCTAACAGTGACATCATGCTCAGCTCCTAGCTCCGTCTCCTCCACCATTCCGCTCTCCACCGGCCCCTCTTGCAGGATGAAGACGTAAATCTGGGGAGGCCCCGAGCTGCAGCCTGTTGCCACAGCCGCACACTGATGGAAACCTCCAGATTATGTGGTACACTGTCTGCACTCTGCTGTCCGTAACCCCTCACCCCCATCGGTTTCCTTTCTGGCTCCTCGATCCAAAATTCCATCATTTGTTTTGGAGATCGCTACAGGCAGGCCTCTCAGCCCCTTCTCATGATGATGTACCACGTCCTGACCCCCGCGGCCACTTTTCCACTTTTCTTACTGGCTGCAGACCACAGCGCCCATTAACGGGATGGAGGGTCCTCTGCTCTACCCCAACTACCCTCCCCGTTCTCCCCCTGATGATTCACCAGGCTCCCCTCCTCTCACCACAGTTATGTCCAACGTCTACAACATGGTTTCCAAAGGCATGCTCAGGAGAAATCTTCTACCTCCCTTTACACCGAAGACCACCACGTCATGATGGATGAGTTTTTCCAAAGAAACCAATATTATGATGGAATTGAATGATTGCCAAAGTGGAATTACATGGAATTATATTTGCATTGAGGGGTAGAAACCTCTCCGGAAATTTCATTCAGGTTTACATTGAGACAGGAAACCATAGGAAACACATAGACACGCACAGGGCACGCAGTGTTAGACAACACCTGTAGAGTGTTAGACCTATCACACAGTGTTGTAGTAAGTACTACATATGGATAGCGTATATACTGTAATTATAATGACTGGGCCTGAAGAGCCTGCTTTACTACGACAGAATGTGTCTCTCATCCCCATTAACGTGTGCTTGGCGTAACCATCTGGTAGAACTGTGTGTTACAGTACAGTACAGCAACCTTTGTCTTTTTCCTTTAGGATGACATGTAGGACCTTAGCATATATGTGCTGCTGGTCGAACATGTGCCGTTTCACCTTGACGTCTATGCTGGCTGCTTAATGTCTTCGGCAACAACTACAGTAAATGTATGTTCGCCGTAGAGACTGTCATTTATTGTGTTTTAAATCTGGTGTTTAAAACATGAAAGATGCCTTTGGTTCTTCCGCGCAGACTCCTGGGTTGTGTTCGATGACGAACACCGTTTCGCAACAGAAATGAAAATGAGCATTTCTTATTGGAAAAGTTCTGATCGTACCTCCCTGTTTCATTTCATTTCGAGAGCCTTTTTCTATTTTCGTTTTGTCCCTAGTGAACACGACCGTGTACTGCTCTACAAGAGGCAGTCATGGCTGTTCGTCTGTGCCCCGAGGAGCAGTTAGGGTTCCCATGAAACGGTGTTTCTGTCTCCGAGGGGCTTCCCTTACTCACAGCCTTGGTATATTGGGCAACCACTAATTACCATTGAACAGCAACTGGAAAGAATTGGACTAAATGACTGCATTTTCACTGGTTTGAGGTGAGGACCAGAAGCCACCAGATTTATGAGGCAAAACACTGGTCGCCAGCCTTTATATCAGGGGTAGACTGAAACCATTTACACATCACTCTGCCCAAATGTAATACCCTGTACCTTGGCTAAAACTTAATGCCTACACATTTTGGTAACAAGTCGTTCTTTTATTTGGAATTTGGACTTTGCTGGTCTAGACATGGGCCAGGACTTGAAACGTTGCCCTTGATTACATAACATTGGGGACATACACTTCGATACAAACTTTGAGGAATATAGCCACTTTGTCGCTTGTATAAAGAAGTGCCATTTGGAACATGGGAAGCCATTAAAAAGTCACATGTTGATATATGAATAGTGTATGACTATGAGGCACTGGAGGAAGATGATAATACAGACAGTATGGAGGGAAAGAGACAGCTTGGATGAGTGTTTGAATTGGGTACAGGGAAGTCTCGCCGTGTGACTGTCAGCACTTGAGAGAGCGAGTGTGGTAATAGGGAAAACCTGAGCTGCCTTCCTCTCCTCCCTCCTCTCCAATTCTCTCCTGCCTCCAGTCTTCTATCCCCTCCGCTGCATGTGCCACGTGGACTACGAGTCATGACATTTCTCTAGGTGGTGATGAAATCTCTGTGAGCTAGAAAGAGTTAGAGGGAAAGAGAGCGTTCCAGCGCAGGCCCATATTCACACTCTCCCTACAGCCCAGACTGTGCTGCTACTCACCAGCAAGTCACTTTCTTATTAAACAAACATGTGCAAATCTTTTCTCTGTCACATTTCAACCCGGGTCTGTCTCTAGAGCTTGAGCATAGCACTGACAAGTGTGAAGTCGAGTTTTTATATAAACAGTACGTAAACCAAGGTAATAAAGCACCAGCTACAAAAAAAAAGAATAAAAAAACATAAAGTTCATTAAGCTATCACTGACAAGGACACATGATTCTCATTAAAGAGAACATAGCAAACGTGGTTTGAAAGCCCATAGGAAAAACCTCTTCGGAGCACCACCATCTCAGGGCTGAGTTTTAGCAGCCGTGATGATGGATCTGTAATGGTTCATGTGAAATGAATGGTGGAAAAGGACGGGGTGAGCTCTGGTTTCTGAGCTCAACACCCTCGCAGATACACATCGTCAAAACCCAGACAACCCAGCTGCGTACAATTACACAATTAATGCTTCAGCTGACATGTACAAACTGTTTTATTTGTGATTCGGTCTATCCTGCATGGCACGTCTTGGAAGAGGAGATGCTGTCTAACTTGCCAGTAGATGGTGGTTAGAGGTGTAAAGTAATATGGCACATGCAGTGGCAGGACCTGGTGTAGTGTGACTACAGCAGATTACGCTTCGATTCAAATCGGGTTTGAGATGATCTCAAAGATAAATAGACGTAGCCCAGTTTGACTGCATTCACAGCTTAGCTAAACTCATCTGGCCAAAATTAGGCTGTGTGTCTAGACTCATAGATGGCTGGAGACACAAATATAAAGTAGGATTCACAGGTGTGCGAAGCCTCTCTCGTTGAACCACGCTTAAACTTTACCACGGTTCCTCAACTTTGTCTTTTCTTATTGCCCTTGTGAGGATTTAAAATGAAGAAGTACATTTTGCGCTCAGCTTGTGGTTGGTGTGTGTGGACGAGGGAAGGTCACAGGAGCAGAGAGGGAAAGAGGTAGAGAGGGGATAGGGGAGAGGAGGGTTGAGGGAGCACATATGGTAAATGAATTGAGGGAGAACGCCCAGGGGGGACCTTACCACGTTCCTTTCGCTGTCGGGAAGACCAGCATCACTGAGGGTTGCTTGAACTCATTAATCACTTCCCACCCCACCGTAGGACGCCACCGCCATCGTGCACTACCGCAGCATTGCCGAGTGAAGGGATAAAGTGAAGGGATAACGAATACCCCCAACACACATACACACTTCACCTCTTGTGGTTTATCCATACACAGACACGTGAAGGCTGAGGCTAAGGTAATGGTTGGAGGTCACCAAGAAATTCAATAAGAAAGTCTACCAAGGAGCAAAGTACAAAAGGGACAGAGGACACAGGCTTCGCAGAGTGGCAGCCTGCCTTTAATTAAATCCTAAAAAATTACGCCATTTTTAGCAGACCGTTTTGCGTTTTCAAATTGGTACCTCATGCCCGGTTCCATTGGTTCCGTCGTAACATAATGGTACAACTTTTTCCCTTCCTTCTCGGTCGACTTGTGTATGTGTAAGTAACTGGTAGCATGTGGCGGCTAAGCGTAATTACCATTGGTGACACTGTAAGTAAAATATAAAAAGGTGAGCAGAGAGAGGCGTCTGCTGTTGAGGTCACCACATGGATGAATTGCTCTCTGGAGACACATAGACTTCAAGAAGATCCTGACCCCAGCGTAACTCACTGATGACTAGCATGTGTGGCTAGCACACAGGTCAGGACAGATGCTGGAGACACTGTGTGGAGCTGTGAAGAAGAAAATAGGGGAAAGTGAAGGAGGAAAGGAGACTATAGCCTGCTTAACTAGTTCCCTTGATATCTGAATCAAACAGGTGATGATATCAAGTCGAGAAGTAGAAAAACAGATCATTTTGTAATGATTGCTGCTGGTTTGTCCGTTATTGAGACCCTTGGATAGCATATGCCTAGTACTGTACTGTACTGTGTTGAGAATCACCAACAGAGAGCTACTGCATGGGCAGGCATGAGCATAACTCGATATGTCGCACCAGCCAATTATGCCTTCAGTTTGTAGATCACCTCACCTCACTTGTTTGCACAGTCACCTGGCAAGTTTATCATCATTTTGAGCAAAATGAGCTCAGTCTTTCTTCACTGCCTTCATAGATGCGTGCTGATTGTGTCTTCGGTGGGTAATTGGCAGAGTGTTTGGCAGAGTGGGTTGTTACTGAGTGTCAACATGGCCAACAAGGCAGACAAAATACTGGAGATACAAGATTCCAATGACGTATTTCTCTACCTTCACTTACTCCCCAATCCCTGACCCCCTTGCAAAGGTAATTATAAATCCATTAATCAGATTATGTCATAAGGTTACATGTGGTCTGTGTTTTGTTCTATGACTCAATTCGTTAAATAAACACCGGGTCGCTTATTCCGTTTGACTCGCTGTTTTCACTCGGACACAGCAGCGCTGAACTTCCATAAGACTGAACTTTAAGAAGGGGATTTTGAAATGATACACTTGTACTGGGGAGATAATTGAGCAATTTGTGGGATTTTTTCAGATGGACGTTGTTTGGTTAGGACCTGTCTAGTGTAAGGGATTTCTTGTGATGGTCTCTGATGTGGTCAAGGACCTAGCTGTGTGAAGCCATGGAGGTCTGTCCATCGTTATCCAGTGCGAGGTTTGCCTGTTGACTGTTCAGAACGGATCCCAAATTTTTGGGGGGTCTCTAGGTTGGGAGATTCTTCCAAGTCCACATTAAATGCACATACGCACGTACGTACGTTCCCACGCACGCACGCACACACACACACACACACAGACACACACACACACACACACACACACACACACACACACACACACACACACACACACACACACACACACACACACACACACACACACACACTTGAACAAACATTGCTTGAGAGCTGGGAGGTCTAGAGATGTGGTTTCACCAGAAGTGGTCCATTGGGTTCGCAAATGGGCCTGGGTCAGGATTCTTCCCCAAAATATTTGGTAACATTCACCACATTGAGGAATGTGCACCTCTGCCATTTTCTCCCGAGGTTGAAGTATTTTCCCCCTCTCCAAATGGGTTTCAACCATCCCCCATGCTTCTTTCTGCAGACAGTGTTGTTGTAGATGGTTCTAGATCAGGGCTCTCCAACCCTGTTCCTGGAGAGATACCCTCCGCTAGGTTTTCACTCCAACCCCAGTTGTAACTAACTTGATTTAGCTCATCAACCAGCTAATTATTAGAACCAGGTGCACTAGAATAGGGTTGGAGTGAAAACCTACAGGATGGTAGCTCTCCAGGAACAGGGTTGGAGAGCACTGTTCCAGATGCTTGTCCTGGTTGTTTTATGGTTGTTCTAGGTGTTTTTTGTTGTTCTAGATGGTTGTCAGGGTTGGTCTATGGTTGTTTTAGATGATTCTAGTTTTTCCAAGGTTGACTAAATGTTCAATGAACCGACAGGCATCACCTTCTCACCTAGCTGTTGTTTGGCTATTGGGGCTATTGGAGATAACACTGAGCAACGATAGTCTACTGAGTAGTACTGAGTAGTAGCCGTCTTAGCTAGATTTCCATCCCTGTTGTTTGGTGTACTTGCTTTTATTGGGGAATCTGTAGCAGCTAAAGGTGGTCCGTGAGAGGAAGAGGGGAAGTGTATAACCGTTTGAAGTGGTGGTTCCGATACAGGGGCCGCTTTCATCTCTGTGTGACACCGTCTCTGGTTCCGCTCCAGAGCTTCATAGGCTTTAATGAAAATCATAATGTATGTTCATAAATGCCCAGAAGCCATGTCAGCATGCTAGGCACAAGTATGTGAATGTTTTTAAAGGGAGTGAGCGACTTGTAGAGATTAAGCTATCCTTGCTTCACTGTGATCTGGTGTTTTCTTTGTGTGAAAGTCAAGCTATCCATATAAATGTGGATAGAGATTTTCTTCTGTATTTTGCAACCAAAAGTAAGTAGCCGGAGCTCATAGGAGCTGGAGCCTATCTCCTGCTTCTGTAGCGTGAGGGAGCTTAATGCACAAGGACACCCCCTGGACAGGACGCTAGTCTATCGCAGGGCCTTACCCTCAATCCATCTCCTGTGTGCCAAGCGGAGATGCATTGGGTCCGATTTTTACAGTCTTTGGTATGACTCAGCCAGGGATCGATCTTCCACATTCCAATCTCAGGGTGCTCTATGACCACAAGGCAACTGAGTTTATCATTTATTGGGACCAAACGCAGAAGAATGTAATCAACAATGTAGAATGTGGTGGTTCGTTTCTTTACTATCAAATGAGGAGAGACAAACTTATCACACAAGTCAGAGTTATACTTAAACTAAATCTTTAATCACTTATTAATAAGGGAGCAGGTCAATACAACACACACATATAAAGTGAATCGATTGAGTGCTCTGTGATAAATGATGGCTGGTCATGGCTGGTCGACGATTCACGCTCAGATGATTCGTTGAGAGCCCCGAGACTAAGAAATATGTACAAATCGATAAAGAGTCATGACATTTTGTTTCAATTGAGTGTGCGTCACTTTTGACCAGAATTGATATTTTCTCATAAACATTGGTATTTTGATATTGTGTGTACAAGACATTTATTGAACACGTGTGGAGCTACTAATCATCTAGGATTAATTGTTCTTGAGATATTGCTGATCACATTAAAAATCAATTCTATAAAGGATTGCATTTAAAATGCTTAATACGTATTGTGCATCAGCAGAAATATTCCACATAGATTGCCAAAATACTGTTTATGATTACCCCCTTATGAATTCAACTCCTTTTCTGACAGGCAAATTAATGTTTACTAACTTCAGTCCATTGCTGAGGGGATCAAATCCTCATAAACATTGTGCATCATGCTCAGAGGCAGACTTTGAAATTATCATCTTGGTTTTCTATTTGGTCTCCAAAATGGTCACTTTCCATTGAGTCACTGTCGACTGCTAGCCTCTCCTTGGGCGCTTTTTTATGGTGGCTGTGAGGTTTTAATGAACAGTGAAGTGATGGGAAGCCAACCTCTCCATCAGCACTTGTGTCTGGCTGCCCAGAAGATCTCTACCCCAGACAGACTACCTCCAAAATATCAAAACCCTCTTTAACCCTCCCCTAAAGGGATGTACATTAACAAACCGCTCCCAAATTCGAAAAACAGAAGATTCCAAGAATCTGGAAACGGGTATCCAACCTGACTGAAAAACAAATTCGACCAAAGGGCCTATTTTCTGAAACCTCCCCCCCAAAAACTAAAAGCAATCATTAAAGAGCTTCTTAACTATCGGTACCTGATGTGGTGTTCAATCTCTGTTTCCCCAAATGACGGGTTGTTTATGAGGTGCTTTAAAACCCGGCGTTGGGTCTCACCTGGATCTCTTTGTTCTCCCGCCAGCTCTACGGTTACATGGAGAGCGAGCCCCTTACCCTGCAGCTGTTCATCGGGACCGCAGACGACCGCCTCCTGCGACCGCACGCCTTCTACCAGGTCCACCGCATCACGGGCAAGACTGTCTCTACCGCCAGCCACGAGGCCCTGCAGTCCAACACCAAGGTGCTGGAGATCCCTCTGCTGCCCGAGAACAACATGCGAGCCATGTGAGTGCTTGTCCTTTCCACTCTCCTCTCTCTCTCTCTCGCTCTTAACACTAGAAAAGCTAGGCCTCGAAGGACTCCCACTTTGAAGCAACGAGCAAGCATTTTTGACTGCAACATTCTAACAGTGTAATAAATACATTTCATATTTCATTCTAATTTGGTTGTGTTTATGAAGGTCTTGGGTAACATTAAAACACAATATAATTTTCATTTGTTTATGTAACTGTAGGCCAGGGATAATCAACTAGATTTAGCCGCAGGCAGATTTTTCCTTGAGCGGATGATCAGGGGACAGGAACATAATTACAAATAATATGTAGACTGCAAATTGACCGCAAGAAGCCCAAACAGATATAATATTTGACAAAAGCTGAATAGTTTCAAACCTTGCTTACATTTCAATACGATCATGTGTCTTTCTATTGTGCGTGGGAACACTTGGGAACAGATTTCCAAAATTAAAATCACTTGGAGCTGATTTTCTGGTATTTTATTACATATATATATATTTATTTTTACTTTGTTTTGCTTTGCTCACAAAACTTGGGTGGGGCAAATAAAATCACCTGTGCGCTGCCTGTTGGGGAAACCTGCAGTAAGCTATCTGCTGCTGCATGCTCACATGTGGAGCGCATGAAACAGCGGTTATTCTTGGCAAGATTTATAATTTGAGTGTATCTCTTCAATTTTGAGAGTTATTTAACAAAAGTGTTTTGGAAACCTCTGAATCTGCTCTTTCTGATATTATATTGAAATCAAAACGTCTTCCCTGCAAAAAATAAGGGATGGCTTCTTAACACTGCTTATAACACAAGTTCTGTTTGTGATATCGGAATTCTAACAAAATTCTAACAACAGACTGATATAGGAGGGGGGCATGACTAACAATGGCAGAGATTTTTCTATTTTAAATTCATATGCAGTCAAAAGGACTGCCTCTGCGCTTCTAGTGTTAAAAATGGTACCATTGCATGATCGCTAACAGTGTGTGTTGGAATTCAGGAAGAAAGACAACCAAAGCCTGCCTAATACAGTGCAGTACATAATGTAAAAGTCTAAAAGGAATTATGCCCAGGAAATCCAATAGGCCTTATTTCTGTTGGTTTTCTACCCCATTGCACCCAGTCTGCCGTGTGCATAAAAAAATATACAATTCCTGAAATCACTATATCCTTGTGTGCGGTTGTAAATCACTCTCCAACTCCGGATCTCTAGCAGGTCAGAAGGTTGTGCTCCGCAGGATACCCAGGCAGCAGCTCCTGCCCTGGGGCTCTGTTCAGGTCACAATTGGTTTGCTGTCCCAAGGCCCAGGACTTTCTCTGATGGAGAAGGCATCTAAATCTCAGCTCAAGCTCCATCACCACCTACTGAACTGTAGCCTTACTCTCCTCTGTGTTTCAATGGTATAATATACTTTTTAGAAGAATTGGTGTAGATTGAATGGGTTTATATTAAGTTATATTATATTTGTTTAGAGGTTACAAAGATATTTGGCAAGCACCATGAGATATCAGATCTCTTTGACTGGAAAATGAACTTATTTGGTTTAACAGGGTTGAACCTACAGTAACATGCATACAGTACACCTTTCCATTTCCAACAATGCTATACTTCCCCTTTATAATGTATGAAATCTAGACAGGGGATACTTTGATGAACTTCAGCCATTACACTTTACAGGGCACAATAGATAAATCTGATATTCGAGAAAACTATTCAGATGACGTCAGGTTTTCCCTTTTGTCGTCACCGCATAAGCTAGAGCGAGAGAGCAGTGGAAGGATATAGTAGAACTGAGCCTCGGGGTCGGGGTAGAACAGTGTAGGCAAGGGTAGTGTCCATTAGGTCACGCTACTGAAAACGGTTTAAAGTGTTTCGCGACAGAAAAAAAGTAAATTAGCATTTCTTAGTCCAGGTAGTCCTTCCATGTTTCAGTCTGTTTTCATCTGTTTGGTGTCTAATGAACACAGCCCATGTTTTTCTCTCTCTACCGACTGGCTGGAAGGCCAGGGTCTGTCTGAGGAGGGTCGGTCGCTGACGGAGTCTTTCCATTGAGCTGTTAACAGTCAGCCTGATAACACTCCGGCCAGCCCTTTGCTCTCACGCCAGCTCTCTCTCGCTCACTGTGTTACATATAGATATATGTTACATAGACGGTACTGTAGACAACCGGTGTCAGACTCCAGACACATATCTCTTTCTTCCCTATCGTTACTGATAAAGTGTTATCTGTTGTTTAGCATCCGCCCATTGAAATGGATAGTAGCCACAGCTACTACTTTATTACACAGTATGTTGTCTCTGAGAATCTATAAAATTCTGGGCTACTTCTATACTATGATTTCGAATCATGCAACATTCACTGAACAAGTACAGTTGTTGTTGGAAGAAAAAAATAATTTCACTCAACTAGTAAAAATTTGTCAGTTCATTTTGATTTGACAAACGGATGTCAAATAAATCATCAACCTGCAAATCAAGTTTTTTTGTTCGATAACCCTTTCCTGTACAACTGATTAGGCATCCCCCTTTCCCTTTCCACCATTGCAGTCAGTGACTTAATGCTTTGTTGACACTGTTCCACCACAAGTGTAGGATACACCTTGCAGTGTTTTTATGACCAACAGTCACCATGCTGTCCCTACAGATCTTCACTTTGAGCTGACTTCAACATATCACTGCTACAAGCCATGACTGGCTGCTCCACACCATAGTTCATGAAAAGAGACACTAATGTTCATTCCAACAGTCATTTGACAGTAAAATAGAGCATGGCATACTACCTCTAATGTGTTTGTTTTAAAACCATAACTGCATGACTGAACACTTACATCATGCATGAGCCACTAAAGAAACTTGTTGTAAGTGTTCTTAAAAAAAAAAGATCTCATTCAGATAGACCAAAGTGAAGGGGAAAAATAGATTTGTATAAAACTTGACATTTAACATGTTCCAGGAATTCCACCCAAAAAGCTACAATGTAAAATAATTGAAATGCCAAGCCATATCCCATATGTATTTCTTGACTTTTTACCAGCAACTTTTTGGTTTTAGTTTAATTTCTTGAAAGGCCAGTCTGAAAAGTGATGCCTTTTTCCTCTAAGAAGGAAAATCCTCCCGCAAAAAAAAATATATTAAATGAAATAAAATAAATAAAGACAGCAAATAAAAAAAATACGTCTGCAGCTAAATGTGGCATTGGTTAGTAAGGTTGAAACCGTAAATGTTTGAAATGTTAAAAGTATGAGACCCGAACAGTGCAGAGGGAGCATTTTTTTTTTTTTTTTGAGGAAAGACAGAGGGTTATAAAGTGGCTGTGAGAATGCAGGCGGCAGCCAATGGGCTTCTCCTCTGGAAAGTGACGGTGGAGAGACCAAAGGCCTGTGTTCATTAGGCACTAATAAACGATAAACTGAGTGAAACAGTTGCAAATAGTTTTAAAGCATTTTCTGTTACCTGCCCTAATGAACACGACCCTGAAGATTGCTCCAGAGAGCTGTATTCTGGGGCGCCAGGAACATTAAAAGTCACATAAACAAATTAATGTTGTTCTTAGAAGAAATGGGGAGTGTCTACTCAGTAGTGTTCTGCGGGACTTCCGATATCTGTGATCCGGAACTTTAGACGAGACGTCTCTGAGTAGGAGTGCTGATCTAGGATCAGTTTTGCCTTTTAGATCATAATTAATAATATTATATGGACAGATCCTAGATCTGCACTCTTACCTTGGGAGAGGCTTTGTGGATCTGGCCCTGGTCTCTTTGATCAAATAGGGGAAAGGGGGATACTTAGTCAGTTGTACAACTGAATGCCTTCAACTGAAATGTGTCTTCCATCTTCCGCCTTTAACCCAACCCCTCGTTCCAGGACTTGTTCATGACAGTGAACTAATTGTACATCTGCATTATAGATGTCTCTATGGTCTAATGATGATGACCTAATAATAATATACTGCACATTTTTATGTTTCTGTTTAATGATGATACAGTATGATACAGTATATTCCATCTGTAATGTATGTCTCGTTATAGTCTGACGATCATGGCCTATAGTAAACTCAGGGTTCTGGAGACAAGCAGTAGCATAGTGCTCAAACAGACAGTATATTGATTAGTGCCAGTATGCTGATGCTAAAATGTACCCTCTCCCCTGTGTGACAGCATTGACTGTGCAGGGATTCTGAAGCTGCGGAACTCTGACATCGAGCTGCGTAAGGGCGAGACGGACATCGGGCGCAAAAACACGCGCGTGAGGATGGTGTTCCGTGTGCACATCAACCAGCCCAATGGCAGGACCATCTCCCTACAGGCCTCCTCCAACCCCATCGAGTGCTGTGAGTATACGCGCACGTGTGCACACACACACATATGCACGCACGCACACACACGCACGCACACACACACACACACACACACACACACACACACACACACACACACACACACACACACACAATGACTGTTCCTTATGAAAACACATATCCACAGGTGCACACACACACAAACCCAATAGCACTCTCTTAGCATGGAACTCAGTATGAGGTGGCCTTTTGGACCCAATTGAAATCTTTATATGATGAAAGAAATTTGCCAAGTCATAGAACGCATTGTACTTTAATTGATAACTGTGAGGTCAGGCACATATGTTATTTATCCCTCAGTGCATTTTATGACTTTATGCCTAACTTATTGTGGTGAGGTGACCCTATTATCAGAGGTTTATGAAGGGTCATTTGCCAGCCCTAGATCTGGCGGGGTTGGAAGAGTGTATGGAAACCGCTAACTATGTCAATCAGTTGAGTGTGTGTGTGTGTGTGTGTGTGTGTGTGTGTGTGTGTGTGTGTGTGTGTGTGTGTGTGTGTGTGTGTGTGTGTGTGTGTGTGTGTGTGTGGTCATGTCCATCTTGAGGAGATAGACTATGTGTGATGGATGGTAGGAATGTGCTAGTCTTGTAGTTTATTGTACAAGGTTGATGATGACACGTGTTTCGATTGATTACTACATTTTTTTTTACAACGGTCTGATGGATCATTGTTACAGATGAATGAATGAGTCAAGTCAATTGCATAGTGATGTAATGACGGAGCATTGTGTGTCTGGCTGTGAACATGGTCTCGATAACCAAGAACCCCGAGGTGCATTGATAAAAGCAGAGACAGGTGGTGGATAAAGTATGACTAAGGTATGACTCATTATTTGGCTTGTTCCTCCCTGAGTGAATATGAAAAATAATGAATCTAGAAAGTAGAAAAGCTGATTGGGTCATCAGATAAATATTGTTTTGATCCATTTTTATATATTTCACATTATAAAAAAAAAACATCTGTTGTCTGAAAATCAGAAAATAGCCAGTGGTGTTAAAAAGCCATTTGAAAACTGATAAGGCTGTTGCTAACCAACTCCTGCTGTGACATGGCAGAGTTGGGGAGGTAGGGGATCTGGAGGTCCGGGGGCAGATGGGGAGTGGGTAAGGAAAGCTTTAGCAGTATAGAGTGCTGTTGTGTATGTAGTATAAAGTGTATATCTGCTCACTGTTTTTCTTTTTTTGTCCAGCTATTGTGCCAAGTTGGATGTGAATTAACACTGTCTCCTTGTGTCTGTCTGTCTGCCTGCCTGTCTCTCTGTCTGTCCCTCCTCCAGCCCAGCGCTCGGCACAGGAGCTGCCCCTGATAGAGAAGCAGAGCCTGGACAGCTACCCCGCCACGGGGGGAAAGAAGATCCTCCTGAACGGACACAACTTTCTGCCAGACTCCAAAGTGGTGTTCGTGGAGAAGGCCCAAGGTAAGTTAGGACGCAAACAGAGCAGCTACACACTCTATCGCTATCTCTCTCTATCATTCTCTATATATCTTTATTTCTTTCTCTCACACTCTTCCTTAATATCTCACTTTTAAGTTATCCCTCTGTCTGCCTCTCTCTCTCCTTTCATTGCGTTCCCTCGATCTCCTCCCGTCAAAATAGAGCAGAGTCTGCCAGGGAGCCACATGTGGTGTGCATTAAGGAGCTATATTTTTAACCAAACCGTATTTACATTTGTAGAAGTTTCCATTGCCTGTTTAGTGACGCTCGCCACAAGTTAAGGAATGAATCACAAGCGGGGCATGTGCAACGTCTCTTTCTTTCTTTGCTTCTCTCTCTCTCTCTCTCTCTCTCTCTCTCTTTCACGTCTTTCAAGTTACCTCCGTACAGATGTAGGATCTTAATTTGAGACAGTTTGCTACAACAGGAAAATAATCCTGCAGCAACATGATTATAATTCATGTACATTTTTGTAGGGGTTGATAAATTTTTTGTATCAAGGGAAAATCAAGTCTGAAATTTCAAAGTGGAAATTACCAACTTTAGAAGCCTTTTTAAACCTTGAATATACTAGAAGTTTGCATTTCCTGCAACAAAAGGATGATCAAATTAATGCATGGCATCTGTACCTCTGTCCCATAATTTCTCCCCTATTCTCTCTCCCTCTCTCTCTCTCTCTCTCTCTCTCTCTCTCTCTCTCTCTCTCTATCTATCTCACACTCCTTATCTCTCTCTCATGCTGTCACACGCACACACACACACACACACACACGCACACACACACACACACACACACACACACACACACACACACACACACACACACACACACACACACACACACACACACACACACACACACACACACACACACACACACACACACACACTGTCTCCCCCCTCCTGCGGTGTAGTTTGTTATTACTTTTACATGTAATATTTTTCCCATTCGTTTCCTCTCTGTGTGGGAGGGAGAGGAGAGATGACTATGTGAAGACACTGGTGATCAAGTTTACAAACAGTCATTTCCTTGATTGGGTCCAGTGAATCAAAGGCAACTGTACTGGCCAAGTCTGGGCTGTGTAAACACACGTGATGATGTTGATGATGATGATCATGAGGAGATAGTGGATAGTGGTAGACGTTTTCCAAGGAAAGAGGAAAATCTGACCTTTCTTCATTGGTTTATATAGATATACTGTCTGTGGTGTTTTTTGGCATTTGTTAACTGATATTTACTGCTTGAGTTTCAAAATGTTTGTGCTGTGAGAAGAGAAAGTTCTATTTGAGAGGTTTTCATAATATCTTCATTTACCCCTCGTAGGAATGATTTGGAGGTGCTAGACAAGCTATGGAGGAGGTGCTATTCAGATAGATGACTATAGGTACATTCCAACTCCAGGTCAACTCAGTAGACTGGTACAAGAGTTGAAGCATCAAGCCCTGACACGTCATTATCTCCTGAGAGGTGTCTGTTTTCTACTGGGTGAAGATGGCAAGCTCTAGGACTCTGCAGCTGCTTTATCAGCTCTGAGCGAGGTATTTGCTCCTGTTTCTTGGAGAGGATTTCCCCACGCCTGGTACTATTGGCCTTGGAGTCTCCCTGTCATGGAAACACCCCCTGCTGCCAAGAGTAACCTCTCACCCCCCCCCCCCCCCCCCACACACACTCCCGAAACCCCTTTATCAACCCCTTACCCCTCCACAGTTCTGTCATTGTCTCACCCTGACGGCTGGCTCACCCCTCAGCCCCTTAGAGCCCACCGGGGTGAGGGGAGGGGGAGAGATTGACTTGTTAATGTGCTGGGAGTCTCCCCATGTTGGACTAAATCCAAATGAAGGGGGATCCCTGAAGAGAGGGAAGAGAGGGAAGCCCTGTCTAGTCTAGCACCTTCTCGCCCCTTTTACCCCCTTCACCTTTCATCCCCCATCCCTTTTCCTCCACCTTCTCCTTCCGCTCTCTCGTTCTCTCTCGCTCTCTCCCAGCCCTGTCCTCACGATCTTTCTCTCTCCTCGTCGGCCCGTTAAAGCGATTAGCCAGGGTGGTGTGGAGTTCTGTGCTCCAGGGATCCCCACACGGCTGCCTGCTATCGACATTTCAGTGGCTTGTTTTCCTTCTCAGTGGCGTCCAGGGAGCGAGACTTCTGAGAGGGTGCACAAAGTGAGGGATTTATTTTCATGCCCCCTCCTTCTCCCTGACCCTGTCTCAGTGTCTGTCTGCTTTGTCTGCTCTTTTGTAAGCAATAAAGGACCCAGTACTTCCAAGGGACTCCCAGCTCAAAGCTCATTATCACAGTACTACACGCACGCACGCACACACAGAAACCTTTGTATAATAGCCACTTCACAGGAGTTGATAAATCTGTAGAAATGTTCTTATGCTCTATTTAAATGTTTCGTATAGAATGACATCTTGGCATTTTGTTCACATAATATTGCAGTTTGAGAAAAGTTTTTGAGTTTGAGTCTTATTGTTGATTTCGGTCGGAAGACAAATAAAGGGAAAAAGGAAAAAGCTATCCAATAAAATCGAATTATATTAAAGTTGAATACCATGAATATGGTTTTATATTACATTGTAAAAGTTCACGAGTAAAATTCATGGCATTACGCTAATTACACACACGCGCGCACACACACACACACACACACACACACACACACACACACACACACACACACACACTGTAGCCATCACTGCTTGTGTTCCAGCGGTGACATCCATTACTGCTGCAGCGACTAAAGGTTTGGAGAGCTGCTCACTTTCCAAGACGTGCTCCAATAAACACCTCCCCGGAAAATTCCAAAGAGCTATTCTTATAGAGCTACACAAGAGCAACAGACAGGACTTAACTTGACCTAACTTGAGCTTTCCATGCCAAACTATGTCGTGGTATTCCATTGCTGCACAGAGAGGGCACCTCCTTCATACTATACTTCAACGCCCATATTTGATATTTAGACATTTTCTTTGGTTGTGGAGTTCTACCTGGTGCTCTACAGGCTTTATTTGTTGGATGTTCAATAGATGGGGTAAAGAGGACAATGGAACTCGACCAAAACAATGGAATTGCCATGGAAACGTGTGGGGGAAAGATGCCATGGGAGAAAGATCCCCAATCTCCATATTTCCCCCCCCCCAGCAAAATGAGTTTGTTTTTCAATGTGAGTTATATGTGTATTGTAAATCAAATCAAATCTAAGTTTATTGGTGTATTTCACAATATGTTGAGGTTAAAATCGGAGTAAAATTCTTGTATGGATGTCAACCCCAATATATGTTCATGTCAACGTCCCCAATCAAGTGCGTTACAGTTAAAAACGACGACTACTGCCGATTTCTGTATGCTAGCTATGCTACCAGCTCATACAAACTTCAGTTAGCAGGCACTTCTTCTAAACCTGAAACGGGACAACTTTTAAATATACAGTGAAAACAGACAAAAATATCCAAATTGGACATTAGTAATACGGATTTGACGAATATCCTCTTTGTTAGATCAAATTTGTTGAATGGCAAATCAAATCAAATCAATTTGTATTTGTCACATGCGCCGAATACCTTACAGTGAAATGCTTACTTACAAGCCCTTAACCAACAATGCAGTTTTAAGAAAATACAACAACAAAAAAGTAAGAGATAAGAATAACAAATGATTAAAGAGGAGCAGTAAATAACAATAGTGTGGCTATATCCAGGGGGTACCGGTACAGAGTCAATGTGTCAATGTGCGGGGGCACCGGTGTTGAGGTAATTGAGGTAATTATGTACATGTAGGTAGAGTTATTAAAGTGGCTATGCATAGATAATAACAGATAGTAACAGCATTTGATTAGCTGTTCAGGAGTCTTATGGCTTGGGGGTAGAAGCTGTTTAGAAGTCTCTTGGACCTAGACTTGGCGCTCCAGTACCGCTTGCCGTGCGGTAGCAGAGTGAACAGTCTATGACTAGCGTGGCTCGAGTCTTTGACAATTTTGTTGGCCTTCCTCTGACACCGCCTGGTATAGAGGTCCTGGATGGCAGGAAGCTTGACCCCGGTGATGTACTGGGCCATACGCACTACCCTCTGTAGTGCCTTGCGGTCGGAGGCTGAGCAGTTGCCATACCAGGCAGTGATGCAACCCGTCAGGATGCTCTCGATGGCAGCTGTAAAACCTTTT
Organism: Salmo salar; assembly: GCF_965601325.2. Taxonomy (NCBI): domain Eukaryota; kingdom Metazoa; phylum Chordata; class Actinopteri; order Salmoniformes; family Salmonidae; genus Salmo; species Salmo salar. The sequence goes on from NC_138292.1 coordinate 44,653,010, forward strand.
GAGGATCTGAGGAACCATGCCAAATCTTTTCTCCTGAGAGGGAATAGGTTTTGTCGTGCCCTCTTCACGACTGTCTTGGTGTGCTTGGACCATGTTAGTTTGTTGGTGATGTGGACGCCAAGGAACTTGAAGCTCTCAACCTGCTCCACTACAGCCCCGTCGATGAGAATGGGGGCGTGCTTGGTCCTCCTTTTCCTGTAGTCCACAATCATCTCCTTTGTCTTGATCACGTTGAGGGAGAGGTTGTTGTCCTTGCACCACACGGTCAGGTCTCTGACCTCCTCCCTATAGGCTGTCTCATCGTTGTTGGTGACCAGGCCTACCACTGTTGTGTCATCAGCAAACTTAATGATGGTGTTGGAGTCGTGCCTGGCCATTCAGTCATGAGAGAACAGGGAGTACAGGAGGTGACTGAGCACGTACCCCTGAGGGGCCGCCGTGTTGAGGATCAACATGGCGGATGTGTTGTTATCTACCCTTATCACCTGGGGGCGGCCCGTCAGGAAGTCCAGAATCCAGTTTCAGAGGGGGGTGTTTAGTCCCAGGGTCCTTAGCTTGGTGATGAGCGCTTTGAGGGCACTATGGTGTTGATCGCTGAGCTGTAGTCAATGAATAGCATTCTCACATAGGTGTTCCTTTTGTCCAGGTGGGAAAGGGCAGTGTGGAGTGCAATAGAGATTGCATCATCTGTGGATCTGTTGGGTCAGTATGCAAATTGTAGTGGGTCTAGGGTTTCTGGGATAATGGTGTTGTTGTGAGCCATGACCAGCCTTTCAAAGCATTTCATGGCTACAGACGTGAGTGCTTCAGATCGGTAGTCATTTAGGCAGGTTACTTTAGTGTTCTTGGGCACAGGGACAATGGTGGTCTGCTTGAAACATGTTGGTATTACAGACTCAGACAGGGAGAGGTTGAAAATGTCAGTGAAGACACTTGCCAGTTAGTCAGCACATGCTCGGAGTACACGTCCTGGTAATCCGTCTGGCCCAGCGGCCTTGTGAATGCGAACCTGTTTGAAGGTCTTACTCACATCGGCTGCGGAGAGCGTGATCACACAGTCATCTGGAACAGCTGATGCTCTCATGCATGTTTCAGTGTTACTTGCCTCGAAGCAAGCATAGAAGTTATTTAGCTCGTCTGGTAGGCTCGTGTCACTGGGCAGATCTCAGCTGTGCTTCCCTTTGTGGTCTGTAATAGTTTGCAAGCCCTTCCACATCCGACGAGCGTCGGAGCCGGTGTAATACGATTGTGAATGTGCGCCAATGACGGCGTCACAAAATCCTGCATGCCATTGACCTTTTTACCGCATCTATTGTTCGAACTAAAACTACATGATCTGTACTGAGATATAGTTTGATTTGGCTATATATAATGAATTGTCCGTTTTCCATCAAAAAGTGATTGATTTGTTGTCACAATATCAGTGGTTAAGATATGTAGTCGACCAGTATCCATTTAAGAGGCTCATAATGGACTGTCTTTCTTTTCCTCTCTCTCTCCCTCTCTCTCCCTCTCTCTTCCTCTCTCGTGTGTTGTTTTGCTTGTTTCTCAATCCCCCTCTCTGTAACAAAAGAGCAGAGCTCATGGATGGTGGCACTGCGGAAGGGTTTAATGTGCTCAGAAAAATAATGACTTCTACTTTTCAAATGCTAAGGCCGTCCCCATTGCTCTGCATCAAGGACCCGCAGGATGAATGATGCAAACAGAGTGCACATGTGTGTGTGTACATGTCTGTGTGTACATGTCTGTGTGTGTGCTGCCGCTGAGGGGTAGGGTAGCTAGGGTCTGGTAGCTAGCCTACGGGCCTGTTTGTGTGTTCAGTAGGAAGTGTTTTCAGTGACTCATCTGCGAAGGATTCCCTGAAGAGAGGCGAAGCGGAACAGACGAGAACAGAGGGGGAGGAGGGAGGGAGGGAGGGAGGGAGGGAGGGAGGGAGGGAGGGAGGGAGGGAGGGAGGGAGGGAGGGAGGGAGGGAGGAGAAGAGGGGAGGGGGCACAGGCAGGGTGAGACAAAGTGCTGTTCAGGAAAGCCAGGGGCAGGAGACGCGGATATTGTCCACTAGTGGATGTCCTGTATCCGTTCCTTGGGTGTGTTTCACATTGTTGACTCTCACTGTCGATTCTCACTGTTGACTCTCTGCTTAGTGTGTGAGTTCCAACAAGGTTTTGGAGATGGCTATTATCTTCGCACTCCAAGCTCTGAGACCGATATGAGTTATAAGGTTGTGTCCAGCGTGTCCACTGTTCTGTTCAGCCACACAGTACAGTGTCTGTGATATTTCACCCAAGTTTTGTTGAGAGAACTTTTGACGTTATCACGTGATTAATAAGTACGCTGTTACCCGTTGCACGCCCCATGCCCTCTTCCCCTCTAACTCAGGGGTAAAGTATGATATGGGTTGTGAGTGATCATAGTTGATATGTTAACGGAGCATTATTTTTCTGTGTTTGAGCATCTCACACTCCTGTACCAGTAAGTACTGTTTTAGAGGATTTAGGAGTGATTATTTTTCCTTTCCATATCTCAGAGACTTTCCATTTCCTTTTGTGTTGCTGCTCGTTTGGATTAGCTATGATGTCTCTGTTATTTTTATTACGGTGGTGTGTGTGTAGGGGGGGGGGGGTGTTTATGTGTGTGTTTGCGTGTGTGTTTGTGTGTGTGCGTGTGTGTGTGAATGTGCATGCATGTGTGTGCATTTTGACTTCGCTCAACCCTCTCGTTTTGGCACAGGAGCAGAAAGGCATAGCTGGTGCACCTCGTTGAGTGTGTGTTCTGGCTTGCCCTGATTTCCATGCATGGAGGGAGTGGGGGAAGGAGGAGAGGAGGAAGGGAGTGCTGGGGAAAGCCTACACTCTGACTCAGAGGGGAGGGAGGGAATTCCCTTGTGAGCAGGATAGCTTTTACATCTGGTGTGATTGGAGCTGTGCCTTTGAGGTCTGGAGCATACAGCACAGATATAGCTCCACAGCAGGGAAAGAGAAGTCTGGTCTACCCCCAGCCCAGCACCTCTACCCTCGATCCCACTTCTTCCTGGATCCCCTAACTTTCCCACCCTACCATCCTGTTGACAGATTTCAACAGTTTTAGGACTGGCAGGTACCAGGCGTCCTAGAGAAACAGAAGACAACCCCTGGTCTTGTGTGTGATGGACCCTGTTTGGCATGCGGTTTTGCCTGCTATTTTGGCTCCAAATTTACTCACGTTTTTTTGTCAGACAGGTGGCAGCAGGATTTTGACAAATTTGATAACTGACTGTATTATATAAACAGGAAAGAGGGATAGAGAGAGAAAAAATACACCCCCGAAATTATCTCTGGGAAGGACAAAAGTCGAAAAATAAGGCTGGCTTGTTTCACGAGTGCCTCTGCAATTAAGTCGGGGCAAATCATATTTTCCATTCCCAAAACCACCAAAGTGAACATTCTTTGGCCAGTGGAAGTTGTTGTTCTGTTGTTGGTATGCCCCCTTCCCTATGTTTTAGTAGGAGGAGAGTTATCTCTCTCTCTCTCTCTCTGTCTCTCTGTCTCTCTGTCTCTCTGTGTTTGGGTGTAAACCAACCACAGGTCAGTGCAGGGACACGTGTAAGAGAGGCCAGATAAGAAGGGTTCTTCAATAAACACCAGAGTGGTCCCACCGTCCTGTGTGGCGTTCCACATTGTGTCTCCTGTCATTAACCAAATCTCCAAGCAGTTGCTGTAGAGAAAGAAAACAAACGGGAGGTTATTGTTATTGTAGTCATGTGGCAGCATACACTGTATTATATGAATCATAGAATAAACATAGGGACTGTGTTGTTGTTAGGCTGTTTAAACCTCCCTGTCATCTGTGTCCTGATGATGCTTCATTCATCAGTAGGTCCATTGTTGTGTGTTCCTGTACTATGTGAGTCTTTTGGACTCTTCCCACCAGTTTAGACACAGTAAAAGGCAGCTGGCTGATCTTTCCCCAAAAGGACTTTACTTGAGACAAAGGTGTGTGTGTGTGTGTGTGTGTGTGTGTGCGTGCGTGCGTGCGTGCGTGCGTGCGTGCGTGCGTGTGCGCGCGTGTGTGTAAATCTTTTGGTGTAAATGTGTTGAGTGCATTTGTCATTGATCCGTATAGGGAGTTGCTATGCCTCCTACTACCACTGCTCTGTGTTGTGACCAGTCTGATAGAGGGAGAGTTTAGGAGGAGGCCGAGGTAGAGACGGAGATGGAGGGAGGGGTTGTGTGTGTGGGTGGGGGCTCTGCGAAGTAGGGAGGGGCGGTGCCGTTGACAGAACGGAAGCGTTTTGCAGATGTTGCACAGAGAGAGGGCGAGAGAGAGGGCGAGAGAGAGAGAGAGAGAGAGAGAGAGAGGGAGAGAGAGAGAGAGAGGGAGAGAGAGAGAGAGAGAGAGAGAGAGAGAGGGAGAGAGAGAGAGAGAACGTAATGTTTTGTGGTTCAGTCCGGCGGCACTCTGACTTGAAAAGGTTTGCATGCCACATACGTGGCTGTCTCGCGATTCAGCAAAGGTGAAAGAGAGAGAAGAGGGGGAAATGACTGCTTTTGTTATTTTTTGTTTAATCTTGCTGAACTATTTCTAAAAGAGTAGGAGTGTCTGTTTCATTTCTGCTTCTGTAGAAAAGACAGAGGGTGAAAATTAGGTGAGAATCAAAAGAGAATGTTAAAGAGGGGGAGCAGAAGAGAGAGGGGGGAAAGAAAATGAGAGCGAGAGAGAAATGGATAAAAAGAGAACGAGAGCGAGAGAGAAGCCTGAAAAACATGTTTACTTGTGGAGGGTTGACGTCTAAGGTTTCCCCTCTTGGAGTGAGTCCCAGTGCGGGGGGCGGGCGAGATTCCCTCTTAGTTCCCCAGATGTAATATGAGGAATGAGCATTCCCTATCATCTCTCACTCTCTTTGTCTCTCCCTTTCCCATCTCACAGCCTGACCAGCATATTAGTTCCATGGTACATCATGATCACCTGCACATAGCATCGCAGTCATATAGGCATACTAGTCGCCCTACTGAAATATCACAGTTGTCTGTTTACTCACTTCATCTTTCTCTTCTTTCTTAATTCCTCTCACTTCTGCCTGAACTCCAAATAAAGACATCTGTCTGTGATCTTTTTCAATGTCTGTTCTTCTCTTTTCCTCTTTTTAATATTGCTTTTGGAAACCAGATACATGGTGACTTCCATCCTCCTAAGCTCTCTCCCAACCCCAGCTCCACCCTTCTTCACGAGTGATAGCAGGCCAAGCATGACTGGGATCTTTTCTTCCCTTTTTTGCATTGTGAAAAATAAGACTTTGGGAGAACAATTTGATGCGGAGAACTCAAGTCTTATTACTTGGCTCTTCAGTTATACTAGTTCAGCTGCCCAATGGCCATAACATATTTAGTCTTTGTTACTTCACACATATCTCACAGTCCTTGTTAAATTAGGACCACAAAGAATGATATAGTCAGCCAGTGCCATAGACATCAGGGCGGTGCCATAGACACACACTGGCACAATTGTATTGCCAGCCAACACTGCATGGTAGTGTCATAGACTAAACTATATTGCCAGCCAGCATAGCAGTGCCATACACATACAGACACTGGCAGTGACACAGACACACAAAGGCTGGATATTGTCACTTCTATTTCTGACAGCCACTAATGAGTCACAGGCTTTAAGAAAATATGCTGTGGTTTGGGCCTGATTGTATAAACAGAGCATCGAGTGTCTGTTCGCGAAGGTGTGGCATGAAATCCCAGAGAGATCCAAAGAATGTGAGAGAACTTCTACAGCTACAGATTCCCGGCAGCTGCCGCAGATCCCTGGGCTTTCATTGCATGACAGGGAGACCTTGACACCACAACACACTCTCAAGATGAAACGAACAAAAGGCGTTTATGAAGCAGAGTTAAAGCTGCAATATGTCACTTTTTGGCCGATCCGACCAAATTCACATAGAAATTGGAGTTATAGGTCTGTCATTCTCATCGAAAGCAAGTCTAAGAAGCAGTAGATCTGTTCTATGTGCGCCATTTCTATGCTTCCCGTTCGTAAGTTTCGTTTTTGCAATTATATTGTGTGTGATTATGTAGGGTGTCATATTTTCTGTTGTCCTTTTTTTATAGATGGACACCACCTATGGGAGACAGAAGCCAAAGTTGACAAGGACTCCTTCAAGTCTGTAAGTAGTCCTCAGTGTTTTCAGTAAAATACAGTACTCTATTAGTTGTAGTCCTGTTTTTAAGATTGAAAGTGTAAATTGGCTCAGTCATACATTCTATGCATCTTTCTCTTCCATTATATTACCTCTCTCTGTCTCTCTCTCTCCCTCTCTGTTTCTCTCTCTCTCGCTCTCTCGCTCTTTCCCTCTCTCTCTCTCTCTTTTCTCCCCCTGTATTCCCTTCTCTCACCTCCCTCGCTTCCCCTTACTCACTTTGCTGATGTAATCTTTGCTAAGACATTACCAAGGAGAGAGATTAGTCGTGTTGATTAGTCCATGCAATCCTGAATGGAATTTTCACACGTTTTCTCTCTGTCCTCATCGGCAGACAGAGTAAACAGAGTGATTGCACCTAGAGCATCTTGCTTCCTCATCAACAAGCACCCCTCAATAAACACACACATTCACACGTGCACGCCAACACACACTTGTGTACGCGTGCACACACTTCTCTCTACTAGGTCATATTCAAAAGAGGACACCATAGCAAACCACTTTGTAATGGGAAACCAAAAAGTCTGTTTCTCATTGGACAAGTTTAGGTAGTCCCTCCCAGTTTCAGTACATTTTCTTCAGTTTGTTGCCTAATGAATACTGATGCAAGCCCAGTTGCCCTACCAACCACTTCAGCCAGCATAACCAGACATTTAGTTCACTGTTCAACTTCTGGTTCAGGGTGGAGGAGCGCTAAAATACTTTGTCAGAGCTCGGCCTTCTGCTTGACGCCTAGCCAAGAGTGGATTATCCCCCTCCCTTTTTACCTGCTGTTTTCACGAGAGAAGTAATGAGAAAATTAACCAGCGCACCTTTCTACTGATACCCAGTCACACATTTAGGCCTACGTTCTGTTCATAAAAACAAGGCAAAGGGGATTCGTCAGAGGGGACGGTAAATGTTGTACGTATCATAGAAAAGCTACAAGTGAAGAAATACTTATGGTGAGGAGAGTCTAGTAAGGTCTGCGCGAGTGTGTGTTTGCCTGTGTGTGTCTGTGTCTTCGGGTGCACATTAGGGTGTGTGACGACAATGTGTTTCTAATCATCCATGCCCCACTCCCTTTCTCTTCTCTTTCATCCGCCGGGTCTCACCATCCCTCTGTCTCCCTGTAAACGAACTGCTGTAATTGACAATTGCAGGGCTGGAGAATAAACCGTCGGCCGTGGAACATGTGTTTCAAATCGGCGGCATTTCAATGGTGATGTTGTTTTTCTTGTCATGTGTTTTTACGTTCAGGTGAACGGCTTTGTTACATCAGGAGTGTTGAATACGGCCTCCTCTCTATTACTTCGATGTTTAATTGGCCTTAAGGGCTGGCTGATGTTAAGGCTAGTCCCACATGTTGGAACATTACAGTGAGGGGTTGGGCTAGGTTAGGTAGGTGAAAGACAAATAGTACAGTGTGCTTATTTGGTGTGCCGACAAAGAAGCCACAGTGTTGCTGGCTTTTTCTCCCCTGCTGCCACCGGCCACGGTTAGGTCACCCATGCTCTGCCTGCCATATGTTTTCATTATTCCTGTTTGGATCGCGCTGCTCACTGTGTGGGAGGATGGGAGGAGAGGGGGATGGTAGGGGGTCATCAACACCTGTGTCTGTGCTGTCTTTGACCCGTCAGTCTGGTGCAGACCTGGCCTATGAACAGACACACAGACCCCACAAAATATGCTGGGAATGGCTTCCTGTTCTGCTCCTCCACCATATGGCCTGAGCCGGCCTCCAGAGAGAGAGAGAGAGAGAGAGAGAGACGGACAGGCTCTAGGCAGGCAGACACTCAGTCATGTCCCAATGGCGCCTTTGTCATGCACCTCAACCCCTGCTCTGCAGCCTCCAAAGTTCACGTCCGTCCAGGATTACAGAGGTCTCACCCTGGGCCTGGAGCGACACGCTGATCAGGGGCTGTGAAAACAAGGCCAAAGCCCCAAATCCCTCCCCAGAGGTAGGGTTCAAACCCCAGGCCCTCAGGGCTTCAGACAGACACAAACAGGGGCGTGGTACACACTCTGGGGGTCATGCTAAGCCCATCCAGATCGGGCTGAAGACCCAGCTCAGAAAGCGTGTTCAGAACACTCCTCCAGGGTTCCCTGAAAGCGAAACAAGCATACCTGCTAATTAATGAGCTGACACTTACGTACACTTGGAGTTATGTTTGTGTCTTAAAAGAGCATTGAAAGGGGTTGTAGGCCTAAGCTTGTGAAGTTCAAACTAAAATCTTCACCCTGCCATATGATCTACAGTGCGCCTGGAGGGTTCGTAAGTGTATCCATTCTGTGCTGTTTCTGTGTGTTGTAGACGGTGCTGGTGGTGGAGATCCCACCCTACAGGAACCAGAGAATATCCAGCCCAGTGCAGGTCAACTTCTACGTCTGCAATGGCAAGAGAAAGAGGAGCCAATACCAGCGCTTCACCTACCTCTCCCCAAACGGTAACCCCACAAACCTTCAGGTTTACCTCCTCACTTTATTATCCCTGCTAGTTTTGCTTGATAACTTATAAAGGGGTCGTACATGCTCATGCATTATACCTTCCAGTGTTTCCTCCTAAATCATTTTGGCTCTACAAAAACACACACAATCTGTTGTGGCTTCGGTAGTGCCTGACACCGCCACATCACAGGCTCTGTCGAGCGAGGGCAGAAGTGAAGCAGAAGATGTGAGTTGGTTTTGGTTGCGAGCTTGCGTTCTCCAGTGATGAGGTGTGAAGGGTTGGCTGACAGAGCCTCTGGGCTATGTTGACGCTACGTTTGAGAAGTCAATCCCTGAAACGTCGACCTCACACACCACTCATGGATACATCCATCGCACACAGCTCACGTTCTGCACCACACGCTCACATGACCCCCCCGGTCTCCACATGTATAGTTGGCTTGACACATTGGAATGGGAAGAAGTTATTGGGATTCGGAGTCATTTCACAGCCTTACATCACCAGCTAGTAAATACTGTACCTCTCATTCTGGGCTCAGAGTAAATGTACATTTGCCAAATCCATGTTTCATGCATATACACATTGATATTGATTGGAATCCATTGATGCTGCTAGAAGCAACATTGTTAAGGTCTTTATTGGCACGGGAAAACACATGTTAACATTGCCAAAGCCAGTGAACTAGATAACAAACAAAAGTGAAATAAACAATAAAGAATAAGTTCCAAAAGAATAAAGACATTTCAAATGTCTCTCTCTCTCTTTATATCCCCATGTTAAATGAAGAATCAGGTCCAGTAGTGCTGAAAGGCAGCCTTCACCTTTAAACTGACAACATGTGATTTTAAGACTCCCTAAACACTTCAATGATCACCCGCTGCTATTGTAGCCTGGAGGAGATAAGAAGCAATGATTCAGGCCTTTGGACGGGACTCTGAGAGGGAGAGAGAGAGACCGCATCACCACCTTGACAACGAACAAAGGGCCCTATTTGGAGACGGTTGATGGGAGCATGAGAGTGAACGAGAGAGTGAGAGAGAAAGAGGTTGAGAAAGGGAGAGGTGAGGAGGGGGGAGTAGAGAGGGAGAGAGGGAGAGACAGGACATTTTGGGGTGACTGACCCTAGCAGAGCGAGCGGTGGTGGGAGTTGAGGACAGACAAACTCTGGCCATATTTGGCAGCCCCGTACGAACCGGGGAGACAGACAAGGAGATAAGCTGTACAAGGAGAAGACGTATCACGCTTTGACCGTTGCATCTTCAAGTCATTTTCACGGAGAGTCAACATGATCCAATTAACAGACGAATGGGGTGTGCTCTCTGTTACGATGCCAAATGAACTAGATTGCAGTGGGGACCACACAAGCAGTGGCAGTGTCTTTATGACGGAACATAATGTGCCACTCCAGTCCCAGTCAAATCCACTTGCTGTGGTTCACCAGACCTTCTTATTTCTTATTTTGATATTTATCCATGTATTGTAAACTGGGTGGGTTGAGCCCTGAATGCTGATTGTCTGAAAGCTGTGGTTTACAATTTTTTTTAAACTGTTTTAATTACATTGGTAACAAGTTTATAATAGCAATAAGGCTATTATAAACTTAGCCGTGGTATATTGGCTATATACCACACCTCCTCGGGCTTTAACGCTTAAATATCATTTATTCAACACGATAGTCAACAAGCGACAATAAATAGCTCAGATAATATTGAGTAGCAATAGTGGCGCATTTCGCTACCGAGCTAATTTCCATCCGTAGTCCCTGAACGTCCCTGAGTTTACCACTCATCTAGTTTGAATCCATGTCTGCCTGCCCATGGGCACGTGTCTGGGTGAAGTGGCGTCTTCTGTAAAATGCAAGCAGAGCTGATTCAACTGTGCCGAGGTAAAAGAGAAGCCCTAATTATATCCGTCCAAGATCAGATGCAGCTTGTCATCAAAGCAAACAGATCTCTAAGTCACATTGAGGATAATTATAACAGGGATATATACATGGCAAAGGAGAGGAAAACCTGGTTGTTTGTTTTTGAGGGTTTCACTGTGTGAGAGTGCTTGAACACGTAGATAGAGCCAGCTCAGCACTGTGGGCAGGTAAGGGGGGTGTGTGTGTGTGTGTGTTACATAGAGGTTGTTCTCATCTCTTCCTTCTTCGCCCATCTGAGCGGGGCTTCCTGCCCACTTTAAACACAGTCGTGGTCGTCAATTATGCTTTCTAAAAAGAACATCTCGTTCACGCTCGGGTGTGTGCTCGTCTATAAAAAGATAAAACCGGCACTTAAAATAGCCCTGCTTGTTTGAAAAAAAGTGTGAAGGACGAAACAAACAATCTGCTGTCCACCGATCGCTATTGAAAACAACTTGTATTTTCCACTGGAGTCACGTGATGTTTTCTCTACTCATTCATGTGAAAACATAATTGGACAAGTGTGTGAAAAGGTCTATTGAACCTGTTGACAGCCCAAAGCTTTCGCTGTAGCACCTCAAACATGTACGGCGTAGCTAAATGCCCAAGTAAGGAAACAAGAGATAATATGTATTTGAATCGTTTCCTCTCCATCTTATAAATAGGACAGTCATATCTCACGGCAGAGGCATTGTTTCTGTCGTGTAAACATCATCTGATTCTTATCTCCCCTTTTGGTTTAGTCACGCCTCTCAGAGCTAGTACAGATATTATTACCAGATGCAGTCTGGAGGATTGGAAACGATTGAGTCTTTGCCAGGTTTGACAGGTCAAGATAAGCTTGAATGACAAGGCTGTCGTAGGCCTGTTTTGTCCTACACAAGCAAGAAAGGAGTAGCAGATTTGAACCGTTGCTTATTCCAGATGTTATCGGGAATATTCTTCCAAATTTCATACAGGGAGTTTTTCAAATGGGCAGTTAGCATGGTAGCAATGCCGTTGCATATTGATGCCAAACAATAGAATGTAGATTGTCTTATGAAAATTGCTTTTATTGTCTTTGTGTTTCTCAAAATGCTCTTCATTGTCCTCACTTTCCTTTACAATGTCACGTTAGTCCAATGAATTTGATGACTAAAGCTTAATAAGCTTGTCCGGAAAGTGCATTATCATGAGTTACAATTTGAGAGGAGAAAGATCCAAGAATGTAAGCAATATGTCACTCTGAAGTTATTCCTTTTTGTGGACTCTAAAATGTGCTGTTGGCAGCAGCAATGGTTTGTATAAATCACCACATATCCGATGTTGCGATGAACATACAGCACAAGTGTCCTTGTCTACATCCTAGTGTGTGTGTGTGAGTGAGTGTTGCTTTTCTTTTCCGAGCTCTTGTCCAAATCATTCTTGTGTGAGTGAAGACGTGACACGCCGTCCTTTTCTTCTCCTTTAAATAAGAAACAGTTTCACGGAACCACATAAAACAACAAACGCCAACAGAGCTGGCGCTGACGAAAGCCCAACCAAAGTCAGTTCTCGGAATGCCGTTCATTTCCCGTTGGAGGTTCCTGCTGTAGATCGGGTTCTATTGTTAACACCAGCGGGGGCTGCTGCTGATTCCTGGCCGTAGGTTTGTGGTCTGAGACATGGGAGGGAGGAGAGAGAGAGGGGTATGTTCAGAAGAAACAAGAGAGACACGCGTACATGAAAACTTCACGAACCGCACGCCCGTGAACTTCTCCCCAAAGATGTGTTATGTTAACCAAACTGGAGACTGAGACGTTTCCTTGTTTCCAAGTTAGGACAGTGACAGACACACACACGCACACACATTTACATGGCCTACGTAGACTAGGACACCAGCCGTCAGCCAGATTGTGACCACAGTGGGACGTACTGAATTAGACACCAGTGAGTTGATGACTACCACCATGACGCACCACCTGCTCCATTCTGAATATCAGAGATACAGCTAGCATACTTTTTCCTAACCACATGACCTGACCGGGAAAAACTCTGGGCCCTGGTGGTCGTCTGCTAAAACGAGGGCCTGGAGTTTTTCTTAGTCAGGTCACATGGTCAGGAAAAACTCAGGACCCTAGATATAATGCATTGGGCACAGTCTTTCCACAGTGCAATCAGACCAGGTCTTTTATGGAGACAGTAGAGCATCCACTCCATAGTTCCACTCTGAGAGCAGAGCAGCCAATCGTAATGAGAATCAGAGTGCATCCCAGAAAAACCTCTTGCCCGGCTGTCTCTTCCCTTCACACGACAACCTGCCGGGCCTAGGCCCTCTGTGCTCAACACCCCACAAACCCGTCCTCGAACCCTCACCCCCATCCCTGGGAGGAAACCAGTTCCTAATAAATACTCCGATGAGGCCAGATCACTTTAAGAGATGGGGAGAAAAACATGTGCAGAGCGTAAACTGTCTGTCGGCCATAACCCGCAGGTTGGGAGGAAATAGAAGCCAGCTGGGGGTGGGACTCACAGGGTGAATCTGCTTCCATGGAACTGGGAAGGGGCAGCGTGTGTGTTTGGAGGGACACACACACAGATAGCTGGAAGGCGTGGACAGAGAGACGGGGCAGGAGACAGATTGAGGAATGATCGGTTAGAATGGGGGAGACAAATAGAGCTGGATGGAGGAGAGAAGAGAGGGATCCCTCAAAGGATCCCTCTGTCTCTCATTCTGCAGATAAGAGAAGGGGAATGTGTGACAGAGCGTGTGAGTCTCAGGAAAAGTGGGAGACGGTGAGACTATGAAGCTGTCCTTGGTTTACAGAATAAATCAGATTGCTAAATATGCAATGTATTACTATGTATGTAGGGTTTACACTTTTTGCACTATTCCATTGGTTCCATTGCAATAGGCAAGCTTCATCAAATGCAGCTAAAGTATAGAAAACAGAAAACAAATACTAGACCTAGCGTGAACCCAGCTCGGGGGTATTGAGAGCCTGTTACAAGGTCCAGTATGATATTCCCTAGTAAGTGTATGGTGGTGTCATCCTGGGACTTTCCTAAGGATACAGACCTTACCTAGGGAGCCTCTAAGACAGATGGGCCGGCCCTGTGCCTCTGACAAGACTGACGTAAATAGGCTTCCCACTGGGTAATCACACCAGCTCATCTCTCCCCAACGGAGACTGGAGGAGTGAAAATTAATCTCTCAGTTACGTCCTGTCCCAACAATAATAACATCATAACACTACGATAGGAATGGTTTTTCATCTGATCAAAACACTCATTTATTCAGACAATGGAAGTAGAAATGCTTATTAGTATTATTACGCCTTCATCAGGATTTACTTATTCTTACTTTGTTAGTAAAAAGTAACTATTAAAAGAAATACATTTATGATGGCCAATTTGTAGGCTGAATAGTGTGTCAGAAGACATTTAGTAGGCTGAATAGAGTGTCCGAAGACATTTTGTAGGCTGAATAGAGTGTCAGAAGACATTTAGTAGGCTGAATAGTGTCAGAAGACATTTAGTAGTCTGAATAGTGTCAGAAGACATTTAGTAGTCTGAATAGTGTCAGAAGACATTTAGTAGGCTGAATAGAGTGTCCGAAGACATTTTGTAGGCTGAATAGAGTGTCAGAAGACATTTAGTAGGCTGAATAGTGTCAGAAGACATTTAGTAGTCTGAATAGTGTCAGAAGACATTTAGTAGGCTGAATAGAGTGTCCGAAGACATTTAGTAGGCTGAATAGAGTGTCCGAAGACATTTAGTAGGCTGAATAGAGTGTCCGAAGACATTTAGTAGGCTGAATAGAGTGTCAGAAGACATTTAGTAGGCTGAATAGAGTGTCAGAAGACATTTAGTAATCTGAATAGTGTCAGAAGACATTTAGTAGGCTGAATAGAGTGTCAGAATACATTTAGTAGGCTGAATAGAGTGTCCGAAGACATTTAGTAGGCTGAATAGAGTGTCCGAAGACATTTAGTAGGCTGAATACAGTATCAGAAGACATTTAGTAGACTGAATAGAGTGTCCGAAGACATTTTGTAGGCTGAGTAGAGTGTCCGAAGACATTTAGTAGGCTGAATAGAGTGTCAGAAGACATTTAGTAGGCTGAATAGTGTCAGAAGACATTTAGTAGGCTGAATAGAGTGTCCGAAGACATTTAGTAGGCTGAATAGAGTGTCAGAAGACATTTAGTAGTCTGAATAGTGTCAGAAGACATTTTGTAGGCTGAATGGAGTGTCCGAAGACATTTAGTAGTCTGAATAGAGTGTCAGAAGACATTTAGTAGGCTGAATAGAGTGTCAGAAGACATTTAGTAGGCTGAATAGTGTCAGAAGACATTTAATAGGCTGAATAGAGTGTCAGAAGACATTTAGTAGTCTGAATAGAGTGTCAGAAGACATTTAGTAGGCTGAATAGAGTGTCAGAAGACATTTAGTAGCCTGAATAGTGTCAGAAGACATTTAGTAGGCTGAATAGAGTGTCCGAAGACATTTCGTAGACTGAGTAGAGTGTCAGAAGACATTTAGTAGTCTGAATAGTGTCAGAAGACATTTAATAGGCTGAATAGAGTGTCCGAAGACATTTAGTAGGCTGAATAGAGTGTCAAAAGACATTTAGTAGGCTGAATAGAGTGTCAGAAGACATTTAGTAGTCTGAATAGAGTGTCAGAAGACATTTAGTAGGCTGAATAGAGTGTCAGAAGACATTTAGTAGGCTGAATAGTGTCAGAAGACATTTAATAGGCTGAATAGAGTGTCAGAAGACATTTAGTAGTCTGAATAGAGTGTCAGAAGACATTTAGTAGGCTGAATAGAGTGTCAGAAGACATTTAGTAGCCTGAATAGTGTCAGAAGACATTTAGTAGGCTGAATAGAGTGTCCGAAGACATTTAGTAGGCTGAGTAGAGTGTCAGAAGACATTTAGTAGGCTGAATAGAGTGTCAGAAGACATTTAGTAGGCTGAATAGTGTCAGAAGACATTTAGTAGGCTGAATAGAGTGTCCGAAGACATTTCGTAGGCTGAGTAGAGTGTCAGAAGACATTTCGTAGGCTGAATAGAGTGTCAGAAGACATTTAGTAGGCTGAATAGAGTGTCCGAAGACATTTCGTAGGCTGAGTAGAGTGTCAGAAGACATTTAGTAGGCTGAATAGAGTGTCCGAAGACATTTAGTAGGCTGAATAGAGTGTCAGAAGACATTTAGTAGTCTGAATAGTGTCAGAAGACATTTAGTAGGCTGAATAGAGTGTCCGAAGACATTTAGTAGGCTGAATAGAGTTTCAGAAGACATTTAGTAGGCTGAATAGAGTGTCAGAAGACATTTAGTAGGCTGAATGGAGTGTCAGAAGACATTTAGTAGGCTGAATAGTGTCAGAAGACATTTAATAGGCTGAATAGAGTGTCAGAAGACATTTAGTAGTCTGAATAGAGTGTCAGAAGACATTTAGTAGGCTGAATAGAGTGTCAGAAGACATTTAGTAGCCTGAAGAGTGTCCGAAGACATTTAGTAGGCTGAATAGAGTGTCCGAAGACATTTAGTAGGCTGAATACAGTATCAGAAGACATTTAGTAGACTGAATAGAGTGTCCAAAGACATTTTGTAGGCTGAGTAGAGTGTCCGAAGACATTTAGTAGGCTGAATAGAGTGTCAGAAGACATTTAGTAGGCTGAATAGTGTCAGAAGACATTTAGTAGGCTGAATAGAGTGTCCGAAGACATTTAGTAGGCTGAATAGAGTGTCAGAAGACATTTAGTAGTCTGAATAGTGTCAGAAGACATTTAGTAGGCTGAATAGAGTGTCCGAAGACATTTAGTAGGCTGAATAGAGTGTCAGAAGACATTTAGTAGGCTGAATAGAGTGTCAGAAGACATTTAGTAGTCTGAATAGAGTGTCAGAAGACATTTAGTAGGCTGAATAGAGTGTCAGAAGACATTTAGTAGGCTGAATAGTGTCAGAAGACATTTAATAGGCTGAATAGAGTGTCAGAAGACATTTAGTAGGCTGAATAGAGTGTCAGAAGACATTTAGTAGTCTGAATAGAGTGTCAGAAGACATTTAGTAGGCTGAATAGAGTGTCAGAAGACATTTAGTAGGCTGAATAGTGTCAGAAGACATTTAATAGGCTGAATAGAGTGTCAGAAGACATTTAGTAGTCTGAATAGAGTGTCAGAAGACATTTAGTAGGCTGAATAGAGTGTCAGAAGACATTTAGTAGGCTGAATAGAGTGTCAGAAGACATTTAGTAGGCTAAATAGAGTGTCCGAAGACATTTCGTAGGCTGAGTAGAGTGTCAGAAGACATTTCGTAGGCTGAATAGAGTGTCAGAAGACATTTAGTAGGCTGAATAGAGTGTCCGAAGACATTTCGTAGGCTGAGTAGAGTGTCAGAAGACATTTAGTAGGCTGAATAGAGTATCCGAAGACATTTAGTAGGCTGAATAGAGTGTCAGAAGACATTTAGTAGGCTGAATAGTGTCAGAAGACATTTAGTAGTCTGAATAGTGTCAGAAGACATTTAGTAGGCTGAATAGTGTCAGAAGACATTTAGTAGGCTGAATAGAGTGTCCGAAGACATTTCGTAGGCTGAGTAGAGTGTCAGAAGACATTTAGTAGGCTGAATAGAGTGTCCGAAGACATTTAGTAGTCTGAATAGAGTGTCCGAAGACATTTAGTAGTCTGAATAGAGTGTCAGAAGACATTTAGTAGGCTGAATAGAGTGTCAGAAGACATTTAGTAGTCTGAATAGTGTCAGAAGACATTTAGTAGTCTGAATCAAGTGTCAGAAGACATTTAGTAGTCTGAATCAAGTGTCATAAGACATTTAGTAGGCCGAATAGAGTGTCAGAAGACATTTAGAGTGATTCAGACTTTGCCAAAACACTTATGATTGGCATCAAACACTAACCACACCCATTAACACATTTAACTGTGTGCAGAAATAGCAACAGACAGTGCATGTATTGTGACTCAGAAGCTTTTTGTTATTCATCTGGGTGTCTTAATTCAATCCTAGTTGTGTCACAGTACTCGTGGCAGAATCAGAGCATGTGGGGGTTTATAAAGGGTTTTCTTAGAGCAACTGGGCCATTTCATCTTTTCCTTAGGGTTTGGGTCTTTATGTGTGTGTGTGCGTGTGTGTTCAACTGGAGGATATGTTTAAATATTCAATAAATAGTGCACACGTCATGGTCAGTCTCCGAAAGATGAAAACTGATCTTGATCGCACAGCCAGGAAACCTAGTGTGCGATGACTGTCAGTCCAAACTAATCAGGAAATGGTGGAAACATCTCCCAAATGGACTCTGAGTGAGTTGGAAGACGGCGGCATGAGCAAGTGGGGTCATAGCACTCTCCTCCTGCATTAGCTGAAGTTAGAGCTCCTGAAACCGCAGGCATACCATACTCTCTTAAGGAGCACGGACCACCTCAATCAAATCATCCTTTCTCTCTCTCTCTCTCTCTCTCTCTCTCTCTCTCTCCCTCACACTCTCTCTCTTTTTGTCCTGAGAGCAACAATTGCTTTCGGGGCATGGAGGCCTAGGGGTCCCGGGCTCCTGCAGCAGCAGCCCAGCCGCTTTAAAGCACTCTTTCATAGGATATCAGAGCTGAAGGAGAGTCCAAAGAAAATAGCGCCGTTTCATGATTAGAGCCAGCTGTGGCTTTCTGCTCTGATGACTCATCTATTTTTTCTTTTTTTTCTTTTCTTTTTTTTGGGGTGGGGGGGGGGGTGGTTCTGAGCTGGCGTTTGAGAGGCCCAGCCAATGACACAGAGTCTCTTTTAATCGCCAGTTGTTTGTTTGGTTTTGGAGGGTATCCTACCCACAATCCATCTCACTACACCAACTCCTTTACTCATACACTCAGACATTCAGTTGCTCATTCAGCCACGTGGACCTACCTCACGTTTCTAATCTCTCCTCTCTCTCTCTCTCTCTCTCTCTCTCTTTCTCTCTCTCTCTCTTTTTCCAGTCCCGATAATAAAGACAGAACCGAATGATGAATATGAGCCTCTGGGGGCTCATTCCAAGCCTTACTATGGCCAACCCAGGCTCACTCCTATCATACCTGTGGGGGACGCTGACACCTGCCTGGTCGGGGTTTATCCTCCCTGCCCGCCTTGCCATGGCAGCATTGGCAGCATGCCCGCCTCCTCCCCCAGTTCCAGCCCAACACTGCACGACCTGTCCCCCGTGGCTTACCCCAAGTGCCTCTCCACCAGCCCTACGCATGCCCACAACGGTCTCTTGGCGTCCGCCATCCAGGAGACGCCAGGGCAGTGCCCAGCACCGCTGGTCTGCCCTTCCTCACCCGACCACGCTCCACTGGGCATGCTCCACTCCCAGGGCAGCAGCCCGCATCACCTTGGTAGCCCCGGTCCCCATGGCTACCACCCGCTCTACCCCAACAGCAGCCCCTCCACCTCCCCTGGGTCGCTCCCCTCCACTCCAGGGGGGGCAGCAGAGAGCCCGTTCGCCCAGGCACCACCTTACAGCCCTACCCAGGGACAGAGCCAGACCGAGGCCAGGATCAGCCCTCCCAGCCTGCTGCCGGTAGATGCCAGCCCCCCCTCCCTAGCCGTCACCGTCAAGCGGGAACCCCAGGATCTGGACCAGATGTACCTGGACGATGGTGAGTCACAAGAACAAGGTGTATCTACCTAGACCTGTCAATCAAAGCTCTCTATTAGCTAGTGACATCACATCATCATCGTCATTATCACATTAGTGTTGTTTTTCCTTATGAAAACACAGGGTCATAAAAAATACGATTCTCGTTTCTCTCTAGAACGTTCCATTTACAGTGCACATTACATTAACTTTACACCTTTGCTTATCTACACACCCACACCCACCCACACCCTTTCCCCCGCATCTCCCTCTTTCCTGGTGAATTGCAGCGCTATCAACCATGGGTTTACGTCAGATTTGTTAATTTTAGACATTCCAGATTCATTTTGTTTTTGCAACTACTGTGTATGTTGTCCGAGTTAATAGCGGCGTTATTTTAACAGTCAATTGGGCCTTGATGGGATTTCGAAACAATCTGTCAAAACATCAGAAGCAGCGAGGTCAGGCAGGGAGCAAGAGAACAAAAACAGTGGCGCGCGCGTGCCGGCCCCGACTGTTGACACAAGGACTAATGAAGGAAGCAAAACAATGGGTAGGGGTTTCCTGAGCTGCAACGCTTTTTTCCCCCTCGCTGCGAGGGATGTCAAGAGGCAGGAGGCACTTTGTTTTCCCATGTTTTCCCTGCGGAGGGTGTAGTGTTGGAGCTGACGTCATCGAGGGAGCCTGGGGAGGCTGGGGGGTCACCTGAGCCCCACTGGATGTGAGCCCAGGCACAGCCAGGGGAATGGAGGAACGCAGCATTTGTATGTAGACCCCCTATTAACTCTCCATGTGCCCCCCTCCTCATAATCGTCCCTCCCTCTGGTCACTCCCAGCCTGTTATGGCCCTGTCGGGGTTGCTCATCACATTGTTGTTATGCTCTGATTGTGTGGTGCGCGGCATCCGTGGCGGTATGCCAGTAGAGATAAAGTCCCCCTGCATCCAAACAGGGGGAACAAGGCGAGTCCCCACTCAACTTAGGAACAGCACTCTTCCTGTGCACCTTTTGTTTCACTCCTACTGTAAACATTTGGGGCGGCAGGTATCCTAGTGGTTAGAGCGTTGGACTTGTAACCGAAAGGTTGCAAGATCAAATCCCCGAACTGTCGTTCTTCCCCTGAACAAGGCAGTTAACCCACTGTTCCTAGGCTGTCATTGAAAATAAGAATTTGTTCTTAACTGACTTGTGTAGTTAAACAAAGATAACATTTAAATAAAAAAGTGTGTGTCTGTGTCTGTGTGTGTGTGTGTGTGTGTGTGCACAGGGGTGATGGGCATTGGGGATCAAGGGGTTTAGTAGCAGAGTTGTAATTGAGTTGAAATGTGGTTGTCAGCAAATCTGTCCATCCTGATTAGTCCTCACCTCGTAAACAGACAATAGCGAGAAGTGAGGATGTCTGCCTCTATAAAACGAGCACAACACTCAAATAGGCTGTTCTACAAGTCTTTGTCACTTGACACATCCAGAACTAGCATTTATCTTCTGACTCCGCGCCAGCTCCTGACATATTTCCCCTTACAGTGCGTTGAAACAAGAGGACACTGGAGCTAAATTACGATTAGCATTGGCATGTACAGTACATGTCTAATTCCTTTTCAAACTTCTCAGCAGTTATGGAAGGCAAAGGAGCCAGAGCATGAGAATTAATCGAATAAGAGTGAAACCCAAGCTTTATTTTGCGCTAGGTAAAAGGTTGTTAGGGGGTCATTTTACGCCATCATTTGTACAGTATGGAAATATTCAACGTTTGCCTTCTGCTAAAGTTATAACCCTTAAGTAGTAACCATGTCTTCATGCTCCACCACCCCATCCACTGTCACTTTAGCGGTGCCCATATCTGGGGACCCAGTGGCCAAGTGTTATTGGGCCTGTGATTACAGATGCATTAGAGACTCACAGGAATGCGTATTGATTGGCAGAGGCCTACCAAGGCGTCCCTGGTAAAACCTTGGTGCACTGCAATCTCGCCTCATCTAATGTCTTGAATAAGCATCTGTGGTGGGCTAACTGTGCTCCTGGAGTACCGGTAAGTGTGTGGTGGTAACAGCATACTCCAAAGGCATCTGCACGCTGTACCGCTCAGGCCCTC
Source organism: Salmo salar (assembly GCF_965601325.2). NCBI lineage: Eukaryota > Metazoa > Chordata > Actinopteri > Salmoniformes > Salmonidae > Salmo > Salmo salar. Next base: position 44,674,192 of record NC_138292.1, read on the forward strand.
CGGCCCCATTCCAGACCCCTCAAATGAGCCTGGGATAAAAATAAATTAGAGCTGGGAGAAGTCGGCGAGTGGCGAGCTCCCTTTCCACAGTCATTACCGTCCGTTAATTATCGTATGTTAGCGAGCTGCTCCATTAGAGGGGCGACGGTAGGGGATGACCTCACCAGGTGGTTGGGCGGGCGGTGGTGATTTAGCGTTAGCCGCGTAGCATAGTGCCCCACCCTGACCTGTTTGGAGCCAGTGGTTTGAGCTCTGCAGCGGGACAACACTTGAGCTTCCCCAGAGTGGAGCACCTCCCACGCCCAGGTCTCGGCCAGAGGAAATGTCTCTCACTGGCCTTCGGCTCGCACGGCTAACCCAGCCCCCGAGAAATCACTCAACCTATCAACAGGCTAAGCTACTGTATCACAAGGAGCTCTGTTGTCAGTGTGGGGTAGATATGTAGGAGATCTAGAGGGGGAGGGGATAACAAGTTTAACATAAGCCCCTCTAACTGCCCTTCAACTCCCTAACCCCCTAACCCCCTCCCAGCTAGCACCACTTCATCCACTACTTCTGTGATGGAGCATTGGAGCCTCGAGGCTAGCTAACTGCAGGACATTATGCACCGTCTGTCTGTAAAAGGGTGCCCCAAGGCTTTTTGGGTAATGTCCAGGATTGTATTTAAATTGATGAATGATCAGTTGGCTTGTGCTGGGGATGTATTTAGGACCGCTGGCCTGCGGCTGCCATTGGTTCGCTGCAGCAGGGATCTGTCTGTCTCACGATAGCCTGGAGAGTTAAGGGAGCGAATTAACCTGGACCAATGTCCATAGATTGATGTTTAGGGGGAATGGAAGCAGAATTCATTTGGGGGAATGTATGTTAAAGTGAATTTTCAAAAGCTAGCCCTAGAGCTCTTTGTATTGTTTTTGGCCCATTGTCATATGCCAAACGCAATATATACATATTTAATGTGAGGTTTACATTTAAACAGAAGTTTCTCAAGTAAAAAAATACCTTTCACGTTGACTCATACCCCTCGCTCTCTCTAATCCGGGGCGGGTTTACAATGTCATGCAAACGGCATCAATAAAAACAATAGAAGTTATGAAGAATGAGGAGGGCAGTATATTTACGCTTGCCTTGTTAGCCTGGCTAATTAACCCATAAAACAGGGGGCTGTGATGACGCCACGTTTTGTCACACGTCCTAGCCGAGTTGCAGTTGCGGGTGACATCATTACCCCCTCCCGTCACACGCCCACACATATCCGCTCTGATCCTAGACTTGGCTGCTGTTTACACAGAGGAAGGCTTTGAGCCACATTACGAACCCCCAGTCCTCGAACCAGGGTGCTCATGAAGGCCTCTTTGTGCCTGTATATGTGTGTGTGTGTGTGTTTCTCTGTGTGTGTGTGTGCGTGTGCACGCGCGTGTGTGTACGTGTACGTGCACACATGTGTGTAATGCAGTCGTAGTATACCAGCCTGGACATCTGACGGATCCAGCAAGGTTACCGCTGTGTGTCTTCTCTCATTAGCTTCTGGTGTGATGGGTGATATCATGAAGCACAGCTGAACCTGCACAGGGCTAAGGCTAATCAGCCAGCCAGACTCTTGCCATCTGGTTACAGCTGAATACAGAGGGGCCTTATTCACCCACATGAGAAAAACACAACCAAATGTACACTGCTGATTTCTGACACTTGACATGTGTATTCTGATTGCCTTATATTTCAGGGTCAGCTTTCCAGTAGTTGTTTCCTCCTCAACTCAAGTTTTCTACAATTGAAATGAAATACCCTTTTTTTTATCGAAACTGAAAACAGACCCGATGTTGCATGAGGGCAGACGTCAGTGGCAACAGGTTTCTAGACAGACCTCATCTTTCCTCCCTCTCTTTCTCTCTCCCTCTCTCTCTCGCTCTCTCTCTCTCCCCCTTTATCCATTCCCCAACAACAATAGAGAATTCTAACATTTCTGAGGATCCCCGTCCGCCACCATTCCCCTCCAACGGCAACTCAAGCTTTTCTCATGGAAACTTTTACACATCTTGGCAAGGTGCCCAGACCCCAGGACTCTGCAAAACCCCTAATGATGATTGAGAGTGTGTCCGCACCGCTCTGAAAACATGCTGAGTCTCTAACATCGGAGTGTGTGTCGCGAGACTGGCGCGGAGTTGGGGGTGAGGGGGTTCATTAAAGAAGCTGCGGCTGGGGTGGGGGGTGTCTAATGGGATGGAATCTCTGAGCTGCTGTTATTGAGTTGCTCGTGTGTGTTTGTGTGCGTGTGCGTGTGTGTGTGCGTGTGCGTGCTTCCACGCGTGCGTCCTGCCTGCATGTGTGTGTGTGTCTGCAAGCCTGCCTGTGTGTGTGCGAGGAGTCAAGGTAGACCATCTGACGGTCAGCCGTTAGTGGTTAGAGCCTGTGCTTTCACCACACTCGCCCTTTGACCCCCAGCTCTGCTGGGAGGGGGCAGAGCCTGGGCTAATAGAGGCTGAAGAGCAATACTCTCTGTTGGTTAAGTGCAGTGTCAAGACCTCCTATCCCCATGGCTTATGCTTCATGTTATTGACAGGTATAATAGAAGGGGGATGGCTTGTTTATTATTTATGGCTTCAGAGAGGATGTGGACTTTTTAATATTGCTATTATGGCTGCGTTTTTCATGTTAGGAATCTTGTTTTCCTGGCAAGACCTTGAACTGATGGTGGATAAAGGAGGGTGTAGGCTTTTGGAAGTTTTATAATGGGAGGAAAAAAGAATACACGGCCATATGGATAGGCCTCTGAGAGCCATTGACCGCTTAGAAGATGGTTAGAGAGACAATGAAGATCACTAGGACATTGTATCAACTGCAGATTTCTCCTAGTGGAATCAAAACCATGTCTTGTACCCTGCGATTTAAACAAATATTTTTCTCATTTTTCTATTGTTATCATAGACTGGCCCAATGTATTATTAGTCACGCTGAATATCCTTTCTTTGCTTGTCACATTACTTACGCATATAGTAGGAAATGATATGCAATGACTTAGAAATAGGATTAAGTCTAAAGCAAGGAAGTCCAAAGCAAGGAGAGATATCTTCACTCCTTACACTTTTAATGTAACTATTTGATGTTCTGTAATATAATAAATGCATGCTAGACTCAATGAAAACCTGGATTCAGAATAGACCATGATCTCATGGTCATAGCGAGATCCCATCACGCTTTGACGAATAGGTTACCTTTGCACTGTGTGTGCGTGTGTGTGTGAGAAGCACCTTGGATTACCTTTAGCACCGTGTTCTGTTTCCTCTCAGTGTGCTTTTATCCCTGTCCTCTTGGCCAGGCTTGAGAAGCTCTCTGGTTGCTGTTTGGGACCAGCTGCTTTCTACACGTTTCCCCCTATTATGACATGTCACCGTATTATAGGCTCTCTGATCCAAGATAATGAGGAAAGGGGAAATATTCCTATTTAAGTGGTTACATATAATGGTGGAAGTATGATAGGCTGTCACCATCGAGCTTTGAATTGCAGTATCCTTGTAGTAAACTCATAAGGAAGGTGATAGGTGGGATGAGCTGTACGAAGACTCTAACTTTAAACATACTATATGGAAGTTAGAGGATTTTTTTGTATTCACGAATATAACATTCATCCATTTCTTATCTAATAAGACCACCCAAATCCTTAGTTTTAAGCTAACAATGTATGCTTTTGCTCATGGGTGTGGGAATATGTGTCCCGCTCTGTCCAATTAGGTCATTTCTGGGCAATATTTATATTTAAGGGACCCCTTTTGTCTCAAGAGCACCCCCAAAGATAAAAGTTCTGTATATTCTCTTTAAATGTCAACCTATTATGTTCCATTGGGCTCTGGGTGTTTTCAAATGTGTCCCTACAGGCCCAGCAGCTTAACCGCAGTAGTCTGCTGCGCTTTCAGCCGCTCCGTCATAATATCCACAGTCACTGTGAAAGAATCCATCTACCACGTAACTGCAGCTCTATATCTAAACAAATTGGGTCTCTCCATGTCAGAGGCCTGATGTAATTAGATGCGAGACCAGATTTCCTTTTTAATGGGTTTTGTGTTTATGAAGGAATGCTCAGATGTCAGGAATGCTTCTAGACGATTTGCTACTGTGAGTGTCTGATTGTTGTCTAATTATTCCATGCTGTGCGCACACGGTTAGGTACAGTAGGTGAACTGATCCAGGTAGAAGCCAATCTATGGCATCACAAACTCCAGTTCTTTGAAGAGTGGCCAATTGACACTGTGGCTTGCTGTGCTTTCTCATAATTGATCTAATGAAAGTAAGGAGTGTGTGTGCGGGTGCGCGCGAGTGTGTGTGTGCGTCGGTAGGACTTTTCATTACTCTATCATTTGTACTTGCCTGGATGGGCATGTGATGTGTGTTTATGCAGATTCTCCTGACGCAGCCGTTTAGATGGCTGGTTTCTGTGGCTTGCATTCTGAGGCTCCGAGAGTACACATTCAGAAGCCGCCGAGCCACGCGAATCGCAGCGGGTCAAGCCCCAAAGAGAGGCCTGTGGCTTGGCCTGGGATGGGCCATGCATCTGGGTGAAGTGGTGGGGGTGGTACCCCAGCACCCCATAGTCCCATGCATTCTCTCCACAGCATCTAAAGATGATTGATGTGCATGTGGTTTACAACACTGACAGGATGATCTATATTATTCTCCTCAGGCTTTGATTGACTCCCATATGACTCCCTTTTGGCCTGTGAGCCGTTGAGGTTATCTGTAGCCTGGCAAAGCCATTATACTAGATATGATTGTAGCTTCCTCTGCTCCAGACCACTAACATATTGGCTTCTGAATGGTACACGGTAAATCTTTTCTCACTGCTGGGATTGTCTGCAGGCACACACACAACACACAATCTACGCCCACACGTAGATACACACACACAGACAGACAAACACAGATTCCTGTGTTAAGTCCCCCTTTACAAAGCGGGTCTGCCACTGCCACACTGTAAGTCCTCACTCTCACACTCTACATACCGGTGAGTTTTTAGTTTGTTGGGGAAGGTAAATACCTGTGGCATCAATAAACAGAAGCAGATCTCTCATTTCAGACTCGTTTATAATAGGCGCCATCTGAAATGTATTAGCTTAGTGAAATAGTATCCTGTAGTGACGGATGTCAACAGAAGAGGGCTGTTCCAGCCAGGCAGGATAGAGAATGACGTGGGGTTTGCTGCTCTTGGCAAGCACCCCATCTTCACTGTGTTTGGCTGAGGGGAGGGAGTGAAAGCGGGGGTAAAGGAAGAGGAAGGGGAGAGAGAGAGATGGGGAGAGAGAGAAGAGAGAGAGAGATGGGGAGAGAGAGAGAGAGAGAGAGAGAGATGGGGAGAGAGAGAGATGTGGAGAGAGAGAGAGAGAGAGATGGGGAGAGAGAGATGTGGAGAGAGAGAGAGAGAAGAGGGAGATGGGGACAGAGAGGAGAGAGAGAGAGTGGGGAAGAACAAGTAGTCCCCCAGTAGCTTCTGACACTGGCCTATATACTAACTGCACATCACCCCGTGTTTCAATGGTGCAGGCCGTTACACAAATCATACTCTACACAGATGTTTCAACAGAGAGGAAAGGAGTTTTCTCGTATACACATTTATAATCGTGCAGTTATTTATCGATTTCTTCTGTATTTCTTTCTGTAATCATGTCAAGTTTTAGCATCAGGATCACGGGAGATATTTTCTACTTTAGAGTATATATTTTCCTTGTGGAATGAGAATCGTAGATATAGAAAGAGACAGAGAGAGAGAGAGAGAGACAGAGAGAGAGACAGAGAGAGGGAGAGCGAGAGAGACAGAGTATATGTACTGTACGCACGCATGACTGTAACACACTGGGCACAGACCACAGTTCAACATCTAGTTTTTATTTACATTTGGTTGAGTTGTGAATCCAACGTAAAGTCAACAATAAATGTCACCATGTCAACGGATTTAGGTTAAAAGATGATGAAAAAAAGAAAATTAAAGTGGAAAACCACACTACAGGCTGATCCAACTTTGATGTAATGTCCTTAAAACAAGTCAAAATGAGGCTCAGTAGTGTGTGTGGCCTCCACGTGCCTCTATGACCTCCCTACAAGGCCTGGGCATGCTCCTGATGAGGTGGCGGATGGTCTCCTGAGGGATCTCCTCCCAGACCTGGACGAAAGCATCCGCCAACTCCTGGACAGTCTGTGGTGCAAATTGGCGTTGGTGGATGGAACAAGACATGATGTCCCAGATGTGCTCAATTGGATTCAGGTCTGGGGAACGGGCGGGCCAGTCCATAGCATCAATGCCTTCCTCTTGCAGGAACTGCTGACACACTCCAGCCACATGAGGTCTAGCATTGTCTTGCATTAGGAGGAACCCAGGGCCAACCGCACCAGCATCACAAGGGGTCTGAGGATTTCATCTCGGTACCTAATGGCAGTCAGGCTACCTCTGGCGAGCACATGGAGGGCTGTGCGGCCCCCCAAAGAAATGCCACCCCACACCATGACTGACCCACCGCCAAACCGGTCATGCTGGAGGATGTTGCAGGCAGCAGAACGTTCTCTACGGCGTCTCCAGACTCCTTCTGCTCCTCCTTGCACAAAGGCGGAGGTAGTGGTCCTGCTGCTGGGTTGTTGCCCTCCTACGGCCTCCTCCACGTCTCCTGATGTACTGGCCTGTCTCCTGGTAGCGCCTCCATGCTCTGGACACTACGCTGACAGACACAGCAAACCTTCAACACCTGCTTAGATCCAGGGATATTCAGTCAGACACGGACAGGGCAGACTCACAAGATGCTTGTCGACCAGAGAAAACTTAGTGGGGAAGAAGTGGAGAACAGACATACTGAGAGTGAGAGGGGAAAATGTGAGAGTGAAGCAAGAAGCACGCAATCTCTGGTTAGATTCCCTGGCAGTTTCTCCCGATGCCCCTGTACTTCACACACTTGCTTCTGACTGGGCTGAAGCTGTTATTAACTGAATCGATAGAAGTCTAAGAAATAAAAACACGGCTCAGAGTGGAGGAGTGTATTTCTCTCTCTATTTCTCGTTTTCCCACTGAGCACCTGTAGAGCAGAGAATTACCAAGCTGAGGTTGAATGAGTTTACTTTTAAGGATCCTTCAGAAGCGGTGAGCGTTCAGTGTCCCATTGCTGGCTTATTATGAACCATGGAAGATATACATCTCAATTAGTCCCTCGATCCCCAGACTGACCTCTTTCTCTCATACTACAATTTGAAGTTCTCATCTCTATATTAACATGTATAGAAGGTGGAAGCTAAGCTAACCCTGTCTACTGCCATACCTCACGAAGAGGTAAGACCTCTAAGAGCTAGTCTGGGGAGTCCAGGTTAAAACTGATGGTGATATGAGATTGCAAAGCTGCGCTCTTTAAAAGGTTAGTTTATTTTTCTTTAGATGGGTAAATTGAGATTTTCTCTGTTAGGTTTTATAATTCGCTCATGTCAAACCTGCTCGCACGTTCCTCGTGTCAGATAAAGTCAGTTGTTAAATGCTCCAAGTGAGCGGCGATGTCACATATGTTTTAATTGAATCAGCAAGATTTACTGTATTTAGGAAAAAAAGAGCAGGACTCCCTCTCTGCTAAGACGTTCATGTGGCGAACTCCCCAAGGGATGGCAAGCATTAAATCTACAGGTGTGTTACTTCGTCGTAAGAAGGAGACCAAGGTGCAGCGTGGTAAGCGTACATCTTTCTTTATTTAGATGAACACCGACAAAACAAAGAAAATACAAAACCGACCGTAAAGTTCTGCAGGCTTAACAGCAGCTATACAAAAACAAGATCCCACAATCACAGGTGGGAAAAAGGGCTGCCTAAGTATGATCCCCAATCAGAGACAACGAGAAACAGCTGCCTCTGATTGGGAACCATACTAGGCCAACAAAGAAATAGGAACATAGATATGCCCACCCAAATCACACCCTGACCTAACAAAATAGAGAATAAAAAAGGCTCTCTAAGGTCAGAGCGTGACAGTACCCCCCCCCCCCCCCAAAGGTGCGGACTCCGAAAGCAAACCTGAACATACAGGGGAGGGTCCGGGTGGGCATCTCCTCTCGGTGGAGGCTCCTGTGCGGGACGCAGACCCCGCTCCGCTTGAGGCTCCCCCCACTTCCTTGGAACCGGACCGTGGATCGTCGCCGGAGGGACTGGACCATAGATCGTCGCCAGAGGCTCTGAACTGCCGACCACCGCTGGAGACTCTGGACTGCAGACCGCCGCTGGAGACTCTGGACTGCAGACCGTGCAATGGATCATCACTGGAGGCTTCGTGCCATGGATCACCACTGGAGGCTTCGGGCCATGGATCATCACTGGAGGCTTCATGCCATGGATCATCACTGGAGGCTTCGAGCCATGGATCATCACTGGAGGCTCCGGGCCATGGATCATCACTGGAGGCTCCGGGCCATGGATCATCACTGGAGGCTCTGGGCCATGGATCATCACTGCAGGATTCGTGCCATGGATCATCACTGCAGGATTCGTGCCATGGATCATCACTGGAGGCTTGGTGCGTGATGCCGGAACAGGGCGTACCAGGCTGGGGAGATGCACTGGAGACCGAGTGCGTGGAGCAGGCACAGGACGTACCGGGCTGAGGAGACGCACTGGAGACCGGGTGCGCAGAGCTGGCACAGGATATACTGGGCTGTGTAGGCGCACTGGAGGTCTGGAGCGTAGGGCTGGCACAATCCGTCCTAGCTGGATACTCACTTTAGCCCGTCAAGTGCGGGGCGCTGGCACAGGACGCACTGGGCTGTGAAGGCGCACTGGCGACACAGTGCGTAGAGCCGGCGCAGGATATCCTGGACCGAGGAGACGTACTGGAGACCAGGAGCGCTGAGCCGGCACAACCCATCCTGGCTGAATGCCCACTCTAGCCCGGCAAATGCGGGGAGCCGGCAACAAACGTACCGGGTTGTGAATGCGCACTGGAGATACAGTGCGTATCACCGCATAACACGGTGCCTGACTGGTCACACGCTCCCCACGGTAAGCATGGGGAGTTGGCTCAGGTCTAAACCCTGACTCCGCCAATCTCCCCGTGTAACCCCCCCCCCAAAAAAATGTTAGAGCTGCCTCTCGGGCTTCCGTTGTCGTTCTAACTCCTCGTATCGTCGCCGTTCCTCTCTTGCTGCCTCCAACTGCTCCCTTGAAAGGCGATACTCTCCAATTCGTGTCCAGGGCCCTGCTCCACTCATGATCTCCTCCCATGTCCACTCATCCTGGCCACGCTGCTTGGTCCGTTTTTGGTGGGATCTTCTGTTACGTTCATCGTAAGAAGGAGACCAAGGTGCAGCGTGGTAAGCGTACATCTTTCTTTATTTAGATGAACACCGACAAAACAAATAAAATACAAAACCGACCGTAAAGTTCTGCAGGCTTAACAGCAGCTATACAAAAACAAGATCCCACAATCACAGGTGGGAAAAAGGGCTGCCTAAGTATGATCCCCAATCAGAGACAACGAGAAACAGCTGCCTCTGATTGGGAAGCATACTAGGCCAACAAAGAAATAGGAACATAGATATGCCCACCTAAATCACACCCTGACCTAACAAAATAGAGAATAAAAAAGGCTCTCTAAGGTCAGAGCGTGACAAGGTGATGAAATCGTATGGCCATAATCAGTTGAAACCGGCTGCTATAATTTACCAGTGACGGCTCAGATAGGTTTTTGTTTGTTTGTGTGTGTGTGTGTGTGTCTGTCTGTGTGTGTTAGTTTGCATGTGGGTGCATGGTTGCTGTGACGTGTGTAGGAAGAAGTTGGAACAGATATCCTGGGATCCATATAGATGTTATATTATCTAGGATGGCTGGATGGATCAGAACCTCCAGATGTAGGAAGGTTGTCTGTCTGCACACTAGGTCAATTTAAAAAAGAGGTTGGCGTGAGGAGAGGACTTGCCAAGCCAACCCTTCCCTTTAACCCTAGCCCAGGTAAGTAAGTCCATGAGTCACCCTAAGTTTACCCTTTTACCTCTCAGTCTACCAATCATAGCAGGTGGGAGACGATTTCAAACAGTGCAGACTCAGAGCAGATTCCAGGTCAGTGGAATGAGAGTAAATCAGATCTGAGACTTACAGTAAATATAAGTCTGACCCTGTAGGTCAGCTGCGAGATCTCAGCAGGAGTGTTGGAGACGAGAGACGTTTCTCTGCACTGCTTGAGCCTTTTGTGGATTTAGTGTCCATCCTGAGTTTTAGTGCTGCGCTGTGATGTGCCGTGACTCCTGGAAGTTCCTCATGGCAAGGTCTTCACTGTATATCCAACATTGCGAGGCAGATTGAGACAATATCCCTGCTGGCATTGGGATGGGTCGCTCCAGGAGTATATTTTCAAGTTCAAGGGCTCCCTTTCATAATGCATGAAAGAGATGGCGAAGAACAGTAGCTCATACCTCTTCACCGAGATGGAAAGAGCAACAGTCCGGTCGAAGGCCAAGCTCCAGGCTCTCCACACACACACACATACACGCACACACACGTACACTCAAACGACAAGGTACCTCTCTAAGCCTTATGTCTATGATAGACAGGGGCTAATAAAACGTGCACTAAAGGTAAGCCTTTTTGGATGCAGGGAATGTGGTTTTCTAGATAAAACGTGGATTCTGAAATCCCACATTACAACTGACAGGGAACAGGTGATTTAAAGAGGCAGAATACAAATGCTGATGTCATAAATCCCATTATATGCAGGTGTACGGCCAAAATCTCACTCAGATGGTTGTAATCTAGCAAAGTATGATCGCTTCAATATGTCCATGCTTTTCCGCCATATTCAAAAAGTGAGATCTCTATCCATGTGCATTAGCCACTGCTGCCTCATGCCTTTCCAATTCACTATCAATCAGACCGACCATATCTGATAGCCATCGTTATTTTAGCATGAAACTTTTAGTCAATGAGGCATGCTGAACGTTTTTAATCTGTCTCCTTTCATATCTCCACCATGCAGACGTGTGATTCACTCACTTTCACACTCAGATACTTTTCGACGTTGTGGTTAGTTGGGCTTGGTTGTGCTTTATTGCAGCTTTAAACATAAATAAACACATATCGCATTACTATAGCATGCAGAATGAGATGAACCCCTGTTTTAATTTTACTACCAAATATATCATGAAATCTTGGTACCACTGCTTTACTTTGTACGGTTAGTATTAGAGAAACTGGGAGAGGACACAAGCGAAGACAATCAAGTGACTTATTTCAGTCCATCAGTGATGAGCTCACAGGAGAGCAGCCCTAACCATGTAAACACCTCCCCAGCCTCGTCCCCGGAGACGGGCCCCACCGAACACACCCACCGCCCCCAGGGCCATAGAGGAAGTGGAGAGGAGGAGAGGAACGGGTGGTGGCGGCATCTCACAGAGAAGTAAGATAGGGAGGAGAGGCAGCGGTAGCAACACACCATAGAAGATCAAAGAGAAAGTGCCTTGCCAAAACAAGCAAAACAGTGTCGGATGGTTTTCAGTGAAAAATCTGTTGTTTTTAGATTGGCTGTCTAATTTTGGGGTGGCTGGCAGAGATGGCTATTGTTTTTTCAGCCTGTTTCGGTCTGTGATGCAGGGGTTGCAGCCCTCTGGCTACTGCCTGGTGTTTTCCGTCCGGGCTGAGCACCGAGAAGACGCTCACTAGCTCTCTAGGGTCCCACTCGTTTAGCCTGGCAACGAGCGGGCTTCATCTGACTTCAGAGACCAAGAAAGCAAGCTGTCTGAGATGAGGAGCACATCAGAGACTCACGTAGGAAGACACAGGTAGAGATGAGATAAGATGAGAGCAGCACTTCGCTTTATCTCACTTTATCTCCCCACTCCCTGCTCTCCGCCGCTCCACATGGTATTAAGAAACAAATGGCTTTGCCATTTTTCAAAGCTGTTCTCCTTGGAGCAATACTCAGAGGTCCGGCAAGCAGTAGCAGCCATCAGAGGAAAGTATTCCTGGAGATCCAAGGACTACCGCTCTCCCTCTCTCCGCCAGCGTGGCTCAGCCTCAGCCTCTGTTAACCATTACTCCTCTCCCCCCGTTCTCTCCTCCCCCCTTACCATTGGTCTGCACCTTGGCAGTGAAGGAAGCGGACTGGCCGAGGCCCAGGGCACACAGCGACGTCTGCGCAGTGGCCCAGCTGCTGCCGGAAGGGTTGTAAAACTCGAGCAGAGACCCTCACAGTCGACTCCAGCTACCCCCCCCCCCCCCCCCGCGCCTCTCTCGGCTCTCTCTCCCACACACTTTAACTTTTTCTTTCGTCTCCTCCGGTCAGTTGTGAGGCTGAGTGCTTCCACATGGGGAAAGGCAGGCTTCACACATCAGCAGAGTTGTGGGGATGATATATCCCCATCTGCACATATAATCACTTCATTACACCCGCAGGGCTTCCCAGGGTATCAGTCTCTGTTGTCTACCTGCTAGTCTGAGACGAATTTATGAAGTGTTCGATCACGATGAAGAATTAGCTTAGTGTAATTTCTCTGTGTCCAACTGTGTTTCTCTATAGGAGTGCACGTGTCTGTCTGTCTGTCTGTCTGTCTGTCTGTCTGTCTGTCTGTCTGTCTGTCTGTCTGTCTGTCTGTCTGTCTGTCTGTCTGTCTGTCTGTCTGTCTGTCTGTCTGTCTGTCTGTGTCTGCGTGCATGCATAGGCTCTGTGTGTGTGCGTACGCGTGCGTGCATGGGTATGTGTGTGCCTGTCTGCATGCTCTGACCCTTTCACCCCCCTTCACAACACTGGTTCTGACAGATCCTAATGAGAAGAGGAGTGAGTGACGTGCATCCAGCTTCTCCCTCTAGCTGTTGCAGCCATGCGTGGGAGGCTGCAAATTGTCAATTAAGCGTTTCTGCTGAAACCGAGAGCAGATTTGATATTGTGGGGAAACAAAAGTAATATGTAGCAGGAAATTCAATTGTCTCTCTTCAGCAGCTTCAAACTCCAGTTCAGCTTCCTCACCAAATCAATTTCACGTACACGTTGAGTTCAAACGAGGTTTAGCGTTTGTTTTGGTGGATATCCAAATGGCTGTACTCCCCTCTTCTGCCTATGACAGTATTTTGAAATAGAGATGGGTAATGCATAGTTTTGTTGCATTACGTTATTGCTCCTAAATCATATGGATTTTCATGGCATGGTCTGCATGTGTGTCTGCATGCGTGCTCCTTTGTGTGTGCCTGTTTGCGTCTGTCTGCGTCTCCGTTTGCCTGTGTGCGTGCTTGTGGGCCTGCATGCGAGTGTGCGTCCATGTTTATATTCAGCATGTTTATATGAATGACCATTATGATTCAGAGCAGCAGCTTCTTCATGTGCAGTAGGGAGCCAGAACACAATAGGTGGAAGCTGTGCTTGTCTTTCTCATAAGGCGCGATGGGGCACTCGAGGGCCCGGGGAAGTGTAAGCATAGGAAGAGTACCCCTACGTACAGCACCGGGATCTCTAACCCTAACACCACTGGAGTTGATGTAGTTATCCACCCTGTGAAAGTGTTTCAGGAAGTTAGCTATGCCTTTCTTCATGAGCAGCCAGAAAGAATAGAAACTCCCAAGCAGGATGCCTCTCTTACAGCGCTTACAACTCAGAGTTCAAAGGGTATGTTTAGAAAGTTGAACAGGAAGAAGGTGAAGTGAAGTCAGCGCCGCTGCCAGGTCGTTGCCAGTCGTTGATTGGGTAAAGGGGGAATCGGGTTACGCTTGCCGGGACCACCGAGTGTTTTTGCGGCCCGGGAGGCTCTCCTCTCCGTCTCCTCTAACCACATGGCTATCCTCTGTTCTCAGAGGAAGCCTGAATGTTATCGAACCCCGACGCCAACGCTATCCACTAACCTCGGCTAACTCAATCCCCCGCGCGGGTCAGGTTCGGCTGGGGGAGCTCGGGTGGCGCGTTCTCCTCGCCCAAATGAAGTCATAATGCTTCTGCCTGAATAACTCAATCAAAACAGGGCCAAATTGCTCCAGTGCTGTTCTGATGGACTTCGCTGTTGGTCTCGGATCAGTCTTTATCAGAATTGAACGTTGACAAGCTCTTTAACCTTTTGGGTGCCTGCTGCCTTGGCGTCCATTTCAGGCACGTTACAGTAGCTTAACCTAACAGCAGCCTGTAATCTAAACCTCACGGTTCACTTGGTTCTGTGTTCTAATTTCATGTACAACTGACAAACATGGTTTATTCAAAGCTTGAAATTTAATTATATGGCATTGCAGTCCCTCTGCTGTGCACTTTGGGCCCTTTCAGAGGTGCTTGGTAGCTCCTCCCTGAGATGAGGGAAGTCTTTTTAATGACTGTTTATGCCGACAGAGAGTACCTTGGAGAGCTCTCTATACACTTGTTCAGTAGGGCTACACCCCAGAGGGAAAGCTGCTTCTTCCCTGATGTATTGTAGCAGAGAGATTAGAGAGCCCAACCCAAGCCAATCCCATAGATACATCCATCTATTGTCTGTCCGTCCGTAGAAACATGGTTAGATGTGTACTCCCCACCGCACAAACACATAGGAAGTACTGCAGCAGGATAATTATAGTGGTGGGTAGGAGCGATGGCTGCTTCACTGACACACTATATTTCCATACTACCTTCTCTCCTTCTCCAAACACTGAGTACGTTTACATGCACAGTAATAATTTGATTATAAAATGGATTATGGCAGTAGTGTCAATATCGGGTGTATGAGAGGCGAAGTCAGGTGCAGGAGAGAAGCGAAATGTAACCAAGCGCCCTTTATTATAGTTCCAAAATACGAGAGCACCACATAAATCAAAATGCGCTCAAAACCACGGAACATAACCAAAGTAAGGCGCGTAAATCAAACACCACGGAAAAACATGAAACAATTACACACAAAACATGATGGGAAACAGAGGGTGAAATACAAGTAGATTGATTGGGGAAATGATAACCAGGTGTGTATGGAAACAAGACAAGACAAATGGATAATAGAAAAATGGAGCGGCGATGGCTAGAAAGCCGGTGACGTCGATCGCCGAACGCCGCCCGAACAAGGAGAGGAGCCGACTTCGGCGGAGGTCATGACAGGTAGGGTGATTATGGCAATAGTCATGTAAACACTTTTCTTATCTTAATCGGCGTACAGTCAAAATCGAAGTAAGCATACGCCGATTAAAACACCTGGTTTTCTGAGTAATCTTTCGAATTATTAGGACATGTTTAATCGGCGTTCCAACCTGTGTATTTGATCTGCACGTGCCAGCACCAGTAGCTCAAGACTCCTTCTTATGCGTGAGTGAAGTGAGTTTGGAAAAACTGAAAGTAAGTTTTTACATAGAAACTTTATATGTCCGAACTCAGGATTAAAAAAAATGTCTCTGTGGTATAAAGGTTCATTTTGATTGCTGATTTTCTACACTATGTCCCATCGGGTAGCGTAAATTCAGATGTGTCCATGTAAACAGGGTTATTAGGGAAATCGTTATTCTTGCAAAATGTTTGTTTAAAAGTGTTTTAAACAAACTATTATATTCCCCTGACCATGCACAATAATCATATTATTGTGTGCATGTAACCGTACTGATTGTAGGAGAAAATCTAATTTTCCTCCCCTCTTAAGGAGGCGAGGAGAGAGGAGGTGAGAAATCAAGGATCCCAATTGAGATTCACCCTCTGTCACTCTCACACCTTCCAAAATGAGCTGTTTAACAGGTACTTGAGGTAATAAAGTATGACGCTATTATTTATTTGGCGAGGATTGTGTTGTTTCGCATGAGTGGAATATGTTCAGTTGAATTTTCCACTGTTTCTGTTGATTCAACAAAGGACTTCTCCCACAGAAACAAGAACCAAAAAAAAAAAAAAGTTTCCGATGCTGTTGAGAAGCTTGTCAAGCAGGTTGGAATTACATGACAATAGTAGAGTGTTATCATCAATCAAAGTTTGATCCAAGGAGAGTCACACATTAACATCTGTAGTGGTTGCAATAATATTGCGATGATATTATCATAACCTAAATGAATAGGACTTTATATAATATAACTACATTTGATACTGACTGCCTATCTACCGAAGATTCACATTATCATGTGCATGAAGTATGATCATTTTTCTATTTTGTCAGTTGGGCATATTTGATAGGGTCTTACTCAGTCTATGAGGAGACATTGCAGACTTGCACTAACTCATAAGGTTGCGTAATACCGTGAACTGCCTTGAATTTATATAAAAATTCCCTTGAAAATTAAACAAAATGTTCACCCTCAAATAGGACTTCTCACCATTTTACTGGGTTTTTGTGCTTGTCTCCTTCATGTGGGAGAGAGTGAGCTGGATGGGGGGAGTGAAGTGAGTAAAGCACTCTCATCTGGGTTAGTGTTGCATCACGGAAGAAGAATGCAATGAGAGGACCTAGGCCGACCTCTGACCCCTTTTCCCTTCTTTCCTCACCTCAGAAGAATGTGTTTCTCCTTAAGGACTAGACAGGGTGGCCTAGGGTACAGTACTTTGTCATGTCCATTAGGTACCGAACGGAAGAAAACTGCCTGAAATAGGGAGGGACTCCCTTTACTTGTCCAATGTGAAATGTTGATTTTTGTTTGAAACCATTTCCATGAACATGATCCAGGACTTGAAGCCTTAACCTTGATACTAGCCTACAACTTCGGACAGCCCCTACCTAGTAACACGTGCATATAATTTGAGACAGACTTCATAATAGAGTGGACCCTGAATAATGCAATAAAGTTCCACATAACATCTTATGGGGAGCTCTAAGCACAGTAAAACAGCAAACACGAATACAAACCAGTTTGTCCCTGGTCAGTCAATTGTTTTGAGGCCTACCTAAGAATGATTATTTTCCCCTTGCGATACAGATAACTGACGGCATTAGCTAGCTATAAATAACTGTTTGTGATAGTTGTGTGGTGTAACAGTTAGCCACATCCTGTTTCGGCAGCTTGCTGAACGTCAACAGGGCTCAGATAGGAGGCCGTCAGTCAAAGGTAGTCCCTGTACAGATTCGTTTTTTTTTATCATCATGGAAAATCCTGCGCTTTGAAAATGGAAAATATTAGTTGATAAAGAATAGAAAAACAACACTGTGGTTAATACGTGGGTGTTGAGATGGCAGTGTTTTTAGCCTGACTGACAAGAAGAGAGGAAGCTACTGCTTTTCTCTCAAAGTAAAGCTACATTTGTGGCATACTCTGCTGAGGTGTTGGATTTTCCCTCCCTCACTTCTCGGCCCCAAGCTATTTTCTTGTTTCCTACACAACGATGGAATTGAAGACTGGCATTAAAGTTTGATCATTTCATTGTAACATGCTTGTGTGCCTTTTTTTTTTGTCCCGCAGAGGCGTAACTAAAAATAACCGCAACGTGTAAAAGCCTGTTTAGCCAGGAGCGGAATCACTGGTAAAAACAGCCAGCGGTGTTGGCTCAGGTTGACTTTTTCCAGTAGGAGTTCCTCATGAAAGGGAGGTGAGCCCCAACTCTGTGTGTGTGTGAGTGTGTGTGTGCGCATACGTGCGTGCGTGCGTGCATTCGTCCGAGCGTTCTATTCAGAATTATAGATTTTTTTTACCTGTACCGAGCTGTTTAAGTCAATCATAATTCAAACACTGAACTCGTTTATCACAACTCATATCCATAAACATCCATATTCATAGAAACACCGGGAAAATACAGTATTTAATCATGTAAACACTTCTACTGCCACAATAGATGAAAGGGTGCCCTCATTAAATAAGCCCCCGCCCCCTCCTCTCTCCCTGTGTGTAGGGTGGTGATGTCTGTGTCTGTGTGTTTGGGGGGTTGCGATATCTGTGTGGGTAGGCTGTCTCCACTGTATGCCTGTTTGTCCAGTGGGCTAGGGGCTGATAATGTAGGCCCAGTCTGCCCAGTCTGCCCTGGTCTGTGGGTGCAGAGTGGATATGAGGAGGGGGTTGACTTCCTTTCCCACCTCCAGTGATGTGGATGGTGACCTCACTGAGTTCCAGACTGAGTGGCCCTTCTCTCCTTCTCTGTCTCTCTCTCTCTCTGTCTTTCTCTTTCTCTTTCTCTTCTCTCTCTCTCTCTCTCTCTCTCTCTCTCTCTCTCTCTCTCTCTCTCTCTCTCTCTCTCTCTCTCTCTCTCTCTCTCTCTCTCTCTCTCTCTCTTCTCTCTCTCTCTCTTCCTCTGCTTTACATTGGGGTGCCCTGAGGAGCCTCTTGTTTGCTCCCAGTCCTAGGGCCCTGGTCAGTCACTTCCCCCCAATGTGCCAAAGCACACAGCAGATAAAGAGAGGGGACTGCTCTCTGTCTGCCCAACTGTGGGAAAGACACGGGCACAGGGTCTAGAACAGGAAAGACAAGAAAGAGAATAAGGGTGTGTGTGAGTGTGTAATTGTATCTAAATCCCACAGTGGTGATTCACTGAAAATCCTTAAGAAAAGTATATTTATTGCTGTGTCAAAAGAGATTTAGAATGAGTTATATATTTTTCACCTTGCAGTTGTGCTGCTGTTGAGAAAGTGGAGATATTACTCTTACATGAATCCGCAGAAATCACAGTGACAAACTTTTAACCACCAAATATCATGTGGTACAGCCACAGAAAATGGTGATGATGATGATGTTGATGAAGATGATGAAGATGAATATTGTGACAATGATGATGATATAATGAGAGGTATGTTTTGGGGGGTTTTCGAGTAACTATATCTCTCCTTTTATCTCCACAGTCAATGAGATCATCCGAAACGACCTGTCCAGCATCTCAGTGCATCTCAGTACATAAACTCTCTGCAGATACAAAAAGGGACAGAGGCAAAAGGACCCCAAACCAAAGCTCCTATATCCACATGAGGATCCCCTTAACAGAGAGCTTTCACATTACCACTTCCTCATTGCTACATTTCCCAGATGCCTGATTCGCTTGCCCCTCATGACGCTGCAGAACGATTGGCCGACTGGTGGTCATTGACAGGAAACTGCAAAGCTCCATATGAACGAATGTTATAATATAATGTGAGACGGCCTTAGATATAATGGGAGGGACTGTGACAATTAATACACTTGCCTTAAATGACAACTTTTGCTCTTCCATGGACCAAACAGCTCAGTAAGACTGAATACTCGTTTCTTTACTGATGGCCTCTTCTTTATGTGTGTTGGACTCTAATATACGGACAAGCCAATGGGTGTATCATATGTTGGTCAGAGCGTCCTGGCAAACCACAGCAACCCAAGCGGTGCCTTACAACATCACTCACTGACTAGAATGCAATGTCACTTCGATCACTTCAATCATTCGTTTACAGGGAAACAAAAAATGGCTGAAAAATATGTAGGGACATGTGTATAGGTTAGATTTGTGTATCTGTTTTTTTTTTATTATGTCCTCGTCCATTTATACTGAATGTTGTGTATGATATTCTTTGTATAAACATGTATTTGAAATGTACTTTGTGTATGCCTTAAATCTTTAGCTCATCGTTTTTTTTCAATGTCTTCCTTTTTTCTGATGATCCAATGTGTACCACCGCGTTGCTAGCATCTGTCTTGACACCTAGTGCCTCTTCTTTCCTTCTGCTCTGGCCTCCCTCTTCCCTTCTTTCTAAAATATTCAGAAATGCTTAGACAATCAGGAGAGAGCCTACTGTACATATTGTAGGAGAACAACTGGGTTTGCATGTACATACCATTTGATGATAAGGACTAGCTAAGACATAATCGTATTTCCCTTGCCTGTATAGTAAAGCTAGAGAAGGATGGAGGCTTCTGCTTGGCAATAATTGATTTCTTCATATCAAAGGCTTTTACCTTGTAAATTATTGTTCAAGCTTCTTCTTTACTATTAGAGGCAGTGGCTCAGTAGGCTTCAATCAGTATGTAATGCACTTTACCATAGTAGCAGCACAGGTTTATCTTCCATCATGACCAAATGTTATAGGATCTAGTTTCCTATACTTAGTATGATAGGCCAGACAGCCCTTACTGAGCCACGGAGTCTCTTCTTATAAAGGTTGACAGATCTGCAATCTTTTTCTATGTCGTCAAGTACAATGTCTTTCTTCAGCATGCGGAGAATACTAATGATATATATGATTTAGCTTTACTACACCATTAAATAGCTTCATGAATACATGTGGACTATATGATAGCATGGCTCTATGTAACAGATTGATGTATTGTGCCTTATTCTCCATTGTCTCTCTGCTACAACATGATTGTAACTCTTAATCATTTTCTATCCAGGCACAAAGGTGAAATATATTTCCTCTTTAATATGAAATATTTATGGAAATTCAAATGGTGTTTTATGTACACTCAATGTGTTCTATAAAAAAAAGGAATTAATAAATGACATAATATTGACAATACTGACATGTGCATTGCTGTTATTAGGATTTTAGTTCGATTTTTATGTTGAGTATTTTACACACACGCACGCACGCACACACACACATGCAGTGATACTCTAGCTGTTTTATATTGCTGTCTTTACCAGATGGCATTGGCCATGAATCAATGTGTGTGCTATAGAAAATCCTTTCCTTTTGGCACAAATCATTACCAGAAATCCTATATGGTGTTTTATCCCTCTGACTGTCTGGAATGACATAACATTTTTAGATATCTAATTCACCCTCAACGTTGAAACAATATTTTCCATACAGCAATACAGAATCAATGACTTACCAATTGCACCTCTCTAAGCACATTGAACTCATTCTCTCCCTTATCCATCCATGCTCCATATGGCTATGCTTTAGTTTAAGACTTTCTCTATAACTCAACGGCTTTTGATTTTCTTGCGTTATACTATTTTGACCATGGTAAACCTTGGATGGTTCCAACCTGTCCCCATATGCCTAATAAAGCTTGAAATGGACACAGCAGGACCTTGACGTGTATGGGCCATATTCAATTATCTTACCATGGCTTTATGCAGACATTTAAAGTCTGGTGATTTATTCATTTCCTCTAAGGTCTCTTTTTTCTAGGTCTCTTACAAGGCACAAAACAGTAGTATAGATATATGGCCTATGTATTAACAAAATGGTGAAATACAATTCAAATATATGAATGATATTTTAGAATTTTGGTGGGGGGTGGGGGGGGGGTGCAACAAGGTAGTTACATAAATGAACTGTGAATAGCAGGCATTGTTTGACATCATTCTTCTTCTTATGCAATTCAAGCCTTTGATCCAAGATTCAAGCCTTTACCTTAATTCAGATTGACCTGACTAGCATGACTAGCTGCTATACTCAATTAAACACGCATTTCCTTCAGGTGTATGTCTTTGCAAGGACGTGGTTAGCCTACAGTACGGTATTGCATGTGTGGAGTGGGTGGTTATGGGAGTGGCATAGTGTTTCTCACCAAGGGAGCTGTACCACGCTCCTGTGTACCACCTGCCAGTCCTCCAGACTTTTTCCATCCAGCAGCAAAGTTTCGAATGGCCCATCGTCATAGTGACAGAAGTCAGGCGGGCAGGTCTGGGCGGTGCTCCCCTGTACACCCATGGCGGTCCCAAAAATAGCCCTTCTATTTACAGAAGCAGTCACGCCTATTTTTCCTGGCGCCCACTCTCACCTAGATCTTCCTCCGCCGGAGCCAGCTACCCTTTGACACGGTTGAGTAATCATTGAAACCGGTCTCATTTTATTAGAGGACCCATATAGTTGATTTAGAAGAAAAATCTAACTGATCCTATCTGGTCCTATCATGCTCATGTTATGAGGCATTTATTGATGCAGTGGCCTAAGACAGCGTGAGATAAGTCAGCAGATTTCACAGGTGTACCTATGTGGCTTGATTCCGTGTGCTTCCTTTGTCAGTGAAAAAAGAAAATCGGCATGATTCCAGCTTGTGCCATTTGGGGCACTGCTAAGACGTTCCGGAGGGTAGATTTACAGGTTTTTATGGCTCTGCTTCCTCTCTTATTGTATTCCCACCATGCCCTTGATTTCTGCTTTCATAAAGTGAATGCATAGCTAGGCACGGTGGTTCAGCTCTTGCCCTCTCCTCTCCTCTCCTCCAGTCCAGCCATCTGCAGATCGTAAATCCGGGATATAACTTACCTCTGTTATGAAGGGCATGTTGAGAGAACCATGAGGGCGACTTTAAGAGATGCTTTAAGAGATGATTGCTTGACCATGCATACAGTTGGACTTTGATATTCTCTCATTCTAAGCAATAGAGATGTTTTTGATGTTTTTCTGTTTTGGTTAAAGGAGACAACTGCATGGATATTTTTGTTCATGATCACAGTTAGAGACGTAAGGGTATGTCGCTATGCAACTTTAGCAGGATAGTGGAGATATTACTGCTGGTCTCTGATCAGCGTCTACTGCCCATGAAGAGCATGAATGATTATATTGCCTCTTATAGGGAGTGGGGAAGGAGGGGCTGAGGATTGATAGGGGTGTGTGTGTGTGTGTGTGTGTGTGTGTGTGTGTGTGTGTGTGTGTGTGTGTGTGTGTGTGTGTGTGTGTGTGTGTGTGTGTGTGTGTGTGTGTGTGTGTGTGTGTGTGTGTGTGTGTACATGTGTGTGTACATGTGTGTGTACATGTGTGTGTCTGCGGGGAGGGGGGATCCACAGGTGCACTCTCTCTCCACATGGGCCCTCTGGACACGTGACAGGCCCAAAAGGTGACCCACTGACATGGTCACATCAGTGCGGTCACAAAGACGAATCCCCTTTTAAAAGAGACTTTAAGAGACACTCAAAAAGACAGAGCCAGATGGACTGGAAAAAAGTGTGTATGTCTTTTCTTCATCCGCAATCATTCAACTTGACTCACTATTTCTCTCTTTTGCGATGCGTGAAATGTCATGCAAGGATTTATACAATTCTGACGAGGACATACTGTTGTGCTTGAGGAGACTTGAATCGAAAATCATTCAAAAAGAGTCAATTTATTGATATTATCATCCGGTTTCAGTGTGTCAATTGATCCAATGAATGAAATTCTGATATCCCCTTCTGATTCCTTTATAATGCTCTGAATTCATGCGGGAAAAAAACGCTGAAACACTCACACACACCTTACCGTCATCGACCCTGCCATTTGCACTCATGCTTGTCTACCGTGCAGTTCTGTATACACTATGTAGTTGTGTTGACCTTACAGTAGCAGCAGACACGTAGGCTGCTCTTAATGGGGCTAGTCCGAGTTCAGGTGGGTGCTTAGTACTCTGTCTCTCTTTCTCTCTTTCTCTCTCTCTCTCTCTCTCTCTCTCTTTCTCCCTCCCTCCCTCTCTCTCTCTCAGCTATGGGCTCTCGGATTAAGATGACTTCATGTCAATCACTGGAGGCTTTTAGACGCCTTCTCTCGGCTCAATCTTCGTTTCCCCCTGACACTGACTTCACAATGAGGATCCGGAGGAAAGGGGAATGTCCAGCTATTCATTTTAATGATCCCTCTGTATTGATTGTTAACAGGGTGGGGGCGGGAGGAAGGGTAATGATTCTTTGCCTTAGCAGGCCGATCACTCCTCTTAAAGGAGTAATCCACTAAATAAGCACTCTAATGGATGCCCGGCATGACCTCAGGGTGACCTGCTGGCACACCCCTGGTGGATTGGCTTCCTGACAGAGAGGAGACTATAGGATTTCTCAACAGGAGGTTTTAGTCTAGGTCACTGTCAGAATACAGTAAATAAGATGGACAGCACACCAGAAAACAATCTTCAATTAATCCAAATTGCTCTGCACGGACACGTTTCGGCCGCAGCCTTATTCAGCATATAGAGAATCAACATAGCCAGATTAGCCGTGTTAGACGTGGAAATAAAATGCTCTATTCAATCTGTATCGCTGAAACGATAGAAATGTTAAAGGTCATTTCTGATTGAGCCCACATATGCAGTGTTTACCATGAATGCAGTCTCGGCAAACGCGGGAACATTGCCTTTAAATGTCAATCATGCTGTAACGCTGAACTTCCGCGATACGGATTGAATAGAGCCCCTAGTCTTACCTTCACGAAAATGTATCACAAAGAGCAAAACAATTAGGTAACTTAAGCAAATAGTGTCTTCCATCACTACTAACCTTTGCCATCAATAACTGTTCACTTGTCCTCCCATTCTGTGGTCCAACAGGGTTTTCCTCACCTGATACCGTTTGGGATCCAGTAATTCCCCTCACATGAGACATTTTGTGATCCATCTCAAATCGGTTTTGAATGCCCTGCTTCTTGGCCTTCAGCAGATGACTCGCAGAGGACTCACAAGGAAGTGCCTCCGCGTTTTAGAGAGCCAGTAAACACCGAGGTATTTCCTTCTCTGTCCGCAGCTCGGACATTCTCTTTCATAGTCCCTACTGTGTGCATTGTAGCACAGAAAACAGTCAGAATTTCTCAAAACAGCTGAGTATTATGTTAACAGCAGCCCCTGCACTCTCTGTGATGTGTGTGTGTGTGTGTGTGTGTGTGTGTGTGTGTGTGTGTGTGTGTGGTGTGTGTGTGTGTGTGTGTGTGTGTGTGTGTGTGTGTGTGTGTGTGTGTGTGTGTGTGTGTGTGTGTGTGTGTGTGTGTGTGTGTGTGTGTGTGTCTGTTTGTGCACGGGTGTGAATGGTTTGTGTGGCCTCATGGTTCACGAATGGTAGAGCAGTAAAGCTTGTCACTCATAGAGTACCTAACTCTTTAATTTAATTCATCTCACAAATGTCATTTATTTTATGAAGTACTGCAAAAAAATATATATAAATGTCCCTTTTTCAGGACCCTGTCTTTCAAAGATAATTTGTAAAAATCCAAATAACTTCACAGATCTTCATTGTAAAGGGTTTAAAAACTGTTTCCCATGCTTGTTCAATGAACCATAAACAATTAATGAACATGCACCTGTGGAACGGTCGTTAAGACACTAACAGCTTACAGACGGTAGGCAATTAAGGTCACAGTTATGAAAACTTAGGAAACTAAAGAGGGCTTTCTACTGACTCTGAAAAACACCAAAAGGAAGATGCCCAGGGTCCCTGCTCATCTGCGTGAACGTGCCTTAGGCTGCAAGGAGGCATGCTGCAAGGAGGCAAGAGGACTGCAGATGTGGCCAGGGCAATAAATTACAATGTCTTTACTGTGAGACACCTAAGACAGCACTACAGGGAGACAGGACGGACAGCTGATCATCCTCGCAGTGGCAGACCACGTGTAACAACACCTGCACAGGATCGGTACATCCGAACATCACATCTGTGGGACAGGTACAGGATGGCAACAACAACTGCCCGAGTTGGCCTCCCGGGTGTCGCAGTGGTCTAAGGCACTGGGTTCGAGCCCAGGCTCTGTCACATTAGAAGTCTACTTTGTAAACCCATACTGGACTTAACCGCAAGGCAACCCTGTCATCTCCAAAGATTACCTGCCAATTATATAATATAGCCCATGTTTTATCATAAAAGCCTTGCTTTTTTTTGCTAGGTGCCTACCTCAAGTGTTGCTTTTAACTTTTGATGACCTTGTACATTGTTGCATAAAAAGAGTAGCCAAGGTCAAGACAACTGTGTAATGGGCTAAACGGAAAACAAAAGTCTTTAGCCTTCCCCAAAGGGCCCAAAATGATACTATGAAGTTGCAATAAAAGTGTTTTTGATGAGTTTGGACAAAGTGGTAATTTTAAGGCCTGGGAGTAAGCCGGCCTTTGCGCATAAGTCTTTCAAATGCAGCCAAGCAGGTGGAAAGAGTAGAACGAAAACAGACATGACATAATCATATAAATAATTGTGCATAGCAGGATTCCTATAGGAACCATATGTTTCCGTCCGTCAGGAAATATAGTATGTCAAGCATCACAGTGTAAAAAAAAAAAGAATTTAGCAATATTAAAAGCAGTCGCCTCCAGAGTCTCTGCATTTGAAGTGGTGAATCAAATCTCATTTGGCTCCTCTGATCGCTTTAATATTGTCTTGAATCATTTAGAGAAATCCCTTTTTGGTCTCTTCCAGACATCGGGCTTTCCAGCCCTCCCTCTCTGGCTTTTACCAGACGTCGCGTAAGGAGGGGAGAATGGTCGATTGCATAATGCCAGGCGAGACCTGATCGTCCCTGGCCTTAACACAAAATTCAATCATTCTCAGCATTCTCCAATCCCACGTCGGCCCATTAAAGAGCAGCGGGAGCTAGGATTTCCCGTCATATGTTTTCAATTGAAATTAGGATCACAACGTATGCTGTATGCATAATCAAAGGGAGCCAATAGAGGGAAACGGACGGTGTGAGATTTGGGTCAAAAGCGGGCGACTGAATGAGAGAATTGGTTCAAGCGACAATAGGAGAGAGAGAGAGAGAGCAAGAGAGCAAGAGAGAGAGAGAGAGAGAGAGAGAGAGAGAGAGAGAGAGAGAGAGAGAGAGATGGCCACTGCTACTCCAATGACGGTTTCACCAAAGCACCCACCTTCACGAAGGTCAGACAGTCCACCTGCATTACAGTTTGCACACTCACAGAAGGAACAGCATTCCTAGAAGCAATGGCATTCACAGAAGCAATAGCGTTCACAGAAGAAGCATCCTAATTTGCCAGGGCTCTCTCTCGACAAATAGTGGATAAATAAAATGAATCACTGCATATATTACTTAGCACCTAAAGTTATCTAACCTCTGTTATTGATGGGCCCCTGCACACTTAAACCACTAAAACCACAAAGAGACACAAGAGCATATGTATGGTATGAGACAACAGGAGATGATGAACCCAGATGTCCATTGGGGGACCTTGGGGGCCGCTGGGGTCTGAATCAGGCAATGACTTGGTTCCTCAGTGCTCTCTATCTTTAGGGCATGTAGAGAAAAAGAGCACACACCTGCACCCGCTCTCACTCTCGCTAAGTTACTGTGAGTGGGTGGGATTCAGGAAATGATTGAGACATGACTCTAGCGGCATGGGGCAATACCCAAGAGACATGCACAACTCCTACAGTACTTTGAGCAATTTCAAGATGCATTCAAAAAGCAGAAGGAAGGGCAAAAATCGAAAATGAGTAATGTAAAAAATAACAGAAGTATGGTCTCCGAAAATATGTAGACAATTATCCTTCATCATTATCAATGTGATACAGTGATATTTATACAATTATCTTGAATATGGCTTATTATGAAAGGGCTATTTTCATGGTACAGTTGAAGTCGGATGTTTACATACACTTTGGTTGGAGTCATTAAAACTTGTTTTTCAACCACTCCACAAATTTCTTGTTAACAAACTAGTTTTGGCAAGTCAGTTATGACAACTTATTATTTTTAAGTTGTATTCATAGCTAAATACTTTTCCATTAGATCTTGCTGGCAGATGGAAAGCATATGTGATATCCATAGGTCTGAGCTGTATGCCAGGATGTGGACCCCTGCTCTGTTCAGGTCTCGCATCTCACTCTCAGTTTGTGTTACCATTATCTTAGCCTGACATCTACTGGTCAAATTCTGGAAGCGAAGGATCTACAGTTGAAGTCGGAAGTTTACATACACTTCGGTTGGAGTCATTAAAACTTGTTTTTCAACCACTCCACAAACTTCTTGTTAACAAGCTATAGTTTTGGCAAGTTGGTTAGGACATCTACTTTGTGCATGACACAAGTCATTTTTCCAACAATTGTTTACAGACATATTATTTCACTTATAATTCACTGTATCACAATTCCAGTGGGTCAGAAGTTAACATACACTAAGTTGACTGTGCCTTTAAACAGCTTGGAAAATTCCAGAAAAGGTTATCATGGCTTTAGAAGCTTCTGATAGGCTAATTGACATAATTTAAGTCATTTGGAGGTATACCTGTGGATGTATTTCAAGGCCTAACGCTCTGGATAAGAGGGTCTGCTAAATGACTTAAATGTAAATGTAAATGTAAACGTAGTGCCTCTTTGCTTGATATCATGAGAAAATCTAAAGAAATCAGCCAAGACCTCAGAGAAAATTGTAGACCTCCACAAGTCTGGTTCATCCTTGGGAGTAATTTCCAAATGCCTGAAGGTACCACGTTTATCTGTAGAAACAATAGTACGCAAGTATAAACACCATGGGACCACACAGCAGTCATACCGCTCAGGAGGGAGACGTGTTCTGTCTCCTAGAGATTAATGTACTTTGATGTGAAAAGTGCAAATCAATCCCAGAACAACAGCAAAGGACCTTGTGAAGATGCTGGAGGAAACAGGTGCAAAAGTATCTATATCCACAGTAAAACGAGTCCTATATCGACAAAACCAGAAAGGCCGCTCAGCAAGGGAGAAGTCACTGTGGCTCAGTTGGTAGAGCATGGTTTTTGCAATGTTGTTTGCAACGCCAGGGTTGTGGGTTCGATTCCCACGGGGCCCAGTACGGGGGAAAGAAATTAATTGAAATGTATGCATTCACTACTGTAAGTCGCTCTGGATAAGAGCGTCTGCTAAATGACGTAAATGTACTGCTCCAAAACCGCCATTAAAAAGCCAGACTACGGTTTGCAACTGCTCATGGGGACAAAGATTGTACTTTTTGGAGAAATATCTTCTGGTCTGATGAAACAAAAATAGAACTGTTTGGACATAATGACCATCGTTATGTTTGGAGGAAAAAGGGGGAGGCTTGCAAGCCGAAGAACACTATCCCAACCGTGAAGTACGGGGGTGGCAGCATCACGTTATGGGGGTGCTTTGCTGCAGGAGGGACTGGTGCACTTCACAAAATAAATGGCATCATGAGGTAGGAAAATTATGTGGATATATTGAAGCAGCATCTCAAGACATCAGTCAGGAAGTCAAAGCTTGGTTGCAAATGGGTCTTCCAAATGGACAATGACCCCAAGCATCCTTCCAAAGTGTGGCAAAATGGCTTAAGGACAACAAAGGTACTGGAGTGGCCATCACAAAGCCCTGACCTCAATCCTATAGAAAATTTGTGGGCAGAACTGAAAAAGTGTGTGCGAGCAAGGAGGCCTACAAACCTGATTCAGTTACACCAGCTCTGTCAGGAGGAATGGGCCAAAATTCACTCAACTTATTGTGGGAAGCTGGTGGAAGGCTACCCGAAATGTTTGACCGAAGTTAAACAATTTAAAGGCAATGCTGCCAAATACTAATTGAGTGTATGTAAACTGCTGACCCACTGGGAATATGATGAAAGAAATAAAAGTGGAAATAAATCATTCTCTCTACTATTATTCTGACATTTCACATTCTTAAAATAAAGTGGCGATCCTAACTGACCTAAGACAGGGAATTTTTACTTGGATTAAATGTCAGGAATTGTGAAAAACTGAGTTTAAATGTATTTGGCTAAGGTGTATGTAAACTTCCGACTACAACTGTAAGTATGATTAAGATTACAGTGATGCTTTATATCCATGCTGGTGATAAATAAACCACAGAAAGTTGATAATGAGGCCAGCAATTAGTACAGAAATACAAAACATAAGTATATAAATATACATTTTAATTGACATGAGCCATACATAATTACAGTGCATTACATTATAACTGCAGTAAGGTCATATACAAATAATGTAACACAAACTTTGGTTTTGAAAAACCCCCATAAATTATAGACTGGTAAAGAATGAACATAAATTACCTTTTGGTTGACATTTGCAGTACTAGAAACTCAAAAATGAAGACACTGTTTTGTCCCAGTAACATATTCCAATCATCACTTTTATAACACTATACTTAATCACCCTTCAAGCAAAAAAAGGCATTCATCTTCTTTTAAAGAAGAATTGTAAAAAGCTTAGCAATAAAATTGGATCATCTTTGTGGTCTTTGTAACAGTGAAAGTCTAGTCTGAGACATCAATACGCTGGCCTCCCACGGTGTTTAACCTCAATATAGGCATACTGAGTCGTATTCATTAGGGCACACTGTATAGATGTAGGATCTTCATTTGAGCCAGTTTGCTATAGCAGGAAAATAATCCTGCAGCAACAGGCAATTTGAATTCTTATGTGGATTATAATTAATGGCCATTTTTGTAGGGGATGATACATTTTTCGCAAGGGAAAATTAAGTCTGAAATGTCAAAGTGGAAATTGCAAACTTCAGAAGCCTTTTTAAACCTCAAATACACTATACCTTTTAAAGTTCCTGCATTTCAGAAAAATCTGTCTCGCAACAGGGTGATCAAATTAAGGCCCTACATCTGAGGCAAAACGTTTTGAAACTTAATTCAACGGTAAACAAACACAAGCGGTTTGGTACCATTTAGTTCCTAATCTGAGGATGTGCTTCAAAGAGATCCTTCCGCAACCATAGGGAGATATTTCATTGCTTACGCAACAGACGAGATACCTCAAAATCAGTTTAAAGAGGCAAACTCGCATGATGAAAGATATATTTCCAGTGTCAACCATTTTTGTTTTCTACAGTGAGTTTCAACAGTAAGCCACATCTTGATCCCTACTTTGTGCACTTGGTGTTACAAGGGTCCCCTGATTTGAAGAGTCCATAGACACTGACCAAGGGAAACATGGACAGGGCACCCAGCATGGAGCCAAGCTGCACTACCGCTCCACACCAGACAAGGGCGCTGTGACCCTCATCCCGAAGGATCACCCCAATGATCACCTTCACATAGGAGAGGGTCAGGACAAACAACACCCAGGCTATGACCTACAACAGAGAGTAGATAGACATTACATTACAAACAAAATACTAGAATTGTGTCAATACTCACAGTACATTAAAGGATCATAATTTTTTTATTTTTTTATTTCACCTTTATTTAACCACGTAGGCCAGTTGAGAACAAGTTCTCATTTACAGCTGTGACCTGGCAGTTGTAACTGCATACTGAGCAGCATGGACATGAGTTTGAATGTTTACTGTTGTTTAGGAAGCCTTTGTCTGACCTCAAACATCCCATTTTCACTAAGAAACATGTCGTTTTCAATTGCCCAATGAAATCAAATTGACAGTAATGTTGTGTTCAGGTGTTATCAGCAATCTTGCAACGTAACACATGTATTTTCTCTATTCCATGACGTAATAACAGAAAGAGCCTTACTATGAGTGTGGTTCCTGAGGCGCTGTGGACCAGTAGAGGACAGGGGCTCAGTGTAGCCATGGCCATGATGTAAGTACCAAACCCTGTCCCAACTATTGTCAGAAGCCCAATCAGCACCAACGACCTAAAAAAAAGAACAAGGAAGAGCAACAAGGTGAGTTGAAGAAGTGGGTTGGAAAATTCAAGGTGTTTGGATTATGTAAATGATCCGCTGAAGTATTGTATGTTTTAGGATGAGACTGCAATGTTATTTAATGCTGTTTATTCTGTATTTTCTTATAGAAATCAACTTGATTCAATGACTGCCAGTCATTCTATTCCAGCCATTACAATGACTCCTCCCCATGTCTACCTTCAACAGCCTTCACTGGTGACTGCATAGATCTGAGATTCTATGTTCAGCAAATGATTAATCAGTCAGTTATGCTAATCCAGTGTTGGGCTTACCTTAAGGGCAGGAACATGGCGATGAAGCAGGCCACGGGGTTGGCTACGGCTGCCATGGTGGCCGCTAGATGGTAGGCCTGGTTCCCGTAGGGCAGACAGGAGTAAGACTGCACTGAGGGCAGCACTGCATTGGTCAGGGCATTGACCCAAGCCAGAACCACAAAGATGAACACCAGCTCCGGCCCACTGTAGAAGCCCGTCCCGAAGGAGCTCTGCCGGGCTCTCCGGTGGCTATCCGGAGAACTGATCATGGGCTTCTCCTCTTGAGGTCTGTGAGACAGGGACAGGGCTTGGTCGCTCTTCTCCTCTGCCAGGCCTCCGTTGAAATATTGCTCGCACTTCTTCTCCCTGGCCACGGCCGGGTGGTGGTTGAGCAGGAGGAAGGCGGCCAGACACACCACCATCATGGCACTGAGGAAGAGGAAGAAGACCTGGGCCGAGAAGTTAGCGGGCTGGTACTGAGCCTGGAGCTCTCCACTGGCCCCTACAGTGGAGTTAACCCCTAAGGTCCCATTGGCTAAGCTAGCCACTGTAGCATTCCGACAGTGAACCACCCCCACCCCCTGCACCAGAGCCACTACAGCAGGCACCAAGCCACTAACACCCTCCCCTACAAAGTACGTAGTGAGGTACTGGGGCCCGAGGCGCATCATGAAGGGCAGGAAGGTGACCGAGGAGGTGCAGTCTACCACAGAGAGTAGGAAGCAGAGGACTAGGAGGGGGACACTATGCGTAGCGCCCGCTAGGGGCACCGTGTGCTTCCAGAAGAAGGCCAGGAGGAAGGTGGCGACCACTCCCAGGCCCACTATGGAGTAGATGACGGGCCGCTCGTCCAGCTTGCCAGGGCGGAAGCGGTGCATGAGGGTGACGAAAAGGGGCCCCACATTGGCCATCTGGATGAGCACAGTGAGGTAAGAGGGCAGGTACCAACCCTCTGGGATTTCTGGCACGATGAGTGGCAGCTCCACCCATATCCCGTTGATGGCCACCCAGGAGCCCATGCCAAAAAGGCATGCCAGCACGTGGGTTAGGAGAGTCATGGTGAAGGGCAGGGGCACAGCCAGTAAACAACGTGCATAAAGGACCTGAAACACACAAACAATGCACATTATTTCATTAGTAAAATGCAACAACATACATTGTCATAATACTGGTCGTGTACTGATATTTTAGTTTGTTTAGTTATTATTTTTTAGGTTGTAGATCAGCTTAAATATTGCAGATAAATTGTAGCTTCCATCAATGTAATTGTCTGCGTCACTTCCAATCCCACATTTGTTTGTGCAAATATATATATATATACAGTTGAAGTCGGAAGTTGACATACACCTTAGCCAAATACATTTAAACTCAGTTTTTCACAATTCCTGACATTTAATCCGAGTAAAAATCCCCTGTCTTAGGTCAGTTAGGATCACCACTTTATTTTAAGAATGTGAAATGTCAGAATAATAGTAGAGAGAATGATTTATTTCCACTTTTATTTCTTTCATCACATTCCCAGTGGGTCAGCAGTTTACATACACTCAATTAGTATTTGGTAGCATTGCCTTTAAATTGTTTAACTTGGGTCAAACGTTTCAGGTAGCCTTCCACCAGCTTCCCACAATAATTTGTGTGAATTTTGGCCCATTCCTCCTGACAGAGCTGGTGTAACTGAGTCAGGTTTGTAGGCCTCCTTCCTCCTTCTATAGGATTGAGGTCAGGGCTTTGTGATGACCACTCCAATACCTTGACTTTGTTGTCCTTAAGCCATTTTGCCACAACTTTGGAAGTATGCTTGGGGTCATTGTTCATTTGGAAGACACATTTGCGAGCAAGCTTTAACTTTCTGACTGATGTCATGAGATGTTTCTTCAATATATCCACATAATTTTCCTTCTAATGATGCCATCTATTTTGTGAAGTGCACCAGTCTCTCCTGCAGCAAAGCACCCACACAACATGATGCTGCCACCCCTGTGCTTCACGGTTGGGATGGTGTTCTTCGGCTTGCAAGCCTCCCCCTTTTTCCTCCAAACATAACGATGGTCATTATGGCCAAACATTTCTATTTTTGTTTCATCAGACCAGAGGACATTTCTCCAAAAGTACAATATTTGTTCCCATGTGCAGTTGCAAACCGTAGTCTGGCTCTTTGATGGCAGTTTTGGAGTGGTGGCTTCTTCCTTGCTGAGCGGCCTGTCAGGTTTTGTCGATATAGGACTAGTTTTACTGTGGATATAGATACTTTTGTACCTGTTTCCTTCAGCATCTTCACAAGGTCCTTTGCTGTTGTTATGGGATTGATTTGCACTTTTCGCACCACCGTACGTTCATCTCTAGGAGACAGAACGTGTTTCCTTCCTGAGCGGTATGACGGCTGCGTGGTCCCATGGTGTTTATACTTGCGTACTATTGTTTCTACAGATGAACGTGGTACCTTCAGGAGTTTGGAAATTGCTCCCAAGGATGAACCAGACTTGTGGAGGTTTTTTTCTGAGGTCTTGGCTGATTTCTTTTGGTTTTCTCATGATGTCAAGCAAAGAGGCACTGAGTTTGAAGGTAAGCCTTGAAATACATCCACAGGTACACCTCCAATTGACTCAAATTATGTCAATTAGCCTATCAGAAGCTTCTAAAGCCATGAAATCATTTTCTGGAATTTTCCAAGCTGTTTAAAGGCACAGTCAACTTAGTGTATATAAACCTCTGACCCACTGGAATTGTGATACAGTGAATTATAAGTGAAATAATCTGTCTGTAAACAATTGTTGGAAAAATTACTTGTGTCACACATAAAGTAGATGTCCTAACTGAGTTGCCAAAACTATAGTTTGTTAACAAGAAATTTTTGGAGTGGTTGTAAAATTAGTTTTAATTACTCCAACCTAAGTGTATGTAACCTTCCGACTTCAACTGTATATAGGTATACATACACATACATATATATATACACGTATGCATACATATACATATATATATATATATATATATATATATATATATATACATACATACATACATACATACATACATACATACATACATACATACATACATACATACATACACATAAATACATACAAGTATATATATATATATTTCCTTTATTACTCTCCAACCCTACCACCCCTCCCCCATTTGGAACAAACTAATGAACAACATGAACTGATATTTGCTGGGGTGTTGAAAGGCATAATTACCGAAACATTATTCCTTGTACCAGAACACAGAACTAAATCAATGTGCTGCTAAAATCCCTATTCTCAGCTCTGTAACATCAGCACAATGACAACATTATATGAACACATTTCCATAGTTCCCTTGGTTCTCCTCAAGGTTAACCTATGTGTAAGTGTTGGTGGGCTCTTCCTCTCACACACGTTGTCATTGGTTACAAAAGCCAGCCTGTCTGCTATACAGTATGTGACCATAAGACTCAGACTCAGCAGCCTTCCCTCCCCCGTCCCCTGAATGTTGAGTCTGGCACAGAGCACCTGACCTTTCACACAGAAACCCGCTAGAAGCAGAACAGCCCCATACACAAAGGCTAAACCTACACTTTTTCTGTGGAAGTACAACATGGTACGAGGGTGTTACTGTGACTTACTGTGACTTCTGCTGATTCATAGTTCCCTGTAATTCAACATCTGTAACTGAATAGTTGATGAGTCACCTCACTCAGTGTATGGAGAGAAACACTGCTTTTATTTACATACATACCGACACACACACACACACACACACCACACACACACACACACACACACACACACACACCACACACACACACACACACACACACACACACACACACACACACACACACACACACACACACACACACACACACACACACACAAACTTAGAGTTTACAGAACTACTGTACGCTCACAGTAACTCTCCCTAGTTCCTCTCTTCTAGGTCCTTCTTCAGCTTGAATCCATCCTACACGGAAGGGATAATCATTCCACAAGCCTCTTTAAGTCCATCTGTTCCACACTGTAGATGAGACATGTTGATAATTAGGCAACATGGGATGTGAGTGATGAGGAAATAGTCAAACCAATAATACCACTGGTTAGACTATTTTCACATCCCATGTTGCCTAATTAACAAACTGGCTCAGCTTCAGTGTGGAGCAGATGGACTTACAGAGGCTTGTGGAATTATTGTCTAACCAGGATCTTACCTTGTGATGGAGTAGGACTACCTATAATATCTACTTCTCTCTTGAGTAACTTCTCACTCCGTTGTGATCAGAGCATTATTACATCAGCCAGCATGTGTGCCCATTCAGTTCATATTCCCTCCCCCCGTCTTTATCTCTCTTACACACACTCTCACATACATGCACACACACACTCACGTGACTTCCGTGTCTCCCATCCAACTGACAGAACAGGCAGTGCGCAGGCTCCTGATCTCTATGACACCCTAATCCCTCTGGTTTTAAAGGAGCCTCTTTCCAAAATGATTTATCCGTGTGCTCTTCCGCTCTGCCTCCCTGCAGCCCCTAGAGCACTAGAGCAAGCTTCAGTAGCAGCAGGGGGGGTCAACTACTTGTATCCTCCCCCTCTCTTCCACCCCTAGAAAATATGACCTTGGCTCTGCCACCCCTAAACAGAAAATGTTGGCTGTAACGTGAGAGAAAGAGGGAGAGAGAGAGAAAGAGAGAGAGAGAGAGAGAGAGAGAGAGAGAGAGAGGGGCAGCTGCCTAGTACACTACTACACACTAGTCATAAGAAGCTGTGTATTTATAATTGAATGTTAGAGTGCAGTTCTGACTACTCCAGATTGGTTTTAGGAGAATGTTGCAGTGACCTAAAAGGGTGATGATGAAACAAGTTGTTACTTTGCCCCTGAGAAACCTACTCAAAGGATAATGCAGTAATATGCTACTTTGACCACTTTGTGTATCTGTAATGTCGATGACCTTACTGTAATACAACACACCCAAAACACATGAAAAGGCAAGATTTACTTGTTTGCTCAATCTTCTTCCTGTCCCAAAGTCCCATGTTCTCTCCAACAGCCTTGAGTCCTTGGAGAGTCATTAAATGTGTCTACCCCATAGAGATTAATCCATGTGTTTATCTCTATGTTCTACCTTCTAGTATGGTGCCTATATAATGTTGTCACAATCATATTGCGCTGTTGATCTTTTCGAATTGTTCATTTGACATAACACGATTTTGGCCGGGGTTCAATCCGAAACCGTATTACAGCGCGCTTGACGTTTTAAAGGTAATTTCCAATTGAGCTGGCATCTGCAGCGTTTACCTGGAACGTTGTCGACAATGCTTTGTTTGGAGTACATCATGCCTCAAACCTTTTCTCACAGTGGGATTCAGTCAGCTAACATTTGCTTTAGTTTGCTCTGGTCTAATGATTGTCTCCTGATTCAGATGAATGTTGGGCTGTGAAATTGGATCCAACACTGCATTATCTAGCTGGAGCACCATGAACCAGTCTAATGAGAAAAAAGGAAACAGCAGGTATTTCCTCAATCTCTTATAACTTGTTTTGTTTTTTGCCAAAAAACAGATGTGGTGCAGCCTGTAGTGAACATGTGTTTCTTCACAGTGAAGAATTGGCTGTGAAGTGCACTTTTGGCAAAATACATCCATTTATAAAATCACTCATCAGTGTAGCAAACTCTGTTTTATGAAACAAGTAATTCAACTAAGTCATTTTTGTTTAACCATTCACAATAAATCTTCAGTAGAAATCAACAAAAATCTTACGCGGGCATATGGTACTACTAAAACGCTATTGAATATACGGTACATTGCCAGTAGACCAGTAGATGGTGCAAAAAGCATCTGATTTCGTTTTTTTCCTTCACCTCATATTAGAAGTAGTGCAGACAGTTATACAAGAGAAAGACAAAGTGATATGAAGACTGATGAGAAAGTACATTAATCTGCATTTTACATGAACATGCAATGCAATGGAAATTGTATTTCAACTACCCCATGTATTCCAAGGAAAAGCTATAACATCATCTATACTGTATTTCACCCATTTCAATTAGTTTGGTATTGTTTAGCTGTAACCAATCTCCAGCCATAATCATGGTGACAAAAATACCATTCATCTTTTTCTTCCTTTTGCAACCCTTGGTAAAGTTTCAGTATGTTGTTCACTGTAAAATAAGACATGGAAATAATTGCAGTCAAGTTAGTTTCACACAGATTACTTGCTAGAAGAAGAAAAAACAAAGAACACCAAACTTCATATTGGATATACTGTACTGTATCACTAATTGCTAGAAAAGGGGGTATACAACCTAATTAACGCAAATTGACATTTAAATCCTATGAGGTATGGTGTCTTAGGTAAGATGGGGTTAGTTTGGGACACCTGCAAATACATACAGTACAGCACGGTAAAGTAAGAAAAATAGAAAGGTCCTCAATTATCTTTATAGAGACCTGATTAACTTGTTGCATCTCTCAATCCAAAATGTTACGTCATTTCTCCTCCAAATACAGTCAAATATGCTTCTGTTAGTCCATCCCAATTACCATGGGAACTTGATAAATGATAGTAAGGCATGCCTGAAAAGTAATTGTCATGGGTCAAATAAAATCTAGAGAAAGACAGTACAATAAAAGTGAGTATTTTATAGCTCAATAAGCAACCAGGAAA
This sequence comes from Salmo salar, assembly GCF_965601325.2. NCBI lineage: Eukaryota > Metazoa > Chordata > Actinopteri > Salmoniformes > Salmonidae > Salmo > Salmo salar. Next base: position 44,712,187 of record NC_138292.1, read on the forward strand.
AATACCACCCCCATTATATACCTATACCAGTGATCCTCAACCTCAGATGGCCATGTAGCATGATGGGAGTCAACACTTAACGCAACTCTTTTCAAAACATGATATTGTAGTTCTTGACCTACTAATGACACATTTCCAATCCTGACCGAAACACCTAACAGGAAGCGCCTACCTGACTCTGTAAGCTTCCTCTCAGTCAGACAGAGTTGGATGCAGTTGATGGATGTTGGCTGCCGGTGTTTGAGTCCCACAGCGCGATGTGATGGTCCTCTGACAGAGTATGTGTGTGTGAGGTTGCCGTGCTGATACACAATGGTCTGGAGCGACCTTGCGCAGGTTGCTGATGTGTCTGTCTGTTAAATAACAGTGGGATGGTGCTTTGTGTCTATAACTACTGTACCAGAATGTCACGTGACTCGGGAGGGCTTCGCTGCACTTTGGTTCACAGGGGTCCAGTCAGGGAGCCAATGTCCTGGGCTACAGAGGCTAGAGAGGGGGAGAGGAGTTGGGTGGCTGTGGAAGTGAGGTAGGGCGGAGTAGCAGGGTTATGCCCTCCCTAATGGTTGGAAGGCTGGGTGTGTAGTGTAGCTTAGCCAACCATACGACGGCTTCAGACAGCGGATTGGGATGTTTGACTTCAGAAGGGTGGGATGCAGAGTAGCTTTTGTTCAGCATAAATTCCATGATGTCAAATGAATGGGCCTGATTGGCCTGGAGCTTGATTAGATGGGAGTTGATTTGAGTGCAGAGAACGAGCACCCCTCCACCTATCTCGACCCCCCTCCTCTACTCAATTAAGGCCAGATAATTACTCTCCTGAACGATTTCCTCAAATTATTTTCACCCTGATTTGATGCTTATTCACTAAAACTTGAGCATCCTTACAGTAGATGCATTTTACTGAGTGTCTATCATCTGAACCTGCCACCAAAGAGAGAACATTTCTAACCATCTTTGAAAGAGGGTTAACACCCACACTACCAAGCTTATCACATTTTTAGTGTTGGGAGTTACTGACCCCAAAACCAACATTGTAGAAAAAAATAAATAATAATCCTGCACGCATCCGTTACCTCTGCACATTTGTTGTCAACATTCTTTGTCACATTTATATTTCACAAGATTTTAATGCAGGGCGTATACTTTTAATTGTTCTCTGCTGGTGAAGCTCTGGAGTTACCAAAACATATTGTTTATTATTTTTGACGTTTTTAGCATGCATTTTTACAAAATTAAAGCTGCTCCGAATTCCCCAAAACAAAAAATTAACAAATAAACAAACAACCCCGTTTGTTCCCTGAGCCCTCCCCATTCCGCCAACATACCCTCCCACACACCCTCCCACATACATCTGCCCACCCGCCACCCTTGCTTAACCTATCCTATCATGCAGGGCTTATACTTTTTGTCTGATAAAGTTCTAGAGTTACAAAAATGCCTTTGTTAACATTTGCTCAGATTTACTTTTTGTAATCCAGGATGGTTTGTCAGATTCATGTGCCGTATAGCCATGGGATTAAGGTGGATGCCAGGCAGTGTTCGGCTGTGAATCGTTAACCATCCTCAGTAACACAGTTCACTGGTCTCTCATTAAGTTAGCTCTTTCCCGTCTTTGGGACGGGATCCAAGCTGCAAGGCATTGTTCTGACTGTTCTTTACTTCATTATCAGCACAGTGAGAGTGTTGAGTCTGCCAAGTAGGACAAAAAGCTCACACTCGACTGTGCAGTTGAAGGAGCCCATGGTTGGCCTGGAGGAATTTGCTCTCATTTGCTCTCATTGGGCACGTTCACTGGAACGCTTCAGCTTTACAGATTGAATAGAGCCCTTGATCAAAGTATTTGAGAGAAAGCAAATACTATTTGAACCCAGGTCTGGTGGGCACTCGCGAGTTGGACACAAGTCCAGTTACAGAACACAAGTCCAGTCACAGGACTCTGATGGTTTCACTTCAGGCCAAGCCAGTCAAGCAGGTCACTTTCATGACCTGTGTTGGTGCTGGCTGTGTGTGTGGAAACACAATTGACCGTTTTCTTCCCCTTCTCTCTTTCTGCTGGGTCTTGTGGCTCCATTTTGCAACAATACATATTTGTGCGTTTTGGCTGACATGTATTAATAGGAAGTTGGACATTTATGAAGGGTCTTAGTTTGGAGAAAGCAAAAACAAAAAGGTTACAGAGTAAGATGACCACCTGGGAATTATGTTAGATGTTGTTCTTTCTACACTCTTATTAGGTACAGGAACAAAAGACATGATCATTTGAGACTAAGGATAGCTTCTTCCTTGATTTTATGTATGTATCGTGACCAGCGTCCTTCAGCACCCGGTTCATGCTAGCTGATGGTATCAGGATGTTTCCCTGTCTCTAAATTATTTCACAGAGTACATAGAGTATACTATACATACATTATGAGCCTACATGTAACTTCTCTGTAACAATTAAATATGAGAACATGGTATATTTGTGTTAAGAAAAACAAAGTTTTGAACCCCATGTGTTTAAATGTAGCAGTGAGGATGTCTCAAGGTCAAAAATAAATGATAGGAAATCAAAGCTAAAAAAAGTGTGCAATAAAATATGAAAAATGTTCTTAATTTCATTACAAATGGTTTATTTTACAATGGACTTAAAACATTATTAGTTTCATTCTTCTACAGTGTTCCTAAATTAGATACCAGAACAAGCGCTGGATATAGAAATTGACATGTACAGTACAGAAAGATAGGGGTGCATAGCAGTAGAGGAATCTGGCTATTGTGTTTTACAGTACATTGAGATTCTGTATTGCCCAACATTCTCACATTGAAGCGTAAAATGACAATGGAATGAATCGGAACAAAGGAGTACGAAATGTAGTTTTTTGTTTTTCTTAATCAGAACTGCATAAGCCCAAACCTTATTGTGTACACACATGTAAAGTACACAATCCACTGCTTTTGTCATGTAAGATTGTACCTTTCTTGGACCAGTCTCAATAAAAACGAAAACCCATACTTAACACATACCCACACACACACACTTGCTAACAGTGGTAACACACACACACACACACACACACACACACACTTGCTTACAGTGGTACAATTTACCAGACATACAGTAAATCATAGAGAAGGCAAGCACTATACAAGATTAAGCAGGGACAAGTCCAGATGCCACCTATAGACCAAATATTTGTATGGTGTCCATTTTAGGACATCGTCAGCCTCAAGCCTCACACCTCGCCCCTCATCTGTCTGAGGTAGAGTTGAGGGTGTAGATTTTCACACGCGGGTCACATGATATACAGTTTTCTTTGGGTTTATAATATTGATATGAATTGTAGCACCGGCACGGTCATGGTGAGCGGCATCAATCCTTTGTCTGATAGTTGTTGTATGCAGAGGTGTAATTGTTTGAGACACACGTGGGGAACGTTTGCTATAGGTGGGACATTTTGCTTTTATGCCTAGGCTCAAAGGGAGGAAAGAGACATAAATGAATGGGTTGGTTTGCCTAAAATAGTCCGAATTAAGACAGAATGGAGGAAAGAAAGTCAAGATCTCATTGAGAACTACACTTTTGTATTTTGGGAGGGCCACACCCTGTGAAACCCTATAGAAATACAGTTGTTCATCAGAAATAAAATAAACTCCAGTCTATTTCTCTAGTCCTAAACACTGAAACTACATGAATTAAATCACAAAAAGTTTCGCCACCCACACATACAGAACCAAACCAAAGAAAAAGTGCATTCCATGAGGAGAAGTTCATGTGTGAAGAACACAACTTGCCATTCAAATGTCCCGCCATATAAAACCTCCAGTGACTACACAGCAGTAACATAAAAAGTACATCTACAATCTCACAGTAATGTTCCACTTAAACATTGAACCCTTAAACATCAAAAGGCAAAACCAAACCTGAGAAAATGATCTCAACAAAATAATGACCTATGCCCATCTTCATACATGTTTTGACCTTAAAATGTAGCATTTAAAACAATACTTACAGGACGTTAAAAAGAAATCTTTAACTGACAGTGTAGCATCAGTTCAGGTTGAAGTTGTAACATGAAACAGCAATGTGGCCCCGCCAGCAGTGTTTCCTTTGTCTGGTTCCAGATCTGTTTGTGCTGGCTTGCAAACTCCTATGGACGTTGTTGGCGAAACAGCGCAAGCAGATCTGGGACCAGGCTAGTGTTTCCTATTATGTCATGGGAAAAGAATTACAACGGTGAAAGATGATGGAACCATTGGCTCTGTAGGTTTTGGCATCATCTTTTGGATGGTCTGTGTCTTGTTACTAAATACAGGGTCTACTAGCACACCTTCACGTACTTGCATTTGAGCGCATCCCCCTTATTTCAAAGGAGAAATGCAGTACACACAGTAACATAAAGGAACTAATTATGACGGTCGCTGATGAAATCCTGTCTTCATATAGCTTAGAAAAGGATCATCCAGTTGCTGCTAATACACGTGTTTGTTCTTGTAGAGTTTTGTGGTTTTAGCTTCAGGCCACACTGTTGCTTGATCGCAGCTTGCCCTGACATCATTATAAGGGTGCAGGGTAAAACAAATGTTGGAGCTAGATTGTAAGCTTTGCCGATAGCCGTCATGCGAATCGTATCCATGCAGACTGTTCCAATATCTTTATCCTCGGATACTGTCATATTTGGAAAACCAGTATCGAAGTTGTATATGGATACAGATGATCGAAATGATGACTATATCAATATAACGACTCAAAGAGGAGAGTAGTGGGTTATGTCCAGGTTTAGGTCAGAGGTCATGTCCAGATCCCTAGCTGACCAATCGGAGGCTCTCCAGAGAGCCTGCAAACACAGTGTCCAATAGTCTATCTGGCCCTTTTGTATCACTTCTGAAGGTTGTGGAGTTTGTGACTGAGGCCTTGTCTTGTTGGTCTCTCTCTCTCTCTCTCTCTGGACCCCAAGGCTGTAGTGGAGCTCATCACTGTAGTGTTCACATGATGCGCGTTGTGGACATACCTTCCTCATCATGTGGGCAGTCTTTCAGCTTCCTCTGAAAAATACGCAAAACAAAAGCCATCATTTTTATTTATTTATTTCACCTTTATTTAACCAGGTACATCAGTTGAGAACAAGTTCTCATTTACAACTGCGACCTGGCCAAGATAAAGCAAAGCAGTGCGACAAAAACAACAACACAGAGTTACACATAAACAAACGTACAATCAATAACACATAAGAAAATAAAAATAGAAAAATCTATGTACAGTGTGTGCAAATGTAGAAGAATAAGGAGGTAGGCAATAAATAGGCCCTAGAGGCGAAAATAATTACAATTTAGCATTAATACTGGAGTGATAGATATGCAGATGATGATGTGCAAGTAGAGATACTGGGGTGCAAAAGAGCAAGAGGGTAAGTAATAATATGGGGATGAGGTAGTCGGGTGTGCTATTTACAGATTGGCTGTGTACAGGTACAGTGATCGGTAAGCTGCTCTGACAGCTGATGCTTAAAGTTAGAGAGGGAGATAAAAGACTCCAGCTTCAGAGATTTTTGCAATTCGTTCCAGTCATTGGCAGTAGAGAACTGGAAGGTAAGGCAGCCAAAGGAAGTGTTGGCTTTGGGGATGACCAGTGCAATATACCTGCTGGAGCGCATGCTACGGGTGGGTGTTCCTATGGTGACCAGTGAGCTAAGATAATGTGGGGCTTTACCTAGCAAAGACTTATAGATGACCTGGAGCCAGTGGGTTTGGTGACGGATATGTAGTGAGGGCCAGCCAACAAGAGCATACAGGTCGCAGTGGTGGGTAGTATATGGGGCTTTGGTGATAAAACAGATGGCACTGTGATAGACTACATCCAGTTTGCTGAGTAGAGTGTTGGGGGCTATTTTGTAAATGACATCGCCGAAGTCAAGGATCGGTAGGATACTCAGTTTTACGAGGGTATGTTTGGTGGCATGAGTGAAGGAGGCTTTGTTGCGAAATGGGAAGCCGATTTGAGATTTAATTTTGGATTGGAGATGCTTAATGTGAGTCTGGAAGGAGAGTTTACAATCTAACCAGACACCTAGGTATTTGTAGACGTCCGCATATTCTAGGTCAGAACCGTCCAGAGTTGTGATGCTAGTCGGGTGGGAGGGTGCGGGCAGCAATTGGTTGAAGAGCATGCACTAAGTTTTACTTGCATTTAAAAGCAGTTGGAGGCCACGGAATGAGTGTTGTATGGCGTTGAAGCTCGTTTGGAGGTTTGTTAGCACAGTGTCCAAAGAAGGGCCAGATGTATACAGAATGGTGTCTTCTGCGTAGAAGTGGATCAGAGAATCACCAGCAGCAAGAACGACATCATTGATATATACAGAGAAAAGAGTCGGCCCGAGAATTGAACCCTGTGGCACCCCCATAGAGACTGCCAGTGGTCCGGACAACAGGCCCTCCAATTTGACACACTGAACTCTGTCTGAGAAGTAGTTGGTGAAACAGGCGAGGCAGTCATTTGAGAAGCCAAGGCTATTGAGTCTGCCGATAAGAATGCGGTGATTGACTGAGTCGAAAGCCTTGGCCAGGTCATTGAAGACGGCTGCACAGTACTGTCTTTTATCGATGACGGTTATGATATCGTTTAGAACCTTGAGCGTGGCTGAGGTGCACCCATGACCAGCTCGGAAACCAGATTGCATAGTGGAGAAGGTACGGTGGAGAAGGTATGGCTTTCGAAGATTTTAGAAAGGCAGGGCAGTATGGATATAGGTCAATAACAGTTTAGAGTGTCTCCCCCTTTGAAGAGGGGGATGACCGCGGCAGCTTTCCAATCTTTGGGGATCTCAGACGATACGAAAGAGAGGTTGAATAGGCTAGTAATAGTGGTTGCAACAATTTCGGCAGATCATTTTAGAAAGAGAGGGTCCAGATTGTCTAGCCCAGCTCATTTGAACTTCACTATAATTGCAAGTCCATTTCCATTCACAGAGGGTTTATTTACTGTACACACCTGATGGTGAAAGAGAATCGTCATCCCCCGCAGTGGAGAACTGTAGATCTGACCCCAGAGCAGCTATGGAGCTCCTGGGCCGGATGCAGCGGTCGCCTGAGAGACTCCTCCGCAGTAAGGCCTGGAACATGGGCTTAGAGATGAGTTAACCATGATACTAGCCATCTCAATGACATGAATAGGTGAGCTTACCTTATTGCTTTGAGGACTATCATTCTACAACAAAGGAGAGTGTGTTGTTTTTATATATTTATTTTATTTGACCTAACTAGGCAAGTCAGTTAAAAACAAAATCTTACTTACAATGACAGCCTAGGAACAGTGCCTTGTTCAGGGGTAGAATGGCAGATTTTTACCTTGTCAGCTCGGGGATTCGAGCTAGCAACCTTTCAGTTACTAGCCCAACGCTCTAACCACTAGGCTACCTGCTGCCCCAACAGAGTGTGTTGGTTTGGGCTAGTACAAAGTTACAGTGGTAAGCATACCTTGTTGGTTTGTAGGCTTATACACAGGTAGTGATATGACTGTTTCTGGGTCTGGTTGTACACTACGATGGAGGGGATCTTACCTTGCGTGTTAGGGGGCTGCTAGGAGCCGAGGCACTGCTGTAGAGACTCAGGCTGGAGTTGGACCTGCTGACCGTCAGGGTTTTAGACGAGCCTCCTCTCCTAGAGTTGTCGAACAAGTACTTCTCCTTTATCTTTAGGTTCGTCCGACCTTTCACTGTGAAATAAATAACAGATGTCAATGGTCATTATGAATCTGGCTTCATTTTTGGAGGATGTAGTGGATGCAATGCTAGTGGAAATGGATTGTATTAAAAGCATGGGAAAAGAGCTCTACAGAGTGCTTCTTAGGTCCCCACGGCCGCTGTCCCCATGCTTTCTGGACGTTGCTAAATAACCAGCTAACAAACTTCAAAACGGTTTGGATGAAATGACAACATCCAAGATAAGACGAAAATAAACTAAAAGTTAAAACCTTATTTTTGAGAATTATACGGTCCTACTGCACTTTAAGTCTCCACTAACCTCTACAAGGGTCGTTCTTGACCAGGAATTCATCAAGTGCTGTCCAGCCTCCTCCCACCCGTACCATCAGGGTACTGCGCAGGATACGCACCATCCGCAACTGTTGGGAATCCCCAAACTACAGCAGAGACCATCAAAAAACATAACTGGTTTTAACAGTCTGGCATTACTCAAAGCATTAACAACCCTATAACCAACGTTTTCACTGGGTTCAGTTAAACACATGTTCCTTGTTCCAATGACCTACATACAATCAAAAGGTCAAAGGTTAAAGGTCCCTCACCCTGTAGCGGTTGGCACTGATCTGCTCCACCTGGAACCTCTTGGGACAGTTGCACTGAGACACCTGTCGACCCACCTGAGGGAGATACGGGAGTCAGTCAGTCAGACAACTTTCATCAAACACAACTGTGGTTAGGTGTAATACGTTGAACTGTATGCTGTTACACCGTTGAAGATCATGGGCATGAAAACAACTCTGGGTGACATTTCACCTCCTCGTTGATCTGATCTGCATCTAGCGTCCTCCTGTAGGGATCCCGGCTGGGATGGAGGGCACTCACAAACTCATAGTAGTCAATGAAGCCGTCCCCATTCATGTCAAAGATATTGGCCACTGCATTCATCTCCAGGGAATTGGTGGGGAATTCTAAAAAGGTAATATGTGGATTTGTTCATGTGGATTTGTTTAAGTTTTAGACTTTGAATCCGTGATGGGAGTTGACATTTCAATTACATTTTAATAACAGACTGATCAAAGTTTTCTGCTGATTAAGTAAGGCCATCATTCTCTCCAGGACATTAGTGCCAAGTGGCAGTTTTATACATACATCAAATCAATAATGAATGGGCGTTGAGTAAATGAACGTAGGGTTTGAGTGACAGATGCTGAGAGGCTGGGAGTGGGGATGGGGGCAGGGCTTACTGGATGCCAGGACGTTGTCGATTAACTCCTTCTTGCTGATTCGTCCGTCCTGGTCCCTGTCGATGTTTCGGAACACATCTAGGATCCGAGACTTGAGGTGGCTGATCCACTGCATGTAGCGCTTGCGCCAGACGTTGAAGTCGAAATTCGCAAATTCCTCCATCTGTTTGTGGAAAATCAATAATATTAGCGAGAAATGACATTAACACTGTACAACGAGTAATTTATGTCCGATTTTGAAGCTATTGAAAGGGAAACTAACTAACTAGCGCTAACACATAGGTGGCAGTATGTTGTGTCAGTCACCTCTTGGAGTCCCTGCTCGTGCTGCTCTAGGCGGCCCTGTCTGGCCAGAGCCAGGAGCCAGAGTTTCTGCCAGTGGCTGACCAGCTGACACAGCTGAGGGGTCTGAGGGTCCAGGTTCTCCAGGGGTAGAGGGACTACTATAGGCTGGAGTTTCAGAGTGCTCCTCCTCTCTGGAGCAAACACAGAAGATGGATACCTCAATTAGCTTAGTAGATACAAACTTCAAGGAACGTTTTACATTAACATATATATATATCAATATCAAATCATTTCTGGGTAAAAAATATACAACAATAGCAACGAGCAATTTCTCAAGGAAGAATGTATCAAGGACTGTCTGGGAGTGGTCTGATTGGGGGGAGGGGGGACTGAAAACGAGCAGTTATTTGCCGAGAGGTTTGGAACTCTCTTTAGTCTTTTCAGTAATTTACCGCCTGGTGATGTCAATAGGCAGGCCAAAACTCAATCCCATCAAAATCTTTCAGGTGGTCTTTTCAAACAGCTCTTACACTAGAAGGGCATTATCATAATTTTCACAATTTCACACTATTATTCCAACTTCATAGTGTGGAAATATATATAAAACACAGGACAATTACGTGTTTGACTGCATTGGGCCTTTAACGTAAAATTAGTCCATGCTTGACATAATCCCTCAAAAAATGCGCACGTCAACATTTTAATATGGCTCAGATTAGAGCTGTAAGTAAAACAGTTATTCAATAAAATACAAAGTCCCTAAGCCAAGTGGTTGCTAACCCTAACCCTTCACTTACTTGTCAGTGCCTTGCGGCACGGTGAAGCCTGCTGTTTGGGGATCAGCTTCTGTTTGCAGGATTTTGTGGCATGTTCAACCTCTGGCAGTTTTTGGTTCAGCTCCTCCATGAATACCTGGAGGGAGGAAGAGTGAGTTATTAACAGTCTTAACAAAAAAATATTTGAGTCTGTAAAAAAAAAAATCAATAGTATTTTGTGAACTAATACTCGCACTTGACTTTTTCCCCCTTAATTAATAGCTCTGACTTCGCTGATAGCTACTTTATTGTGGGAAAATGTCCTTACTATGTGATATGTGATTGTCCCACCTAGCTCTTAAGATGAATGCACTAACTAACTGTAAGTCGCCCTGGAAAAGAATGTCTGCTAAATGACTAAAATGTCAAATGTAAATGTATTTGGTAATTGTATACTGTGTGAATTGGAACTGTTTAGCTGTGTTTGTTAGTTCTGTGCTCTGCATGGTTTGTAGCTTGTAGAGACTATATGGTTTGAGACTGTGTGTTTATGTACTATACCATGTGTTGGACGATGAGTTCCTGGTTGTGTTCTATGCTCTCAGCTGGTGGCTCCTGGTCTCTGAGGTTGAGGGCCTCCTCGGCAGATGAGATCCAGTCCAGTAGGCGCTGTAGCTTCTCCCGCTCAACCTCCAGAGCAGACAGGCTGGCCTGGATCCTCTGGCCCTGCTGCTGAGCCCAAGTCTGCACCTGAATCAGAGCGAGAGAGAGAGAGAGAGGGACCACCAGCAAAAAGTCACACCTGGATTCTGTGTTGTCTACAGGGAATCAGCAAGACCAACTAACAGAAAATGACTAACTGCAGACTGACTGACTGCAGATTGACTGACAGGCTGCCAAAGCAGCAACAAAAACATAATTTATCTTCAAAATGGATCAAACATTCACCGTTTTTTTTGTGGGGGATGGTCAATGTAAATATAACCAAGCGTAGCAGGTGTAGAAAGGCGCCTGAGCAGAGTTGCCACTTCAGTTGTTAGGGGAAGCAGAAGTTTGGCTGTAAAATACTGTATCCCTGAAGACCGGATGTCAGTGTTTTCTGGCGACTCCGCAAAGGCTAATTTAAATACCTTAGAGAAATTGCATGCCCCAACGCTTAAGTCATAGTTATTATATTTTTGTCCTACGTAAAGTCCCAAGAGGTAAGAGTGGACTCACCTCTTCGTAGCGGGTCTTGGTGACGCTGATCCAGGACTTGAGTGTGATGATGGAGTCTGGGTGACAGGAGGACAGGATTTCCTCATTCAGACACCGGATGCTCTCTAGCTCCATCTCCTGGGAGCGCAGGGAAGTGATTGACTTCTGGACGCAGGGCATAAACACAGAGCTCATTACACCCCCCATCTACTGGGTAATGCCATCAAAATACAAAACTATGAGTAAATACAAAATGACCTGTAGCTTGGTATCTTGAATGTCAGTAAAACTAAAAAGGCAACCACAAAACTGAAACTACCTCCCACGGCCATCTGAGTCTATCACCATCTTTCAGTCTAGCCCTACCTCTTCATCATGGCCTACCCTTAACCCCACTATCCTCACACACTCTTCTCAAGCACCCACTATTTTTCACTTACTCACACACAACACACAACACCTGCTCGCTCAGTCATGCACGGACACATCAGACCTTTTCCCTTCCTTGAGCCCAGACCCTACTCTTTGTTTCATGTTTTTGTCCTTTTGTTTAGTTTGGCATTGTTTTGTTTTGATTTCAGTTTCTTGTTTTTCATTTCTACAATTTTAAAGCAACTTTGGGTTCTTGAAAAGCGCTTTATAAATACCATGAACTATTATTATTATTATTATAAAAAGCTAGATAAAGCATCAGGCTTTTATATCTTGTATCATGCAACCTCTACAAGCCCTGATGTTAATTGTTATTATGCTATTTATGCACCTTAATAATGGAGGCTACAGTCATATTAGGCCTAAATGTCTACCTACCTCATGTTGTTTGCGGAAGGCCAGCAGAGCTTCCTCTTCCTCAGGGATGACCCCGTACCTCAGCACCCTCTCTGCCTCCGCCAGATGCTCCAGGAAGGAGTGGACCAACCTGTCAAACTTCTCAGCCTGACAGAGACACACATATGAAAGGACAATGAGATACACCATCCTTCATAGAAAGACATAACGAGACATTATAAAGCCTCAAGCATGTTAATAACAAGTCATAAATCATTATACCTGCAGGCTTTAAGTAAAGTGTTCAGAAAGGATAGGCTTTATTGTCCAAGAGGGGGGAAATTGTCTTGGATGATTTCTGGGGGTTCATCCGAGATTTGAACTTTGATATACCCTGTCCACACTAGACAATTACATAACATAACACTGAAGATAAGTCAGTGTGATCGTGATCGTAAAATGTGAATAAGACAGTATGGTGAGTTACCTGTTGAAGGGCTGCCTCCAGCCTGGCCTGCTTGGATACGGACAGTTTACACACGTCCTCCCAGCGTGCCTCCAATTCGTCCATCTGCTCCTGCAACCAATGGGCATCAGCAGTGCTGCTCCTGGTCAGGTCCCTCACCGAGCGCTTCAGGGTCCTAATGCACCCGGCTCGCTTCCCCAACTCCTTCTGGAACACCTGAGAAACAAGAGAGTCCAAGAGAATGTCAGCTTGAGAGGAATTTCATACCCTGTACTGCTGTCACACAGTTTACAGGTGAAGCCTCAAGAAAGGCATTTTTATGGTGTCCATAGGAAAGCCTCAATATCTTACCGGATCACATTCACAGAATGGATAAAAAATGACCTTGTGCTTGTCGATCAGATTGTTGACCATGTCTTTTTCCCCACCGACAGGTACGTCTTCAGCCAGCTGTGGCTCTGCTCTGTATAACCAGTCATTCAGGGCTTGAAGGGCATCTGTGAATCTGCCTGAAAACAGCAGTGCTTCCTCCAGTTTGTGTTGCCTGTGGAAAATGTAATTGGATCATATACTCTGTCAAAGTTGCCATGTTGCCCAAATTGATTCCGATCACAATCCACTCTCTATCCCTACCCTTGGCTTTGATGTTTGCAGATCCCTTCAATGTTTGCAAATCTGTAAGGTGGAAGCAAAATTGTGGATAGTCCACAACTATTTGGATTGAACCTATCCTATCCCTTCAGGTCTACAGATATCAAAGGCCTAGGGGAAGAGGTGGGGAGCGAATTGGGAACAGTGTTTTAAATCATTGTAGGTGTTCCCTCATCAGTGCATTGTGTCCCTCACCTTTCCATGGATTTGCCACTGATAGTATCCCATGAGTCCCGGAGCTCAGAGAGCAGGTTCTCCAGGTGCTGTCTGTCCTGGGCACTCTGAGACCTCTCATGAAGGCCCCGCCCACTCTTTAGAGTGGCCTCGTACATGGGTCGCTTCGAGCGCAGAAGCTTCTGGAAGTCCTAGGAGCACACATACAGAAAAATACAGGAATTAAAGGGATAGTTCAATGAAATATGTAATTGATGTAAAAACAATGGATTTAAATTATACATTCCAAGCTAGAAAAATATTCACAAGAGCTATAATTATTGCTATAATTTCTTTAGGCCTACCTTCTGTTCGGTGAGCTGCAGTTTAATTTCCTCGTGGTCCACAGCGATCTCTTTATGTGTGTCCAGTGTCTGCTCCACCTCAGTCATCCAGTCCACTAGGAGGCGCCAAGATTCACTGAACTGAAATATTAGAGGTTATTGCAGGCTTGTTATCATGAGAGCCCTTCTAAATTGGACTTTTGAAACTGAGGCATTAACTGTTTGGAGGGTTATTATGAGTTACTAGATAGAGGATGTTGGAAAAAAATGACGATGTTGGGTGGAAAATACAGAATAGTTAATAATGACAACAAAAAAAACGATACTTCAGAGAATATCTGATGGTTCTGTATCTCTACCTGTTTTGCATTCTTCTTGACGTCCTCTAGTGTACGGCCCCTCTCTGTGGCGCGCTGGTGAAGTTTCCTGTAGCGGTCGTGTACGGTCATGATCAGGTTGTGAACCACGTCACAGTCCTCCTTCCTGCTCAGCTCGGTCAGCCTGGAGCCTGCACTCTCTACCACTGTCTTCTTCTCACCGTAACAGTTCACCTCACTCACCAGAGTCTATGGGAGGGAAATAGACTATGATTTATCATATACACGCAGACATAATTCACACATGCACACACATATGCACAAACATACATTCTTACTCTCACACACACACACATAGACACACAAATGCATGTGCACATGCATGCTAATACGCACACACACACACACACACACACACACACACACACACACACACACACACACACACACACACACACACACACACACACAAACCCACCCGGTGGTCTTGAAGCTGGCCACAGACTGTGTCCAGGACAAAGCTGGGGACAGGCAGGACTCCTATGGCCTCCTCACACTTGGCCATCCTGGTCAGCAGCTCCTGGACATTACAGTGGAACTCCTTCGCCAGGCTCAACCCTTCGGTTAGCTTAGCCTACAAACAGAACAGATACCACACTTTTACTCAGGTCGTTCACAAACATACTGTAGTTAATCATCCTGTTCTTAGGCCCCTCGTCGGTGTTACTTACCCTGGTCCCAGATCTGGGTTGGAAGTAAACTGACTGAAAAAGGGAGGGACTACCTGAACTTATCCAGTAAGAAATGCTCCTTTTCGTTTTCTGTAGCTAAAACATTGCTGCATGCCCACATACAACCCTGTATGTGATGTTAACAATGGTCAGAGGAGTTGGCTAAAGCACGTAGATCCGGGAGCAGGCTAAGTCTCACTCTCACCTTGCGGTCCTGTACTTTCCCGTAGACGGTAGCCCACTTCTGCTCCAGGATACAGAGGCTGTGTTCCGTGCTGGAGCCCCGGGTCACGTCGCTGCTCTCCAACATCCTGCGGATGGCGTTCCTCACGTCTGTGTAGGCATGGAGCTTAGAGTCCATCTCGTTACACAGTTCCTGGGGCGGTACAGAGAGGGAAAGGGAAAGGGAGATACTTAGTCAGTTGTACAACTGAAGGCCTTCAACTGAAATGTGTCTTCCGCATTTAACCCGACCCCTGAGAGGGGCGTTTAAAAGAGACACTAAAAGAGACTCTAACACATGAGTTAGAGTTTGGCGTAGGCCTTGTGGTTTACGCAGCGGACTCTGGACCACATCCCCTTGCAATGGGGGATTGAACCCTGCTCAGCATCCACTATATCCACTCATATACAGTACGTCTCCCACTTTCCTTTCAAACTGATATATATATATATATATATATATATATATATATATATATATATATATATATATATTGTTTTTATGTACAAAATATTATTCTTTATGTATGCAGTCAAACGACCATCTACTCACTAGTTACCATCCACCATAACTGCGCAGCACAGGAGAGAAATAGCCTATTGACTAATTGTCATCTTTTTGCAAATCGGTTGATATGAGGCTGCAATAAATGTGACACCGTTATACTCTATTGATAACAATATTGAATATGCTCTCGGAGCCATCGCCATCAATACCTTCCGTCTCTCCAGAGTCTGTGCAGCAGGAAGGAGCTCTACAGCACAGTGGCATTGTAACATCGAACAAAGAGGATGAGGGTATTTTGGGACAGGCACTGGGCTCTAGCACCCTCCCCTTTCCCAAGAACCCTTGGGGAAGTGCAAACCACACTGACACTCTCTACTGTCAGCTCCGTAACACCCTGAGAGTGGTGTGAGACTGGTGGAGGGGTCTCGATGCACTCCAGAAGGCATCTGTCACTGAGACTAGTCCCAGGGAGAATAGTAAGAGAGAACACTATGTCAAACTGCCTAAGCTCATTAGAACCTAGGGGGATTGACAGCCATCCTCAGCCCTAATAAGGCTCGTAGCTTCCTGGCTGCCTGAGAGGGAGAACATTGGCCAGTGTGAGATAAGTAATTAATCACTAAGCCTGTGTCCATCGCATTGCCTGCCTGCCGCTCCATCTTAAAGAAAGAGAGAGAGAGAGATGGTAGACAGTAACGTTAAGTTGAAGCTCTTGGAACTGCTTGCTAATAAGATGAAAGCATACCTTGGGACAGGTTTACTCTGAATGGGATTCACTGTGACTTTTTTCCACCAGATTTGAAAGATAAAATGTTACATACTGTATTACAACAGTGTCACGGGGTGACCATGTCTTTATGTTTATGCCGATTTTAAGCAATACCTTCATAATTTCCATGTCTTCACCATGTCTTCACAATGTCTGGAACTTACTGACATCTAGTGGTAAAGAGGTGTGCTCACATAGGCAAAAGTCCTCACAAAATGTCAGTTTTTGTTGTTTTATGTCACTCTAATAGTTTGTACAATATTTTGCCTTTGATAATTGTTTGCCATATTGCTATAATCATAAACAGTTTACATTATTTTCCAAGACTGAGTTTCTGCACGGAGGCAGAGTGAGATTGGTTTCTGTTATGTTTCTTGGTAACTCGTGGGAGGAGTCCATTTCAATCATATTAACATGCCCTTTGCTCCAGCCACAGCGCCCATCGACGTGGAAGAAATAGCACAGACGATCCCTGTGTGTGAAAAAGAATGGCGGCCAGTTTGTATCTCTTGGAGGAGCACCTCTCTTGTCCCGTGTGCTGTGACATCTTCAGGAACCCTGTGGTCCTCAAATGCAGCCACAGCTTCTGTGAGGAGTGTCTGCAGAAATACTGGAAGGATATGGAGAATCCGCGGTGTCCTGCATGCAGGGCAGAGTGTTCATCTGAGGAGCAGAGTTTAAGCCTCGCTTTAAAGAGTCTCTGTGATTCCATACAGAAGGGGGGTGAAAACATCAGATCTGATAACTGCCGGCTGCACGGAGAGAAACTTCAAATCTTCTGTTTCGATGATAAACAGCCCATCTGTGTTGTCTGCTACACATCAAAAAAACATAAAGGTCATAACTGTTATCCCATTGAGGAGGCTGTGCCTGATTTGAAGGTGAGACCATTTTGTAAACTTTTTGTTTACTTTGCTTTCATTTAACTGCCAATGTATCTCCCTCAGTGACAAAATAAATGTCTTAATCAGCGTTATTTTGTGAGTTGAGTGGATTTTGAGTTGAATTTGAAAAGGCTTGTTGCGTAAAATTACAAATTAAGGTTTGCCTCTGGAAGGCAATGACAAAAGACATTGCACAAACGCACTTTCATCTTTGAAGTTGACGAGGAGAGCACAGCAACCGGAGAGGAAACCACTATCTACTCTCTTTGGCAACACGATTTCCCAACGTGCCGTCCGTTGGTCTTGTCCTGGACCCGTATTCAAAAAGCGTCTCAGAGTAGGTGCCTGGCTCCCAAGTGGATGGGCCTATGCCCTCCCAGGCCCACCCATGGCTGTGCCCCTGCCCAGTCATGTGAAATCCATACATTAGGGCCTAATTAATTTACTTAAATTAACTGATTTCCTTATATGAACTGTAACTCAGTAAAATTGTTGAAATTGTTGCATGTTGTGTTGATATATTTGTTCCGTTTAAATTATATACCGGATAGGTGTGATGAAATAGTGGTACGGCTTGGGTATTCGAACCAGCGACCTTTCAGTTACTGGCACAAGGGGTAATATCCTGGCTCTATGCACATATACTGTTCCCCGAGGGGTTCAGTCCTTAACACTACCTTTCCAACTATTTATCCCACAATCCCTTATTCTGCATCTGTCTGAATAAAGTACAAAACCCTTAAAAAAAAAGTAGTTTTTAAGTATATCAGGGGAGAGCCCAGCAGGAGGTTAGAGGGCTTCAGATTACTCAACACAAACAAATCAAGGCAACCAACCAGCTACAACACAATTTCTAGTTACATTTGTTGGTTGAGCTAATATGCCCAAATGTTGAGCAAACTAAAAACGCTATTGCAGCTGGTTGCCTAGATTTATTGAAGCTGAATAAACACATTATTTTTTTTTCAGTGTGACAGAGTTGTGTAACTAAAAAAAAAGATGCGTTGATAATTATCACTTCCAATCTAGAGTGAAATCCAGGTTGTGGTTTCCACCTTGAAGAACAAACTAGCAAACAAGAACACAGCCAAGATGGGTCATCAAAGCTGGGAGGAGCACATAAAGGTAGCTATCGTAATACAATTTAAGCAACATACAAATTGGAGTGAGCATTTAAGCAATGTTGAAACGTGACTTTAATATTTTCTATTGTAGGGCCAGGCCCAATGTGCAGAGGAACAGATAAGGAGGGAGTTTAAGAAACTCCACCACTTCCTAGACGAGGAAGAGACAGCCAGGATAGCTGCCCTGAGAGAGGAAGAACAGCAGAAATCTGAAGTGATGCGAGGAAGAGCTGAGGCATTGGCCAGAGAGATCACAACCTTTTCAGAGACAATTGTAGTTATCGATAAGGAAATGGAAGTGGACAATATCACATTCCTGAAGGTAAGGGGTCTGTCAAAATGTTTCAAATCCCATTGCTGTGAAAGTATATCTCTCGCAGTTACCTGATATCAAAAGTGACATTTGTCCTCGTTCTTTTTTATAGAACTACAAGGCCATACTTAACAGGTAAATCAACAAAAAAAAATATCGAAATATCTATATTATTTTCCATTTCACTGACGCCATCCCTTTTTTTCCCCATAGAGCCGATTGCACATTCCCAGATACTGCAGATACAGAGGTAGTATCAGGAGCACTGATTGACATGGCCAAACATGTAGGATCTCTCAAGTTCAAAGTTTGGGAGAAAATGCTTGAGTTTGTTGACTACAGTGAGTGCATCCCCCCCACCCCCCAAAAAGTGTTTCTCTACTGTGTCTCCCACCAATATAGTTCAATATTAATATACAACATCTCTGCACACATCCCTATAGCTCCTGTGACCATGGATCCGAACACAATGTCCACTAAGTTCACCCTCTCTGATGACCTCACCACTATGACATACTGTGACGAGAGGCAGAGTCTCCCAGACAATCCCGAAAGGTTTCTTAACGTAGGAGTGTTGGGTTCTGAAGGGTACAGTAAAGGCACCCATTACTGGGACGTGGAGGTCGGAGATAACGACAACTGGATCTTAGGGGTAGCCAAAGAGTCCTTTCCACGCAAGACGGAAGTCAAAATGGAGCCTCAGAGTGGATTGTGGATCATCAAATACATCAATGGGAAATACAAGGCAGGTATACAATCGTTCGTCCAGATCAAGGTAGATGAGAGCCCACGAGTGATCCGAGTACGACTGGACTGTAACAAAGGGGAGGTGAAATTCTTTGACCTCACCAAGAACACTACCCTGTGCACCTTCAAAGACAAATTCACTGAAAAGATGTTCCCATACTTTAACAGTGGAAGTGTGATTTGCCCACTACGCCTTTTAGGAAAGGCGAAAAACTAGCTAAATTGCCAGGGTCAAGTGAGGACAAAATGCACTAACATATGAAATGATGTAATGTCTTTATGTACTGATTAGCTGGAGGGTTGTGAAGATAGTTTATGACTCAAACTCCATGTAATTAACAGTAAAACGTGCCTTTGATAATAAGACGCACTGCCATCTCAGAAGTAATGAACAAGTGTTTTAAGCAGTTGATACAGTATATAAAAACATGTAATGTCAGTAATACAAATAAATAATATATGTCATTTTCAATTGCTCCTTCCTAGTCATTCAATTCACACTTGAATTTACACCTTCAAAGAAAAAGTTTGAATTAAAGATATGAACTAGTAGATAGGTTTATCCAGCTATATAGATATCACTGTTGCTCGATGCCACACTGTAAATGTGCATACTCAAAGAGTAGGTTTCCTCTGAGCTGAGGCAAAACCTTGTAAAAAATCATACAATTACAATACACATTGGGTTTTAATGAGATACAGTTGGATGGGAGAAGTGTTCTCACCCTATATTATTATGAATCTCTGAACTTGGATATAATTTTTTTTCATCAAGGCACAGGACAGTTTCAGTGGGCAGTTACTAGATAGGTTACTGCGGTGGGGTAGAGTTGGTGTGAGGTGTTGGGTTGGCCTTACCAGATGTGCGTTGAGCCTCTCGCTGGCAGAGTCAGGCATCCCCCACACTGTCTTACTGGAGGACAGCCTCAGGTCTGTGTTCTCCAACCACTGAAGAAGGTCCTGGATCTCCATGGTAACATCTTGGACCTAGGGTAGAAAAAAATAAAGATCAATACATTTCTGAAAACCACACTTAGAATAATTGAATAATCAATCACTAATCTGTTATGACTGCATTATTTCTTATTTGACTAAGTCTGATTCAGACACTGACCCCTAGAGGGCACCACAGAGCAGAGGATCCTTCAGTACTGTGGACTAATGATATCGCAATGTTGGGAGAAACCTAATAAGTAGCTAGACCTAAGACTTCTAATAAGTTTGGCATCTCTTTGCGATAGTGAATGAGAAAGAGAGATGGAGGGATCATGAAAAATAACCTCTAACTTGCCTCTTGGTTTGGGAATGGGGTATTCCCCATTCCCAATCTCTCCTCACCTGACTGAGGTTGTTCTCCAGCTGTAGCTGTCTGCGCTCTGTCTCACAGCGGACAAACTCCCAGCGTTCGTTCAGCTGCTCCAGCCGCGGGTGCAGACCGTGAGGGCTGTCCCCAGTCCCCACCTCCAACAGGCCCCGCCCCGCCTGGTTCAAAGACTCCACCGTACGCACGTGGGACATGACATCATTACGCAGCACCTAGAGTGGGGAGAACATAGTACATGCATATCCAATATATCCAATAGTATCATCCTTCCTCAAACACACGCACCCATAGGTGTCAGAAGCTTTGAAATGGCATTGATCCCAATAAAGTGTGTTGATTCATTTCAAGTCACAAACCTTGTGTTTGGCCAGCTCTATCTCGCATGCCTGCAGGTCGATGCTGATTGGCCGACTGCACTGGAGGAGGTCGGCTGTGTGGGAGAGCCAGGTGTGCAGCTCATCCAGAGTGTTCTGGAACTGACCCAGACCCAGCAGGGCACACTCCAACTGATGCTGCAACCACAAGTAGTGAAAACACATTAACACATTGTCCGACCTCTTCAATAACATAACCCTAGCCATTAAAAAAAATACTGAACAGGCGTCGGTTTCCTGAACACAGGCTAAGCCTTATCCTAGACTAAAAAAACATCCTCAATGGAATTTATCCATGGAAAGTGCTTCTTAATCCAGGACTCGGGTTAATCTGTGTCTGGGAAACCAGTCCCAGCCAATTGAATTCCACATATTGATGAGTGATTGAGTGTAGTCTGACCTGTCTGCTGACGGTCTCTGCCTCCAGGCTGTCCCAGCGCTGTCTGAAGTCACACAGGGGAGAGACAGATCCGGGACGCTCAGAGCCTGGAGACAGCCTGCACACGAAGCGGTGGTTCAGGCTCTCCATCTCGATCTTCTTCTGGTATAGCTCCCGTTTAAACTCCTGAGGAGAAAGGGGCACAGGTTTCATATACTTTACAGACCTGGCAACGTAGAAAGAACTGTCCGACTCAGCAAAATACTCAAAGGCTTCGTGACAATTACGGAATGTCTTGCTTCTTGCTCCCATGATAAACGATTGGTTTGAGTTTAGAAAAGAGTGGGAGCTCTTCAGTATGTTCTGTCTGTGTAGAGTAGACTCACCTTGAGATCACACAGCTGCTCTTTGACTGACTCCAGGTCAGTTCCTACCAAGAACTCCTCTGTGGATCTCAGCTCTGCTGACTTGAGCCACTCGAAAAGCCCCTGTGGAAAAACAAGAAACGGATTGTTTTTATATGATTAAAAACATAATTCATTCATATACGCACAAGTTTGTGTCACAAGAGACTATGAATAGTTGCTCTGTATTTTGAAGTGGTGAAATAACTTCCATATTGAACAATGAAACATGCGATCCTGCTGACTTGTACAAGTGGCGACACTGAGGCTGGCTTCCCAGACCTCGGGCATAGACTTTGTCTCTCACAGTTAACACCATCAACACCATTTGTTTCCCACTGGCAGGGAAGTGCACAGTCTGTCAGTCACTCATCACCAACATTACAGGAAGCTAGAGTCTGGTTTCTGCCATTGCAATTGACATAAAAGACTAGTGGAGGTCTTTGTTGGTTGATTACCACTGCACTGGGGAAGTAAAGAGGAGAAGCAGCAGCCAAGCAAAGCTATGTGACAATACGGATATGTTAGTGACCAGCTCCCACACACAGACACGCACAAACGCATTCACGAACGCACGCACGCACTACACATGCATGCACGCACACGCACACATACTGTACACACGCACCTGTATGGTGTCCTGGTAATGTAGAGCCATCTGTAAAGATTCCTCCAGCTTCTTGTGACACTCACTCCAGAGTTTACTCAGGTTGTTCCATGTGCAGTAGAGCTATGGAGTCAGTGACGAAGTTGCTTAGAAACACATTGGAAAATGATTGTCTTACAGAAAATGAATATTAAAATGAATGTTACCTCCTCTCACTCCTCACCTCATCTAGGCTCTTGGTGACATCGGGTTTGTCTGTATCCCCACATGCTGACATCAGGTCCATTCCCAGAATGCCAAGCGTGTCCAGCTCCCCCTGTAGACTGTCAATGTCCTTCCTGAGTGTCTGTAAGGTGATATAGCCAGGGGTGAGAGACCCCACAATGGAATCGGTAAGAAGGGAGTTAAATAGAAGCAGGCATCATAAAGTACATTAGTTGAAATAGATCGTCTTGGATCGTCTTAGTACCTGACAGAGGACGAAACAAACACCTGACAGAAGATGAAAAAAACACATTCACTGGAAATCTTAAGCAGCTAAGATCAAACCAACAGCTCCACCGGCCACAGTTACCTGCATGGTCTCCAGGCTCTGACGGATGGTCTCTGAGTCTGTCCTACTGGCGTTCAGGTCCAGGACAGCCTGTTGGGCATCGTTCAGGCCAGCCGTCACGTCACTAACATCGTTCCAGAACTTGAGGGCCAGGTCCAGCAGGTTGAGCAGCCAGCCATCTCTCTCCTGAGCCTGCTTCTGAGCCTCCTCCCACAGCTGGGTCAGGCTGGAGACCTGCTCCTGGATCGCTAGGGAGAACACGGAACACAATCAATATAATACATTGCGTTTTAGTCGTTTAGCAGACACTCATACACATGTCAACCACATATCACAAACATTGCAAGTCACAGTGACATCTCTGTGTTTTCTCTCGAATTACGTTCTCTACACACTCCAAAAAATGGTAACCCATTGTAGGTAACCTAGGCAGCATCTCTGTCAAAGGTGTTTCATGATAAATTCATGACACACAGGCAAGCAAGCAAAGCACCTGCTATGTATTCTCCCTCTCCAGATGTCGGCTGCTAAACAGAAAAGCTCCATATTGATTGAAACAACTCACATAAAAGAAAGTTACACACCCTTTATACTCCCAACCGTTTAACGCAAAGAACCAACATTTCGGCACTTTGTGACGAGTGTACCTGTACCGATGGAGGCGTCCCCAGCTGCCAGCGTGTTGGCCAGGAGCTCGTCAGCCTGGGTCCGGACACTCCCCAGCCCCAGCTCCAGCTTGGAGAGCTCAGCCAGGGTGTGCTTGTTGTCCTGTAGCTGCTCCTGGATGCGTGGAGTATGGCCCTGCAGAGAGACTGGAGACTGCATGTGGCCAAGCAGACGATCCAGACTCTCTCTAATCAGCGTCATCCTCTCATTCAGCTACAGAGACAAGACAACATTGTGTTACTGTGTGTATGTGATGGCCAAACGTTTACATGTGTATAGTCTATTCTCACAGTATGCAGTGTCTGGCGAGACTGCTATGTGTTCTGTATGTAAGTATACATGTACCATGTGTGTGTCTTTACGCATGTGTGTTTGTGGGGGGGTGTGTGCGCTTCGGGGGGGTGTGTGTGTGTGTTTGTGTTGCACGTGTCTTTTGTTTATTATAAAAAAAATTCAAACGTTAACCCTTATTTTACCAGGTAAGTTGACTGAGAACACATTCTCATTTACAGCAACGACCTGGGGAATAGTTACAGGGGAGAGGAAGGGGGATGAATGAGCCAATTGGAGGCTGGGGATGATTAGGTGGCCATGATGGTATGAGGGCCAGATTGGGAATTTAGCCAGGACACCGAGGTTAACATCCCTACTCTTAAAATAAGTGCCATGGGATCTTTAGTGACCACAGAGAGTCCAAAAGACAGTCTTCATGCAGGCTTGCGTGCGCGTGTGTTCATGCAGCAGTGTGTGTATAACTGTCACCTGTGTGTATCTTGGCAGGGACTCTTCCAACAGATTGGCAGCCTCTCTGACCCTGTCCCTGATGGCCCTGTGCTGCTCCTCAGCCTCTGTGGCGCTATGACAGAACTCCTCCCCCTGGGCGGGGCTAAGCTCTGACAGACGCTTCCCCAGCGAGCACAGCCGTGCTATCAGAGGTCTATGCTCTGCTATGGACTCCCTTAGGCCCTAGGTGAGAAACGGTTAGGGGTCATAGAAATAGATCCCTAGACACATAGATATGGGTTGTATTCATTAGGGCACACAGTAGTAAAAAGTTTTTGAAAACTAAAAGGACAGTTTCTTATTGAACAAATTCAGGTAATTCCTCCACGTTTTCTTCCGTTTGGTACCTAATGAATATGACCCAGATAACTTTTTGGGCTTGGTAAAGGCATTGTAGAGTGCACTTAAATGGCTATGTTTGAAAAACGAGGTCTCAATTCTATCTCTGAGAACTGTTGAAGAGGAAAGGTAAAACGGGTCACCTTGCCTCACTTTCCATTAACTACCTAGGAGAATAGAGATGTCTTTATGTACCTGTGGGAATGTTCAATGTTATCCTTTCAGGAAGTAGATTAAAGTACACTAATGAACGGAGCCAAAAAATCTACAAGGGAAGAACAGTAGAACAGCACATTTGAGCAGAAAACGGAGGGGGAGCTCTGAAGTCTAAAAGGGCATCATTGTTGAACGGGGAGAAGAAAAAAACGACAAAAAAAGAATTGTCACTCAAAGGCAGGTCTCTGCTAACAGTACCTGTAAGAGGTCCTGTTGTTCTCGGAATGCCTTGTAGCTAATGGTACTCAGGGAGAGCTGGCCAATGAGCGCTTGGGTTTCCTGTAGCCATGGTGACACCTCAGCAAAGCCCTCAGTGAACTGGACCAAGAGGGACTGGGCATGCTCCAGCTGCAGGACCACATGGGAGTTGGTGGCTGACGTGGTGTTGCATTGTTCCTGTAAGGCATCCAACGGGGTCTGGGGAGAAAGGGTGACAACAGCTTTAACGTGACCTGTATGCTAGTAGCTTGTCTCATTTGTTTGAATGTTTTATATTCAGATGACATCATGGGTAAGATGGTACAGTATGTACCTGCAGATCCCTTATTTCCCCTTCATCACCGTATGTCTGCAAGATTTCAGCGATCTTCACCATCTTCTCAATGTTGAACTTGTGTTGCAGAATCTCCACTGCAAGGATCTTCATGTACACAACACACAAAAGCATGGCATATTTTACAATCTAAAATGAAGGTCATGTAAAATACTGTTCAAACACACAAGCCTTTGCAAACCAAGAAATATTTTCAAACTTCACACATCACCAGACCTCTATACAAATCTACATAGCTGGTTGTAGAACAAAACATGGCATGTGTAGAGGTGGATGAACGGGCTTGTATAGGGTGGCCCTAAGGGACAAAGTAGCTTTTAAAATGTAGTTCCAATGGGTCTCTTCACCTTCTGTTCATAGAGTTGGGCAGAGATAAGCTCAGGCTCCAGAGTAAAGGCTTTAAGTTGCTCCAGGCCCAGGGCAGTGTCTCTGAACCAGGCCATCTCCTTCACCACAGCCTGCTCCAACTGACAAAAAATAACACACATATACAGACAGGTTAACAAAAGGTTAACAAAAGTACACATTGCTGTCTCGTTGAAGTGTGTGCAGAGTTCCTACTACTTCATCCTTATCAGAAGACTATCAAAATTGACTAAATGCGCAGGACCCAATGAGTAGTCGTGACTGGTGGGTAAGCAATCCATCAACCTCATATCAATTATGTACACAGGCGATATTGCTAAGCCCCGCTTCTTACCCTCTGTCTCTCTGCAGCACAGAGCACCGTGTCTCCCCCCCCAGTCTGCCCCCCAGCAGGTCCCAGCAGGTCCCTCTCGATGCGGCCCAGCCACAGGTGGAGGTCTTCCTGGCTGGAGGTGCAGCGGCTGGATGCCTCCAGGGCCTGCTCCAGTCTCTGCAGCACGTCACCACTGGTCAGGCTCAACACCGAGCAACGTATCCTCAGGCTGTCCACACGCTCCTGCACCTGCTGGGCTTCCTCTTCTGTGGGGACCACACCAACAGAAAGACGTGTAGGATTAGCATGTTGCTACACTTAGCATGTGGATCATCTTAGCATTTTGGTGCTCTTAGCATGTTGGTACTCTTAGCATGTTGGTACTCTTAGCATGTTAGTACTCTTAGCATGTTAGTACTCTTAGCATGTTATTACTATTAGCATGTTGGTACTCTTAGCATGTTGGTACTCTTAGCATGTTGGTACTCTTAGCATGTTGGTACTCTTAGCATGTTAGTACTCTTAGCATGTTAGTACTCTTAGCATGTTATTACTATTAGTATGTTGGTACTCTTAGCATGTTGGTACTCTTAGCATGTTGGTACTCTTAGCATGTTAGTACTCTTAGCATGTTAGTACTCTTAGCATGTTATTACTATTCATATGTAACACAGGAGGTTGGTGGCACCTTCATTGGGGAGAACGGGCTCGTGGTAATGACTGGAGTGGAATAAGTGGAATGGTATCAAATACATCAACCACATGGTTTCCATGTGTTTGATGCCATTCCATTTGCTCCGTTCCGGACATTATTACGAGCCGTTCTTCCCTCAGCAGCCTCCTGTGGCATGTCGCTTCTCATGTTGTTTCTCTATGTAAGTCATCTGTTGATGGATTTTGTGTATTGGTAAGGGTAAACATTTACAAACGCATTGATTTTGCAACATTCATTTATGTACCTGAAATCTTCTCCTTGAGGTCATGACCGCTCTGTTGAATTTTCACCAAGTCAGCGTTTTTCCCCTTGATCTCTTCCACCACAGCCTGAGGGGTATTCCAAAAATATGTCAGCCATTTTGTGTCAGACGATTTCTCCGCCCACCAGCCTCCACTGGTATATAAACATGCAGTATATGGCACAGGGTATAGGCCTGCATGCAGAAGAAACGTATACCTTGGCTTCCTCCGTACCCTCGGGGAGGTGTAGCATTTCCCTCTCACAATTGCGTAGCTTGGCCAGGTCCTGCTCCACAGAGATGAGCCATTGCTGCAGGCTGTCCACCCTCTCCTGGAAGAGCTTGGCCCTGGGCAGGATGAGCTCCAGATTGCCCCGCCTGTCAACACCAATACACAACACCCATTACATTACAGCTCAGCCCACGCTGCCAACAGCATGATAGCATAGCATAGCATAGCATAGCATAGCAAAGCAAAGCAAAATAAAACATAACATAGCTGACCTGTTCACTGCATCTACCAGTAAGGTCTCCCATTTGTGTCTGAGCGTGGAGAGCTGGACCCTGGCCTGCTCCCCCTCCTCCCCTGGGAAGGCCTCTGCCATATGAGGGCCCTCCAGCATCATGGTCTCCATACTATGCCTCCGGTCCTCCAGGAGACGCTGCAGGAGCTGTGAGATGATTATGGATACTCAGCCATTGCCTTATTGTTGTTATGACCAGGAGTTTTACCTGACCACAGTACCTGACCAGGGAAAACGCCAAGTCTTACTCATTGTCTTTCTGATGGTGAGACTCATGGATATTTTCTCAGTGATAAAAAGTCAAAACCTGTGATAAGTCGGGGATGGGCTACTTTGGAACAGCCAGTGTAATCTTACAAATTCTTGAAAATAGGCTACAACTATTGAGAAGTGAAGTGTAAAGCCAGAGAATATCTCAAATAGATGTATTAGGAGTTAGGACAACCCCAGCTCAGACGACTCAGGTCTTAGCTGGGGAGAGTCATTGCTACTTGCTAGCCCTGAGAATGTACATTTGGGTATACAGTATGTGCCTTTTCTTGTCTCTCCTGCCTTTGTGTGAGTGCAGTGAAAGCCCCATCTCAAGTGTCAGGCCTGCATTGTGAGGAGCCAGGCAGGTTTCACCTCACCCGCTGTACTCACAATGGGTGCTGGTTCACACTGAAAGGTGAATGGCTTTAAAAAATATATAATAATCCTAGGAATTGTAAGAGTGAACCTTCCCTATTCAGTCCTGAATACAAGGGATTTCATATAATAAAGGGAGCATTTTACTATTTCCATGATCTCAGTGCCATTTTCCATAGATAAAGTATCCTCATGCGATTGATCAAACATTATAGTTACTTAGCCATGGGTGCTGTGTGTAAGTTTATATATTTTGTGCACCATGTTGTAAATTACAGTACCAGTCAAATGTTTGGACCCACCTACTCATTCAAGGGTTTTTCTTAATTTTTACTATTTTCTACATCGTAGAATAAAAACGATGAAATAACACATATGGGATCATGTAGTAGGCAAAAAAGTGTTAAACAAATCAAAATATATTTTAGATTCTTCAAAGTAGCCACCCTTTGCCTTGATGACAGCTTTGCACACTCTTGGCATTCTCTCAACCTGCTTCATGAGGAAGGCTTTTCCAACAGTCTTGAAGGAGTTCCCACATATGCTGAGCACTTGTTGGCTGCTTTTCCTTCACTCTGCGGTCCAACTCATCCCAAACCATCTCAATTGGGTCAGGTGATTGTGGAGGCCAGGTTATCTGATGCAGCACTCCATCACTCTACTTATTGGTCAAATAGCCCTTACACAGCCTGGAGGTGTGTTGGGTCATTGTCCTGTTGAAAAACAAATGATAGTCCCACTAAGCGCAAACCAGATGGGATGGCGTATCGCTGCAGAATGCTGTGTTAGCCATGCTGGTTAAGTGTGCCTTAAATTCTAAATAAATCACTGACAGTGTCACCAGCAATGCACCCCCACACCATCACACCTCCTCCTCCATGCTTCACGGTGGGAACCACACATGCGGAGATCATCCGTTCCCCTACTCTGTGTCTCACAAAGACACAGCGGTTGGAACAGAAAATATCAAATTTGGACTCACCAGACCAAAGGACAGATTTCCACCGATCTAATGTCCATTGCTCATGTTTCTTGGCCCAAGAAAGTCTCTTCTTCTTATTGATGTCCTTTAGTAGTGGTTTCTTTGCAGCAATTTGACCATGAAGGCCTGATTCACGCTGTCTCCTCTGAACAGTTGATGTTGAGATGTGTCTGTTACTTGAACTCTGTGAAGTATTAATTTGGGCTGCAATCTGAGGTGCAGTTAACTCTAATGAACTTATCCTCTGCAGCAGAGGTAACTCTGAGTGTTCCTTTCCTGTGGTGGTCCTCATGAGAGCCAATTTCATCATAGCGCTTTATGGTTTTTGCGACTGCACTTGAAGAAACTTTCAAAGTTCTTGACATTTTCCGGATTGACGGACCTTCATGTCTTAAAGTAAGGATGGACTGTCATTTTTCTTTGCTTATTTGAGCTGCTCTTGCCATAATATGGACTTGATCTTTTAGCAAATAGGGCTATCTTCTGTATATCACCCCTACCTAGTCACAATACAACTGATTGGCTCAAACGCATTAAGAAGGAAAGAAATTCCAGAAATGAACTTTTAACAAGGCATACGTGTTAATTGAAATGCATTCCAGGTGACTACCTCATGAAGCTGGTTGAGAGAATGCCAAGAGTGTGCAAAGCTGTCATCAAGGCAAAGGGTGGCTACTTTGAAGAATCTCAAATACAAAATATGTTTTCATTAGTTTAACACTTTTTTGATTACTACATGATTCCATATGTGTTATTTCATAGTTTTGATGTCTTCACTATTATTCTACAATGTAGAAAATATGAAAAATCAAGAAAAGCCCTTGAATGAGTAGGTGTGTCCAAACTTTTGACTGGTACTGTACCTTCTGCTCTTGCAGCTGTGCTTTCACCACTTTGACCTCTGAAGATGGAGGCTTCTGATTGGCTGTCAGCTCCTCTATCTCACAGACCCAGGTCAACAGTGCTTCCAGGGATTGATGGAATGTTTCAGAATCTGCAAAATCATCTCTCAGAGTCAAGGCAGATCTTGTTCCCTGGGGAGAAAGAGAGCATGACACAGCATTAACACTGTTTATAGTAACTCAACCATATGAAACCATGGGCACCATGGAACCATTCTGTAATATCAGTGTTACCTTCATACTGTGCAGAGGCGATTGAGATAATGCTAAAATAAGTAAATCACATTAAAAAAAACAGAGCAATGCACTGGATATCTTACCCTCCAACGGTCCAAGCTGGAATCTTGGTCTGAACTAGAATGTCCATCGCTTTGCAGCTGGGATAGAAATATAAAAGTCAACACAACAGCCGACTTCATTGCACAATCTACTTTTCTGAAAAAGAGCACCATCCCGACAAAAATATAACACATTCTGTAGCACATGCTGCTGAAGAGATGTTAAGGAAATTGCAGAGCGGTAAAGATGATAGGCTGAAGTTCAGACGTTCAATGAAAGAATGGAATGGAAAGGGGGGAAAAAAGGAAAGTCAAATCCTAGTCTACTGTACTGAATAATAATAGACACTTTAGAGAGGCTGTTTGCTGTTGAAGTTATATTGACCTCAGCGAGTTCCTCAGCTGCTCCAGTCAGAACCCTAACAGTCCTGGTGACTATGGGGTCTCCGCCCTTCTCTCCAGACGGGTACTCCGTCACCTCCACAATCTCTGTCACAACTGTCTCTGTCACTTCTGTCACCTCCGTGACCTCGCGGGAGGCCAAGGTCTTCCAGGACCAGGGGCTGCCCTCTCTAGAGTCTCTCCTTTGGAGGCTTCCTTCTCTGGAGTCTTTCCTCTGGAGGCTGGCCCTCCTCTCCGCTGAGCCTGGGACTGAGCCAGGCAGGGCTAGAGGGGATTTCCCATAGGGGATCTCTTGGACCACAGCCTTCCTAGTCAGGGTGCTGTTCCTGGAAGTCTTGATGGGGGAGGGGGTGCCGTGCCAGGCATTGTCCAGAGTACTGGTGGTGGTGACTGTGGGGGCGGGGGATGTGTTGGTCCTTAGGGGTTTGTCCGAGGGAGGGGTGTTGCTGTGAGACACCTCATCCTCTACCTCATCCTCCTTCGTCCTGTCTGTCACCCTCTCCTCCTCCTCCTCCCTCTCTCTGACCACTTCCTCCCGCCTGGCCTCCCCGTGGTGCGTCAGGGGCGGAGCTTGCCATTCGCGGCGCCGCTGGTAGCACTCCTTCAGGAAGTCCTCGTCGGACCTCACCTGCTTGGACTTCTGGCCCAGACAGCTGGGCCGGCTGATCAGATTACCCATAATCCTTCAGCCCAAGGGATAGTGAGGTAATAGGCGAGAGTGGGCCCCTCTGCCATGCATGCAGGAGATCCTTCAGAAGCCTAGAGTGAGACAAGGGGGCTTGGGGTGAGCATCCAGCTTAACTGTAAAATCATTCCTCTTTGACCCCCCAAAACAGTTTGATTTATATTACATGTTTTGTTGATCTCTGATGTTATTGCACCAACTTTGGATAATGGTAGATTTCATATTATTTGCAATGTGCATGACTTATGAAAGCAATCACTAACTAAAATATGGTGAAAACTACTACAACTGCAGAAACATATCCATGAGAGGTTAACTACCTATTCACTCCATCTCTAACCACACCGCAACCACAGCCACAGCCCATTAGTTGAGAGAGACCGAATAGTGCAGTAAAATCAACTGAAGCACAGCAGAGCCAGGGAGACCGGTTTACTGTGCAGACAATCCTGGTTCTTTGTCATCCTTGGACCACATGCACTGATCTGGGCTCTCTTGGTCTTGGATGGCCTGCACCAGGCACCAGCTAAAACATTCTGGCTATTGAAATGTGTGTGACAGGCCTGTCCACTGAAAGCAGAATGTTCAAGGATACCCACTGTTAGGAAACCCACTGTTGAGCTCTGGCAGGCAGGATCAGTTCTCCCCTGCCAGCTCTAGCCCTCTCTCTCTCTCTCTCTCCAGCCCGGCCCTGGGGAAACTATTTAGCCCATAATTAAATATGACAGGCATAAAAACGCCCCCTCATTTTTTGGGTGCTGAGGAGGGGGTGGAGGAAGTAGGTATGGCTGGGGGGGGCAGTGATGCATAGTCGGGGAATCACAGATAAAAGATGTCTATGATGACACAGGACACCGTTCCGCTTTCTGATCTGGTTGTGATGACCTGACATAACTGCAGAGACACTGGGCTCACGAAGCATTGTAAACAGGTTGTACTGTACATAATTGGGAATGGTAATAGCAGCAAGATTTCTGCTGTGACTGATCACTGCGTCCTACCTGACAGGTCGCTCCTACCAGGTGGCGTGGCGAGAATCTGTCTCCGCACCATGCGCTCTCACCACTGGTGTCCCCCAGGGCTCTGTTCTAGGCCCTCTCCTATTCTCGCTATACACGAAGTCACTTGGCTCTGTCATATCCTCACATGGTCTCTCCTATCATTGCTATGCAGACGACACACAATTAATCTTCTCCTTTCCCCCTTCTGATAACCAGGCGGCGAATCGCATCTCTGCATGTCTGTCAGACATATCAGTGTGGATGACGGATCACCACCTCAAGCTGAACCTCGGCAAGACGGAGCTGCTCTTCCTCCCGGGGAAGGACTGCCTGTTCCATGATCTCGCCATCACGGTTGACAACTCCCTTGTGTCCTCCTCCCAGAGTGCTAAGAACCTTGGCGTGATCCTGCACAACACCCTGTCGTTCTCCACTAACATCAAGGCGGTGACCCGATCCTGTAGGTTCATGCTCTACAACATTCGCAGAGTACGACCCTGCCTCACACAGGAAGCGGCGCAGGTCCTAATCCAGGCACTTGTCATCTCCCGTCTGGATTACTGCAACTCGCTGTTGGCTGGGCTCCCTGCCTGTGCCATTAAACCCCTACAACTCATCCAGAACGCCGCAGCCCGTCTGGTGTTCAACCTTCCCAAGTTCTCTCACGTCACCCCGCTCCTCCGCTCTCTCCACTGGCTTCCAGTTGAAGCTCGCATCCGCTACAAGACCATGGTGATTGCCTACGGAGCTGTGAAGGGAACGGCACCTCCATACCTTCAGGCTCAGATCAGGCCCTACACCCAAACAAGGGCACTGCGTTCATCCACCTCTGGCCTGCTGGCCCGCCTACCTCTGAGGAAGCACAGTTCCCGCTCAGCCCAGTCAAAACTGTTCACTGCTCTGGCACCCCAATGGTGGAACAAGCTCCCTCACGACGCCAGGACAGCGGAGTCAATCACCACCTTCCGGAGACACCTGAAACCCCACCTCTTTAAGGAATACCTAGGATAGGATAAAGTAATCCTTCTAACCTCCCCCCCCCCTTAAAAGATTTAGATGCACTATTGTAAAGTGGTTGTTCCACTGGATATCATAAGGTGAATGCACCAATTTGTAAGTCGCTCTGGATAAGAGCGTCTGCTAAATGACTTAAATGTAAATGTAAATCACTAACAAATCACATCATCACAACAATTTGGACTGTAAGCCACAGAACAGTCCACTATTTTCAAATATTAAACATCTTTGCATGGCTTACAACGCATCCTTTTCCAAGAGTTCATTGGCTAATTCCAACATAACTGCCATGAGTTTTATCCATGACTAGGGACTGTTTCAGACTGTCTGTTACTTCTCCACAGTATGGTCATTGTTATGACAGACAAAGATGAGTGTAACTATCCTGGCCTATAGGGGCTGAGGTGAGCCCATCAGGGGCTACAAGGGAGGGGCTCTGCTATACTCTGCTGCGACTGCTTCCTCTGAGGTCAGAGTGGATTAGTGCCTGTGGATCGACAACAGGTCATTCCAGGTCACGGCTGGTCGCAACTGGTCTCAGCTGGTCGGGTCAGATAAATTGGGGAAGTTGGCTCCAAAACACCTGCCAAGAGGGTTTTCTGTTTTCTGGCTCGCTGGACCAGAAGACACCAAATTTTACAGTGCTGTCTTTGCTGGCTGTATCAGCTCTTTGTTCTTTGGTTACAATGAATATTCAGTAATCACAGGTTAGGAGCTTGAAACA
Organism: Salmo salar; assembly: GCF_965601325.2. NCBI lineage: Eukaryota > Metazoa > Chordata > Actinopteri > Salmoniformes > Salmonidae > Salmo > Salmo salar. The sequence goes on from NC_138292.1 coordinate 44,746,319, forward strand.
ATTAGCTGCATGACTGGATTCGGCTGTTCTCTTTGCTGGAGATAAAACAGCTTGTTCGGCTTGTAGCAGAACACAACCTCATTGTGCCTCTGTCAGCAATTTCATGTCATACTGTAATTCTATTCTATTCATAATTCTATTCAGTTTATTCTGTTTCGCAGCCATGATCCCCATTATAAACCAGGATGTCTCTGTCTTCTATTATATAATGAGGGTGTAGCTGAAATGAACATTTTGATTAGACCTCTCTATGTGCATTTTAGTAATTACAGTCGTACTATGCACATGTCTGCAACGCAGATGATGTAGGCCATAGCATGGATCCCAGGGGGAATTCTGTGAATACACAGGATCAGAGAGGATAGTGGCTCACAGACAAAGCCCCAGCCCAAGATCAATGATTACCCTGTTAGCCTTAATCACATCCTCGTATTCTCCAGAGGAGAGTATCTGCGGCCAGGCGGCTGTGTCCATGTTCAGTAGGTTAACAAACCAAGGCAAAGGGTGAGGGCGTGCCATGTCTGACTGGCTATTGCACCTGATGTGCTTCCAAGTGGCACAGCGGTCTAAGGCACTGCATCTCAGTGCAAAAGGCATCCCTACAGGCCCTGGTTCGATTCCAGGCTGTATCACTACCGGCCGTGATTGGAAGTCCCATAGGGCGGCACACGTTTGGCCCAGCGTCATCCGGGTTAGGGTTTGGCCGGGGGTAGGCCGTCGTTGTAAATAAGAATTTGTTCTTAACTGACTTGCCTAGTTAAACAAAACGTGTAGCCTGGAATTCAAACTGACACGTTCTGTTTGCCCATTGTTTCACTTCAAAATAGCAGACAATGGAAACAGAGCATATCAGGTTGGATCCCAGGCTACCTGAGTGTGCTATCATAAACTATTTCTATGAGACATACTGTATGTAGCGTGATGATGCTGTGTGTCATCCTACTGACACATTTACTACATTAACAGTGAGATGCCATCTGAAAACAAACACTGAGGATGCTAATTACCGCATCAATCTCATAAAATAATATCGAATTGTATTTGTCACATGCTTAGTAAACAACAGGTGTAGACTAACAGTGAAATGCTTACTTACGGCCCTTCCCAACAATGCAGAGAGAAAAATGTAAAAATAACAACACAAGGAATAAATACACAATGAGTAACGCTAACTTTGCTATATACACGGAGTACTAGTACTGAGTCGATTTGCAGGGGTACGAGGTAATTGAGGTAGACATGTACATATAGGTATGAGTAAAGTGACTAAGCAACAGGATAGATAATAAACAGTAGCAGCAGTGTATGTGAAGTGTCAATACAGATGGTCCGGGTAGCTATTTGGTTAACTATTATAGCGACCAAACTATCAGTTTTGTATTTCAACTCTACTGTATGAGGTAATTGAGTCATTCTAAGAGCCTATCTTCCAGGTCCATCAAAATCTCAAATAATCTGCAAGGCCATACTGCAATTTAACTAAGAATTCAAACAACCCAGGCAATCAGTCCACAACAGGCTAACCAATGGTTAAATTATACTGTTTTGACATATTTTATTAAGGCCATGTTGCTATATGATACGAATGTGCACAGTAGCTTGTTCTGCGCTAAAGCTGAAGCCAGGCAACCATTTCACTGAACCCATATCTCAGATGACCCGGCCCATTCCACCACTTAACCTCTCTAGAAATGACCCTTGATTTAGACTGCCCTTTGTGTGCTCTCAAGATCCATCCCTGCAAGACCGTTTCCTGACGAATCAAATTTAGAGTCACAATAAAGGGCTACTCTGCAATATATGGAACATGCAATGAGACCTGAAAGGGCAGTAAAATGTCTGATACTATTATCTCAATCATTACAAATTGAAATCTATGTATCCTATCACGGATGGACACTAGACAGTTTTGAATGTGGCTGAGTTCTTTTTCGGTGAGTGTCTGTGAGAAACACAGTCCCCACCCACACCTACACCAACATGCACTCACACACAAAAGAGAGTCTGGTGTTGTGGCACCATTGTTCCAGCGTGTTTCCAAACCAAAAAAATGCATCCAATGACAGGCAAACCAGACTATTGATTCCATTAACAACAGAATAATAATCATGAATTACAATCTTAGAGCCCCACAAAGACAGGCCAGTCCCGATTCACGGAGGGTCTATGTGGTAATCAAGATAACGGTCTTCTAATTAAAGCTGACGGCTGTGCGTTCACCCGTGAGACTTCTTATCACAGATATGAAAAAAGGTAATCCGTTCATGACTAAAACAGAACAACAAAGCGTGCCACAAACGATTGTATCAAACTGTTTTGTTGATTTAAACACCTCACATTACATCTAGGAAATAATATTAAATATCTAATACATTAAACCCAAGATGCACAATTGGCTATGGTAAGACTATATGTGACGGTTGCATCCAATGGTGAAGTTGTTTGATATTTTGGTGAATTGCATTTAAAACAGCACATGTTGGCTCTAGCACCACAATGCTATTTTTATCATTCTGATCCTGACAAAATGTAGCAACGGTCGATAGAATTTTCCCAATTTCACATATCAAACTCACTACTTTCTTCCTGAATCAAATCTGTAAATTATAATATTCTATCTTGCACGTTATTACTGCACATTACCATTATCATGAAGACATATACTTACAACTGTATGAAACAATCAAAAATACATATTTCCTATGTGTGGAGTAAAAATAAAAACATACTTCTAGCTTCACATTCACTGTTCAGACTCGGAACTGTCCCTTTGGGCCAATGTGGACCAGTGAACCAATGGTCATAGCCACTTTGCATCATCACATGCTCTTCCAAGCTACAATCACAGAAGAGTAAACTCCTACTGAACTTTTCCTACAAGCCAATCCAGGCCTGGTGGCAGTTTTGGCGGTTTGAGATTTAGGTGACGCACACTTACCCTGGAGCAGAGACGAGCACAACGGCTAGAGCAAAGGAATTCAGCTAGTCCTCAGTCACCATTCAAAAAGGAGAGAAAAAAATTCCTGCCTTGTTTGAGCATCCTTTGAATGGCCTCCCTCCCTTCCCAAGAAGTCTCCTCACGCACATACACTCACAACTCACTCAGACATCCTCACATCAAAACACACACTCTAAACAAAAACACACAAGGCCTGATAACCCATGCTTTCCGTTGCCCACAGCCACAGGCAAACAATGTCCTCCTCTCCCCTCTCACAGCACCCCCTCCTCCCTTCCCACCGGCTACGCTCCTCTCCCTCTCTCCTTTGTTGTTGGAGCTCCGATAGAGGAATTCCTTCCTTGTTCACGCCACCAATAGGATGATGGTGCACCCGGATCAAGACAATGTAGTTCCAACGGCTCAACTAGATTCCCTCGGTTCCCAGCCAGAAAATAGTCATTGCATTGTGATCAGACTCTGGTAGCTCCATATGACCGCAGGCCAGTGGCACAATCTACACCGCTTGTGCTCCTATACCAGACAGTTAGACAGCAAAGTGCTTCCCTTACCCCCCGTCCCCCGTCCCCCGTCCCCTCGATAGTCCCTCCCTTAGAAGGTTTTATTTGGGCTCTGAAACTCCATGCTGCTTGTGGTGAAAAAAGAGAGAGTGAGAAAAAAAGCTTTCTAAAGAGCTCCGGGTCACCCTCCTGGAAACATTCACATGCCTCCAGCTGCCTCCAGCCCCTTCTCTCTGCCTCTAGCTCACACAGCACCGGCAGGGGCAATCAGCGCAATGCCACAAAAGGAGGGACCTTCACCCACCCTCACCCATTCCCCCATCTCCATTCAGTCAGTGCAGCAGCCTCCACAGCAGCAACAAAGACAACAAATTACTGTAAAACATCTCTGATTACTTTTTTCAACTCACTTCCAGACCCATACAACTCCTATGAAAAAACAAAGAAGGTAAATGAAGACGAAATTGAGAAAATTGGATGTTGGCAAAATAGACCTCTCTGACTTCTGGGAAAGCTATGATTGAACCCTGTGGATATCATTTATCAAACTACATTTGCATGTAACTAAATCTGAACTATACAATAGCATCTACATGTGATTTGTCTTTTTACATTAACACTATGTTACCTAATTGTTTTATTTCCTAATCTATCTCTTACAGGGAGACTAAGACTAGGGAAACCAACACCCCTGTTGAATGAAACCAGATAATCACACACTCATGTGATCTCCTGGAGATAATGTGTGTAGTGATCTCCCCTGCGATAACAGCTGGGATTACTACTAGCTGTGAGTAAGTGGACAGGTGCAGGGCAGCAGGTGCACTGGAAGCCCTGGAGGACAGGTGCAATTTTAGGTCACTCCCTTCAAAGAGGTGTTTATTCCCTGAAGCCCTGAACAACCTAATTTAACATCTCTCTCTCTCTCTCTCGTCTGTCTGTCTGTCTGTCTGTCTGTCTGTCTGTCTGTCTGTCTGTCTGTCTGTCTGTCTGTCTGTCTGTCTGTCTGTCTGTCTGTCTGTCTGTCTGTCTGTCTGTCTGTCTGTCTGTCTGTCTGTCTGTCTGTCTGTCTGTCTGTCTGTCTGTCTGTGTCTCTCTCTCTCTCCTTATCTTTCTTTCTCCCTCCTCCAATATTCTCCCTCTCTCTCACACACACTCTCGGTCTCTCTCTCATGTACACACGCAAGCCCCCTCCCTCTTCCATAATCTACAGTCTTTCAAAATCAAATCAAACGTTATTTGCCACATGCGCCGAATACAACAAGTGTAGACTTTACCGTGAAATGCTTACTTTACAAGCCCTTAACCAACAGTGCAATTCAAGAAGAAGAAAATATTTACCAAGTAGGTAATAATAAAAAGTAATAATAAAAAGTAACACAATAAGAATAATAATAACGAGTCTATATACAGGGGGTACCGGTACCAAGTCAGTGTGCAGGGGTACAGGCTAGTTGAGGTAATTTGTATATGTAGGTGGGGGCGAAGTGACATCGGAGTCAATGTCTCTAGAAGGATTAGTCAGAGGAGAAAGTGCATGGCAGATGGAAGAGGGGGCGAAATATTGACTCTTTCTGTGCAAAGACAGAAGGGGACAAGAAATCACATGTTCCTCCCTTTTCACTGTGCCAAGATCAGCTGATTACCAATACACCATCTTTCTGTAGTGTAAACGTAACACGTTTTACACTGATGCCAAGATATTGTCATACCGGTATTGCATGTCTTCATGCGAGCTTTAACCTTGCTTAGGCTTATTTTCCCAGGAGTGAATGTTTGTTTACGACAGTGTTACTTGCCACTTTGAAAACAATGAGGGACAAGGAGTAACTGGGAAAGAGGTGATAGCATGAACCACAAAGGAGACTGAAAATGCCCTGGCTGCGAAGGAAAAGGGATTTCAATAGCGTGACCCCCATGGGGTCAAGTTATTTAACCCTGTGACCACTCCATCCCTGTGTGTCCTAAATTATACCAGCCTCACATATTACAACCTCCCATACTTTACCTTCTCCGTCCCAGAGATCTGAACCTGCAGGCAATGACAGAAATGCGCGGACATCTGCAACCGACAGTTCAGAGAGATTGATACTCCAGGCAGACAAGATCAAGCTTTCGAAATAGTAGCAATACTCCAGATAAGGGTTTGGTTGGTCCCATAAGAGAGCAGCAGTGTCTTCAGCTGTTTAACGAAGAGCAAGTGAGCCAGCCCTCCTCCTTCTCCCTGAGTGGGTCTGGCATGGATGAGACTCCAGTATGCCAGTGCCACTGTTCTAAACCCACAACACCTGATCCTGGTTTTCAGCGAGCTCCAAATCCTCTTAGAAATAATTGAATCGTTTCACCAAACCCGCTGTCCCTTTCCATTTCACACCCTGGCCTTAACCACACGTAAACCCCGTTCCAAAAGACTGGCTGGTGTACAGTAGTTGAAGAAGCACTGGAACACTGGCTATCAATGGGGCTACGAAGCAACACACTATTAACAGGCTGGGCAGCCAGGCAGTTGATCATTTCCCAGTTTCTCTACCATTAACCTCCCATCTGCCCCCTACGCTGTATGTAAGACTGGGAAGTGTAGGTTCTGATATGGGGAGATGGGATATAGGGGCCTGAAAGAACACAAATCCAAATTGGTTGCAAATGGGGCCAAATTTGATCACAGACCCCATGTGCCAGAAGACCTGAGAGCACTAAAGTAGATTAATGCTGCATGGCATGTCCCCCCTTCTCCTCCACAACCTTCCTTCTCTTCCCTCTCTGCTCTGCCTTCAAATTAAACAAGACCTCAGTGGTTCCTCTATGGAGCCATTAGCCTATGTGGTAATTAGCACTTTGGCAGCCACGCCCACCCCTCAATTGGGGAGCCCTCTTCATGAGGAAATGAAAAAGGGGTCCCTTTTATGGGTCAAAACTAAAGCACCATTCACCACCATTACACACACACTCACATGCACGCACGCACGCACATGCACACGCACGCACGCACACACACACACACTTCCCAGAAATGTGTGGGTTTGGGTGAAAAGGAGTTAGGGGCTTCCCTGGGGTGCCTGGACACTGGAAATCTTAGTCACAGGGTGGAGGGATTCAACAACAAAATCAACGACCCAACCCCCTTATGTGATTGGTCTGTTCACAGGAAGATTAGATTGAAAGCTTCCACAACAAGTAAAGAGTCAGAACATAAAAGAAGCCGCTACATTGTCAATAACCTTTTAGTATTCCTATGCAAAGGTTGATGACAACGAATGTTAAAGAAACACAAAAACACAAACAATCCCAGGACCAGAAAGAAGAAGATAACCATAATTCAAAACATTATGAACACACACACACACAATCCCTCCCTATCTTTACCACTTGGTGATTCACAGCAATCAACACCAACGCATCTTCCCAAGTCATTATCTTCCGTCATCAGAGAAGGGCTGCTGTTTGCCCACTGCCATCAAGACAGAGTAGAGGAGAATAGGCTGCTAGCTCTCACCCCTCTTCCTGGTCTGTTTACAGGTTATGTATGTAGGGCTTATTTGAGATGCAGACTTTGCAGCGGGCCAAGGGAAATTAGAGACCTTTAGAGACAGAGGGACACAGACACTCTTTATCCAGCAGTTCCTCAATAGCGGGGGGACGGAACAAAGAAGAGAGTAACTTTTGGCCTTAATTCGTTTCTCTGAACGGAGAGATTGCTTTTCTGACTTTTGAATGGCGCAATACAGCACTTCTTACACAATGCAAACACTTCCAAGTCATTTTCACAAGGTGGAACATTCAGCGTAAACTTCTAGGCCTACTTTTTTTTTTTTAAACAAATCAAATTTCTGCTTCACATCTGTTTATGAATCATCTTAACTTTGTTTATGGAGGCTGTTAGGTTGTATGGAGAAACAAGGTGATGTTCAACAGTCACGGAATGGAATAAAATGTCCCGACGTGGAGTGAAACAGTGAAGTACTATCTGATATCGTCGTTCAAAAGTAAAATGTTTGTTTTCCATTGCAAGACATTTTGCCACAGTATGTTTTAAAGAACGTGACCCACTGTCAGAGCATGTGTTAAGGACCAGGTGTGTCTCTCTCCTGTGTTTTGTTGGCATGTTGGGGGAAGTTGGGTTGTGTCTCAATCATGCAGTTAGCCTAGCTAACTAACGAGTTCCCACAGACCAGACTGAAAACAGCAGTGGAGCAGACTAGCAGCATTAACATGACAAAGGCTTATGGAGGGGTGCACTGTGATAAAGGGACAGTACTGAATAAAGACTACCTGCATTTAACCCACGTTCTCTGGGAGAGGCACAGGAGCCCCCACACCCTCAGCCCACCACTGAACATAGCGTTCTACCTTATAGCTCATAAAAATATAAGAAACGGACTCCTTTAAGTTGAGAATACATGTGTCATACACACATTTCTGAGTCTCACACACACACACACACACACACACACACACACACACACAAAACAAAGCGTGATGATGCCATAATGAAAAAATATTTTGCAATTCAATATTAGAGAAAAACAATTGGCTTTGGCTTGATGGATAAGTTCACCCAAAAGGTAATGTGTATTTATCCAGTTCAAACCTTGATTATAAGATTAAATAATTCCGTTGTTACGCCATTTAGCGTTATAATCAATTAATCAATCAAACAAAACAATTAGGACAATGGAACTTTTAGTAACACTAAATCAACCAAAACCTATCAATCACAATAAGGTCCTCCTTTCCCTCTGAGGTAACATAGTACTCACAACCACAAAAAAAAAAAAAAAAAAACACAAAGAAGCCAAAAAGTCTAAATGAATGCAGAGAGTAGCGACATGACGCTGAAACACACAGTATGGCGATTGATTCAAACAGTGTTCGTGTTGTAAAGAGTCTTGGTGTGCTCTTCAGTCTGGTCATATTGATGCTTTAAATCTGTGGATTAGGCTAGTTATCGGAGTCGAGGCCCTTGTTCATTATCCTAAGTCTAAAAGAACACGGTTACTGTTTGTGATATGAAATATCACCCTTCAAGACACACTAATTATTGTGCAACGCTGAGATGTCATTGTCCGCCACTAACAGATAAAAAAGACTAATGGCTGGGGTACACACAACAAATGCCTTTATGGCCAGACCACAGCACTCGGTAAGATCCTGTTTTTCTTTTCTTTTTTTCTCTCCGTCCTCATCCTCCCATCTGAGTCTAATGTCCTTTCAGTCTGTTCGCTCATGTGTGCAGTGGGCCTCCACTGCTGAGCGTCTCTCCAGCCTCCCTGTCCCAGCACAGCACAAAAGAGCTTGCCTGCCTGCCCCTCTCCCCAAAGGAAACTTGCTGCAGGACACGGAGGAGCGAAGACCACCACCTCGATCTCCGCTTGAGTCCGTCTGGCTCTAGATTCTTCTCTCTCACTGATTCCCTTGCTCTTTTTTCCTTCTGTCTAAAGTCATACGTGTAATGTGTCTCCCTCTTCTGACTCTTGCTCTGTTGTTTGTACAGTTTTTCTCTCGCTCTCTGTTTAGTGGTTTCATGCCAGCCCCCTGGGTGAGAGAGCATTTATTTCTCTGGGGCTTAGGGCATAGTATTCGATAGTGATGCTGAGCCCAACGCCATGGGGACAGTGTATTACACAATAGGGGCCAGCCACAAATCACTGTTTTTGTTTGAAATCTTCTTTCGATTTCTCCCAGCCCACACAATTACCGTTAGACCAACAAGTTGCATCATGGGGGATGGGTATTGTCCAGTCCTCTAGCATCCTGTGAATGGATAACATATCAACATTGTTCACTCATTCTTCTCCTTGACTTAATATCCAGCCCCCTCTCCATCAGTGTATTTTACTGTGTGTTTTTGGACGCACAGCAACAGAGGATGGAGGACGATGTCCGTCTTTATTGGCTCCGTGGATATCCATTGATGATGATGGCAATAGGTTGATAGCCTCTTTCAGCAGATCCCACTACAAGGATGTTGCTTTAGTAAATAAGGCCCTGTCCATTCTACTGCTAACTGCGTAATGTACACTAAACCGCTGAGAATAATTTTACGGAGGGAAAAGACTGATGTTAGCAATGGTGACAGAAAATGTCTTATTAATATTTATAAAACAAATTACATTCAAGCTGTAGGTTAAATAGGTGAACGAGAGAAAGGTAAGGAACCTAGCAACTCAACAACCCAACTGACCGTATGGTCCAGAGGAGGTAGCCTCATCTCCATGCTCTTCAGCCAGTGTCGCAAGGCTCGGATTTGACCTCTGAACTCCCCCTGCCATTGGCTCCACTCCTCTGACTCCCTCCTGGAAGCATACAAGCCCCACAAAGCTTGTGTCAATGTCACTACTCATCTCATACAGTTGAAGTCGGAAGTTTACATACAGTTAGGTTGGACTCATTAAAACTCGTTTTTCAACCACTCCACAAATTTCTTGTTAACAAACTAGTTTTGGCAAGTTGGTCTACTTTGTGCATGACACAAGTATTTTTTCCAACAATTGTTTACAGATTATTTCACTTATAATTCACTGTATCACAATTCCAATGGGTCAGAAGTTTACATACACTAAGTTGACTGTGCCTTTAAACAGCTCGGAAAATTCCAGAAAATTGTGTCATGGCTTTAGAAGCTTCTGATAGGCTAATTGACATCATTTGAGTCAATTGGAGGTGTACCTGTGGCTGTATTTCAAGGCCTACCTTCAAACTCAGTGCCTCTTTGCTTGACATCATGGGAAAATCAAAAGAAATCAGCCAAGACCTCAGGAAATAATGGTAGACCTCGACAAGTCTGGTTCATCCTTGGGAGCAATTTCCAAACGACTGAAGGTACCACGTTCATCTGTACAGAACGCCGCAGCCCGTCTGGTGTTCAACCTTCCCAAGTTCTCTCACGTCACCCCGCTCCTCCGCTCTCTCCACTGGCTTCCTGTTGAAGCTCGCATCCGCTACAAGACCATGGTGATTGCCTACGGAGCTGTGAAGGGAACGGCACCTCCATACCTTCAGGCTCTGATCAGGCCCTACACCCAAACAAGGGCACTGCGTTCATCCACCTCTGGCCTGCTGGCCCCCCTACCTCTGAGGAAGCACAGTTCCCGCTCAGCCCAGTCAAAACTGTTCGCTGCTCTGGCACCCCAATGGTGGAACAAGCTCCCTCACGACGCCAGGACAGCGGAGTCAATCACCACCTTCCGGAGACACCTGAAACCCCACCTCTTTAAGGAATACCTAGGATAGGATAAAGTAATCCTTCTAACCCCCCCCCCCCCCCCTTAAAAGATTTAGATGCACTATTGTAAAGTGGTTGTTCCACTGGATATCATAAGGTGAATGCACCAATTTGTAAGTCGCTCTGGATAAGAGCGTCTGCTAAATGACTTAAATGTAATGTAAATGTAAATGTACAAACAATAGTACGCAAGTATAAACACCATGGGACCACGCAGCTGTCATACCACTCAGGAAGGAGACGCGTTCTGTCTACTTGAGATGAACTAACTTTGGTGAGAAAAGTGCAAATCAATCCCAGAACAACAGTACACTGGTGCACTTCACAAAATAGATGGCATCATGAGGATGGAAAATTATGTGGATATATTGAAGCAACATCTCAATACATCAGTCAGGAAGTTAAAGCTTGGTCGCAAATGTGTCTGCCAAATGGACAATGACCCCAAGCCTACTTTCAAAGTTGTGGCAAAATGGCTTAAGGACAACAAAATCAAGGTATTGGAGTGGCCATCACAAAGCCCTGACCTCAACCCTATAGAAAATTTGTAGGCAGAATTGAAAAAGTGTGTGCGAGCAAGGAGGCCTACAAACCTGACTCAGGTATCCCATCTCTGTCAGGAGGAATGGGCCAAAATTCACCCATCTTATTGTGGGAAGCTTGTGGAAGGCTACCCAAAATGTTTGACCCAAGTTAAACAATTTAAAGGCAATGCTACCAAATACTAATTGAGTGTATGAAAACTTCTGACCCACTGGGAATGTGATGAAAGAAATAAAAGCTGAAATAAATCATTCTCTCTACTATTATTCTGACATTTCACATTCTTAAAATAAAGTGGTGATCCTAACTGACCTAAGACAGGGAATTTTTACTAGGTTAAATGTATTTGGCTAAGACGTATGTAAACTTCCGACTTCAACTGTATATATACGAATACCTGCCTAACCAGATACCTACTGTAACTTCAAATACCTAGAGTATTGTAAACGGCTTTTCCAGCTACACTGAAAAGGGAATTTGTATTTAAGCAATAAGGCACGAGGGGGTGTGGTATATGGCCAATATACCACGGCTAAGAGCTGCTCTTAGGCACGACGCATCGCGGAGCCCTATACACAGCCCTTTGCCATATACCATGGCCCATGGCCATATACCACAAACCCCGAGGTGCCTTACTGCTATTAAAAACTGGTTACCAACGTAATTAGAACAGTAAAAATAAATGTTTTGTCATACCCGTGATATATCACGGCTGTCAGCCAATCAGCATTCAGGGTTCGAACCACTTAGTTTATAATTTAGCATCTTAGCATTTTTTGGATGGATAAATGCTGTCATTAAAAGTGTCATTATACATAATTATTGGGACAGTGAGATATTTTTTCCATATCGGGTGCACCATTTAGAAAGATTAGCACTTTTTGTATACTGAACAAAAATAAATGCAACATGCAACAATTTCTAAGATTTTACAGTTACAGTTCATAGAAAGAAATCAGTCAATTGAAATAAATTCAATAGTCCCTAATTTATGGTTTTCACCTGACTGGGCAGGGGCACACCCATGGGTGATTTTGGAAGGGCATAGGCTCACCCACTTGTGAGCCAGGCCCACCCACTGGCGAACCAGGCCCAGCCAATCAGAATGAGTTTTTCCCCACAAAAGAGCTTCATTAGAGTGGGCTTTTATTGTCCCCAGCGCATGGTCCACCTATGTAATGATCATGCTGTTTAATCAGCTTCATGATATGCCACACCTGTCAGGTGGATGGATTATCTTGGTAAATGAGAAATGCTCACTAACAGGGATGTAATTTAATTACATTTTTTCATTAAAATCATTGTTTACTGAAATAACTAATAACTATACATATACCAATTACCCAATGTTTGTAACTGGACCGATTTACACTTAATCTTTGTTATCGTCTTTGTACTGTTGGACCATCCAGGTCAATGACTTTAGATCCAGGTACACTGGTCCACTAAACTGTGACAATCGACCAAATGTCATCATAACCAGCAATTTATTCAGTTTGACCTGACTGATGGTGGGTGACGGGCATGGAGCTCAGTGCAACATGTCTAACACATTGAATTTGTATTTAATTACAAATGTTATGATCTTGAAATGCATACAGAAAGGAAAATTCACCAATAGGTGAATTGTTGAAGTTGTGATGGTTATGTGTTGAATTTAGCCATGGCCACCTTGTTTTTGCATTTACTAGAGATGCACGATATATCGGTGAACATATCGGAAACGTAAAAATGGCAATATCGATATCGGCCCGATGTCTAGTTTAACGCCGATGTGAAAAACCGATGTCAAAGCTGACGTGCATACCTATAAAACGTACATTACCGTTCAAAAGTTTGGGGTCACTTAGAAATGTCCTTGTTTTTGAAAGAAAAGCACATTTATGTCCATTAAAATAATATCAAATTGATCAGAAGTACCGTGTAGACATTCTTAATGTTGTAAAATACACATAGGTTGACAATAATTGTGGCTCAATTCACAGTTGTTTCAGAGTCCCGCAATAAGAGCTACGACGCTAATGTTCTCTGGGTGTCACTGAGTAGACCGATACCCCATGTCCTTGATCCACAATCCATAGGTAAGGCTGTACAGTGAAATAACTATGCCCTCAATGCAATTCTAAAGTATAATACATGTGTGATTTCGACAGATTTTTGTCAAATTAACAAATGATTGTCTTTTGTTGATTTTATATACCAACATTCCAACCTCGTTTAGCATGATCTATTCAATTATGGCATAATTCTGCTATTTGTATTCACTTGCGTCACTGTCAATGACATACGTTTATTTTGAAGGCTAACCGCAAAGTTCACTATTGTGACTAATCCTTATTGTGGCTAGCTTCACATAGATGGGTCCGACCACCATTAATTAAATAACAACTGTTTTATAAATCAGGGTTATTTTAGATGATGACACCTAGCTATATAGTTAGCTAGCTAACGATAGCTACTGAAACAGATTGTCGTTTTGCGATGTTTTTGGGGAAGAACATTGTTTGCATCCATGAGCTAGCTAGCTTTTTTTTATGACCAGCGCGAGACAACTTTACCAGCATCATAGCATACGTATCGATGAATCGTTGCTATCACTCGTATTTCATGTGTCACAGCGTAATCAATGTGTAATAACTACGTAGAAAATGTATGTCCGTGTTAAATTATTATGTGACGTGCAGTCATATTCAAGTCCTGATTGGTCAACAAGCTTTTTGACACGTCAAATAGTGTTATGTGATGTGTATCTTTTTTGACATGCAAAAAGACTCAAACGGCATTCCATAGAAATCCTGGTTGAGAATGAAACAACTGAACAAATGAACAATGAAACAGCACAGCAAGTAAGTGAAATAAATATGTTTTGATTATGTTTTTACTGGTAATGGGGACATACGTAAATACCAACAAAATAACTTTTTGGTCAGTGTGGTGTGTGTGTATAACATTTATTTAACTAGACAAGTCCGTTAAGAATAAATTCTTATTTACAATGAAGGCCTACCCCGGCCAAACCCGGACGTCGCTGGGCCAATTGTGCGCAGCCCTATTGGACTCCCAATCATGGCCGGATGTGATACAGACTGGATTCGAACCGGGGACTGTAGTGATGCCTCTTGCACTGAGCTGCAGTGCCTTAGACCGCTGCGTCCGTGTGTGTGTTAACTATTTAACTGTACTAGAATGCTTAAAAGGCCGCAAACATTTTAAATATCGGTTATCGGTATCGGGTTTTTTTGGCAAGGAAAATTTTGAATATCGGTATCTGCCAAAAATGTAATATCGGTGCATCACTAGCATTTACCCATACCCAGAGCTTGGTTCCTTGGATGTGGGTGTTGCCAATCCATACACACTCCCTCTTTCTTCCTGAAACAGACAACAAAAATAAGAATACATCAGATATTATTAATATGTGTTTGCTTTCACTCAATATACAGTATAATACAATGAATTAGTGCAGCTGAATTGGTAGTGATCAGGACACTGAGTTTGCCCTCATCGATACATTAGTATAGTACTACCAAAGTTCAAATTCAGGTATTTCGTTTTACTGCTCCCTACTGGTAGGTCTGTTACAGCACTGTCTTCCCAAGGCACTGCCTCACCCCATTCTCGGATGTCTTACCTCCTCGTCACCCCTCTCTGGGAGGGGTGGGAGGGACAGGGTCAGTGAAGGGTAGTCAAGGCAGTCATTAGAGGTATTCTGGCAGGTAGACGGCCCATCTCTCATATTGGCTGGATCTTCCATCAATGTCAAAGGCTAACATTAGCATAGAAAGAAACACACATAGACATATAGACAAATAGAGCACAACTTCCACACCCTTCCACACAGACACACATATACTGTATATCTAAGTCTCTAATAACGTTCTCCAAGTTGCTGACAGAAAATGTATCCATGAAATGAAGTTGGTAGCTGAATCGTGAATGAGGGGATGAGGGTTCATTGTTTGCTTGTATTCCAATACATCTGATTCCAAGAGGACATGAGTTGAAATTACTTGTAAGTCAAACTAATAGTGCCCTCATAATGGTGAAATTAAATAATGCAGACAGTAGTGCTTGTAGACAGCAAGTAGAGGGCATTAAAGACACTACTTCATTCACCTATAATGATTCTACTATGGTATACTGTACCAGTGGTGTAAAGGACTTACAGTGAGCACCATAATTCATTGGACAGTGACCATTTATTTTGGTTCTGTACTGTAGCACTTTGAGTTTGAAAGGATACAATGACAATGAGGGTGAAGTGCAGACTGTCAGCTTTAATTTGAGGGTATTTTCATACATATCAGATGAACCGTTTAGAAATTATAGAAGCTTTTGTACATAGTCCCCACCATTTTTGGGCATCCAAAAACATTGGGCAGTTTAACATAATGTAGAATAAAGTAATCATTGTTAATATTTGGTCGCATATCCTTTGCATGCAATGACTGCTTGAAGTCTGCGATACATCGACATCACCAGACGCTGGGTATCTTCCCTGGTGATGCTCTGCCAGGCCTGTACTGCAGCCATCTTCAGTTCCTGCTTGTTTCGGGGACTTATTGCCTTCAGTCTCCTCTTCAGCATGTAAAATGCATGTTCAATTGGATTCAGATCCGATGATTGACTCGGCCAGTCAAGGATTTTCCAGTTTTTGGCCATCAAAAACCCCTTCGTTGCTCTAGCAGTATGCCAAGCAGTATGCCACACTCCTGCTCTCCAATGAGTTTGGAGGCATTTGGTTTTATCTGAGCAGATAAAATATTTCTGTAGACTTCAGAATTCATTGTTCTACTTCTGTCTGGAGTCACATCATCGATGAAGACAAGTGAGCCTGTTCCACTGGCAGCCATACAGGCCCAAGCCATAACACCCCCTCCACCATGTTTCACGAATTGAGGTGGTATGCTTTGGGTCATGGGCATGTCTTTTTTTTCTCCACACTTTTATCTTTCCATCACTCTGGTTAATCTTTGTCTCATCTGTCCACAATACTTTTTTCCAGAACTCTTAGGGCTCTTTTAGGTGTTTTTTTAGCAAACTATAATCTCGCCTTTCTGTTCTTCAGTGGTTTGCATCTTGTAGTGTACCCTCTGTAGTCTTCTACGTATGGTAGACTTTGACACATCTACACCTGCATCCAGGGGAGTGTTTTTGATCTGTTGGGCTGTTGTCAGGGGGGTTTTCTTCACCATAGAGAGTATTCTCCGGTCAATCACTACAGTGGTCTTCGTCAGTCTATCGGGTCTTTTGACATAATTAAGTTCACCGGTTGTTTTTTTCTTGTTACTGATGAACCATACTGTTGACTTGGGCATGCCCAGGGTTTTTGCAATGTTCCTGATTGATTGATTTTCATTTCTGAGCCTTATGACAGCCAGCTTCATTTGCAACGACACTGCTGTCTTCCTCATGTTGTCACACCCCAACAACAACCTCCAAAGGCAATAGCAAATTCTAGAATCAATACTATTCATCAACATCTCTCCTGCATTCACTAACGACACAAATGAATACACCTGCCTAACGACACACATCTGTGAAGCCAATTCAACAAATACTTATAGTACCTTAAAATGGGGGGACCATGTACAAAAGGTGCTGTCATTTCTAAACAGTGCATCCGATATGTATGAAAATACCTTCAAATTAAAGCTGACAGTCTGCACTTCACCCTCATTGTATCCTTTCAAACTCAAAGTGCTACAATACAGAACCAAAATAAGCAAAAAATGGTCACTGTCCAATGAATTATGGTGCTCACTAAGTAAAATACTTTAAAGTAAAACTTATGTCGTTTTTGGGGGTATCTGTACTTTACAATTTATATTTTTGACAACTTTTACTTCACTACAGAAAACAATGTACTTCTTACTCCATACATTTTCCCTGACACCCAAAAGTACTAGTTATATTTTGAATGCTTAGCGGGACAGGAAAATGGTCAAATTCACACACTTAAGTATACTTTAGCAATTACATTTACTTCTGATACTTAAGTACAGTATATTTAAAACCAAATACTTTGACTTTTACTCAAGTATTATTTTACTGGGTGACTTTCACCTTTGTCATTTCTTATTAAGGTATTTTTACTTAAGTATGACAATTGTGTAATTTTTCCACCCACCACTGTACAGAACAATGCTTTTAAGCTTAAGTATATGCATACCACAATAAAATTACTAAACTAAAGTATAAGGCCTACCACAAAATACAATGGCTTAAACTGAAGTCATTTGAATCAATTGAGCAATTTTGCATGAAAAATCATACAGTATATCAGATGCTGCTACCAATAAATTGGTTTATAGACTTTAGTGTGAAAATCTATAATGCACCTACAGGTACACACAATGTGTTATGTGTTATGCTGAAAATAGTGATATGTTCTGTATGCTGTACGGTCACTGTGTAGATAATTCCATGTCAGAACGTGTGATTTACCTGGATATTGAAATGTAGTTGACAAGATTACCTTTTTAATAGCACATTTATTTACATTAAAGTGTTATCAAAACATACACCAGATTCCACTCACCATGCCACTCAACACAAAAATCTGTTAATGAGCAAAACCAACCAGTTAGTTTTGATTAAATATCTTGTTACCAATTAAATCCGCATTTAACAAAACATGTTTTGCAGAGCAGATTCATGTCCTATTCTCTTCTTCTTACAATTATTTTTTTCCCAAAATATTTATTACCAAGTTAGTAAAACATGCAAAGCAAAAATGTATTATATTAGATATGAAAAATATGATGAAAAATGAAAATGAAGATTTACAGAAGTAAAACACTTCCTAGAAGCAGAACAGAAAAAAACATACTTGGTATGGAAAACAAGAGCTCCAATACTGGTTTAAAAGCAACATATGACAAAGCTTCAAAATCATTTTTGCAAAGGAAATATGTAGAATGTAGGAAAATGTCTTGAAATATATTCATCCTATAAAACATGTACATTCATTCAATGTATTGTAATATCAGATCATATACTGCAATGTCATCTCAGCAACTATTTACTTTGGTTTTGACTGATGTTACATTAATGTTGCTTACAGAAATGAAGATTACATTGCATTTCATCTTCATGGCGCTGACCATGTGAAAGCCCATAAACATAGTGATGTGTACATGTAAGAGGTGTAATCCAAAATAGGGGGGATTATGATCAATATTCAAGTAAGAATGTTGGACAAAAATTCATGGAGTTTGTTCCTAGTATGGTATCCCAGGGAGACTTCAGGGGTCACAAGTCTCAACTGTCTTCAAAAATGAGGGAGATGCAATGGAAGAAAGGTACTCAATGGCAGATCTAAAAACAAAACAAAAATAATAATTTTGAGACAACAAAACCAACAACAGTAAAAAATAAAAATAAATAAAAAAGCTAAAATAATTGTAACGTAAACAAATAAATAAATTCCAAATGTATTTGATGATTTAATGCTTTATATGGTGGATGATGAATTTACCTGCATTTCTGGATGGTGAAGCTGTTGAATTGGGATATCGTCCCTGTTAAGAGACTCATCAGCCATGCCCATCTGAGTATCTGCAAATCCCCATCGAATTCTGATGGAATGAGACATCTGTCAAAAAAGGGAATCAATCATCTTAAAATACTGAGGGGAAAAAGGCATGATCATAATCATCCAAATAATAAAAACGTTTGATAGCGCTTTCTTTCAAACTAGAATTGAAATACTAGCGATAAAGGGGAAGAGAAAAAACTGAATCAGAGGAGAGTAGAGAAGGTGTATGGCTGTGATGAAAGGGAAGTAGATAAAACTACATTACTAAATTACAAAATCAGAAAACTGATTTCAACTTACAAGAACCAAAGCAACATCCAGGATGCAGATCTTTGCCTCTAATGTCAGAGGAAGCATGGTGAAGCCTGACATCTTCTTAGGACAGTCTACCAGGAACACTTGACAAGGGGTAAATGGTGGGTATAGTAGTCCATAATGATGGGTATAATAGTTCATAACTTTGGAGTGGGTGATTAAAGAATAAGGTGATGACTTGGTACATGGGCCTGTCCACTGAACAGAAAGGGCAATGTTGTCTGGGATGTAGGCAGGGAAGCAGTTCATTAAACTTTGAATGTTGCAGTCGTCTTCCACTGTTTATGTAGTGTTTTTTTATTCTGCTCTGCGACTATTTGTTTTACTTTGCCAGATAAGTAATTTCACTTAAAAAAAAACAAAAAAAAAACTCTGGGTCAAACTCTATACAGACATTCAGGAATATGAAAACATCTAAAAGCGTCACTGTAATATCTATGTTGGCATATTTCATAGGATATTGTCAAACAGATACAAGAAAGAGGACAAAAATATTCTTAAGTTTCAAAAGAAAAAGAAAACTGGAAAAATATATCTGTTCGAAGTACATATATTCGTTTCGGAAAGCTTAAGTATACAAGTTGTGTTAACGCGAACTATAAAATCAGTTGTGATCACTTTATATGAAGTAAAAACTAAATCCGATACTTTGCTCTTAAAATATAAATTGACTTACTAATCAATAAAAATTGCAATAAAGTGGAACAAAACATTAAATGTATCTAATAATTATAAGAAATTAAGGCTGGAGAGATAAGGCGTTGTTTTAGACATCTATATGAGGAACTGCATTTAATTACTTCCAGCCATTTCCGAATGTGACCACGTGAGCAGAATAAATTAATTATTTGTTTTTCAAATGTCAATTTCTTTTCCTATAAATTATGCGACTGTGGTATGCATTGGTATCATCATTGGGAAGGCTCGTTGTTCTTCTGAGCTGCATGGCCTGATCATTGCTAGAGCCGCAAGGGCTTGGGCTAGCTCATCCATGAGCCCATTATGAGGTCCTGCATCATATCTGCGGCCACCGTAACTGCTGGAGCTGGTGTAGGAGGAGGATGAGAAGTTCATACTGAAACCGGAACCTGTGGCATCAAAGCTGCCTCTTCTGGATCCTGTTCTGGATCCAGTCCTGGACCCGGACCGGGAGCCAGCGGCGGACCCGGAATTGCTGGCATTGTATGGGCTGTACAGCCCTTTGCTTGACTGTGAGGAGGCCTCCAGCAGTCGCAGGCCAGATCCTTCCTCAACCATGCTTCTGTCCATGGCATCTTTGTAAGAGATTTTTAGTTTGGTTTTGGGACATGTCAGGTATTTGGAGTAAGCACTCACATCTCTCAACTTCTGAGCAGTGCGAGCATCAATTGTGCCCTTTCTGATGGATTCGTCCAGTGAGACTCTGCCCTCAACATCCGGTTCAATCAGCCCCCCCGTAAGGTATTGGACTTCCAGAAAACGTTGCCCAGCTTCATAATACAGCCAGCCTTTCTTTAGAGCTTGGGAGGCAGACATTTTCACTTTGGTTCTTGGGTCCTCAAATCCATTGAAAGCTTTGTGAGCCAGGTTGATACGGTCCACCATCACCTTGTCCACAAGCCCTTTCTCGGTTGCCTCAGTAACAGCAAATCGTTCCCCAGTAGTTGGGTCGATTATGCCCCCTGTGCAGGCTTGTGCCTCAAGTAGTCTTTGGCCTGTGATATTGTCCACAAGGTTCCTGTGCATGGCCTCTGTGACTGACACCTTCTCCAAAGTGTCTGTATCCAGGATTCCAGCTACAGGGCCAGTCTCCTCTGTGGGGTCATTCCACATGATTGCAGGGGGTCTAATGGAGGGTATGGGGCTCATGGGATTGTATGATGATGAGGTGGAACCAGAGGTGGAACCAAAAGAGGATGACCGGGAGCGGAAACCACCCATGTTTCCAGACAGCATGTCAGCAAACTCAGTGATGGACAGGTTTCCAGAGCGGTATGTACTAAGTGAAGTCTGGTCGATGAGGCCTCGTGCAAGGGCGTCATCAATGTCATACTGTCTTCCTGACCGTCTGTCGATGATCATTGACTTGACAACGCCATCAGAGGATGTCTGTGTGATCTCTTCCCACTCACACTCCTGCTCAGAAAGCTCTAGGTAGGTCTGATGGTCAATGAGTTGCTTTCTAAATGCCTCATAGACAGTCATCTCTTTGCCTGACTCTGGGTCCACAATGACCACTCTGCGTTTGCGGACAGAGGATTTGGAGGAGGTCTGTCTCTCGCGCTTCTTCTCCTTCAGGAGCAGGAGCACAAGGCCAGTAGCTGGGTCAGTGATGCACCTCTCCATTAGCCCGAGGTAGGTCAGGTTCTCCTCAGTGTTAGGATCGAAGAAACCCTTGGTGTCATCTGATGGATCTGTGAGAATCTCATTCATCTCCTCGTCGAAGAGGCCACGGTTGTAGGCCACCTCCACTGGCAAGCGATGACTCTCCTCTGGGTCAATGATTCCGCCAGTGGCAATCTGAGCCTCAAGGAGACGTATTCCATGGTCTTTTAAGATGAGCCCCTTCTTCATGGCCTGGAACAGAGAGATTGTCTTTCCGGAATAGGGGTCTCTGTAACCTGTCACGGCACGCTCAGCAGAGAGAAGCTTGTCTTTGAATTCTGGCCCCACTATTCCCATCTTGATAGATTCATTGACAGTAAGTTTGAGATTTTTGATTGGGTCAATTACATAGCCTGTGGCAGCCTGAGCCTCCAGCAGTTCAAAGGCAGTTCCTGGCCTGATCATGTTCTTTTTCATGGCTTGGTAGATTGATAGACGGTCATTAGTTCCCTCTACATAAACACCAGCGATACAGCTTGTGCCCTCAAGGTATTTTTGGAGTCTACGGCTAACCTCTTCCACTGAAATCAGACCTTCATTCAGCTCAGTGACCGTCTGTTGGTCGATGATCTGAGAGCGTAACATCTCCTCTATGGTGATCTGTTTTCTAAGACCTTTGAACATCAGTCTCTTGTCTCCTAGTGACAGCAAGCGCATCCCATTGGTAGGGTCAATCTTGCATCTCTTGAGTAATTGGGCATAAGAAAGTTTCTCCTCAGTGACAGGGTCAACAAATCCCTTTACATCATCAGCAAGCCTTTCATTTGTTTCCTTGTTGATGTATCCTCTCTGTGTGGCAATGTCTGCTGGGAGGTGGAAGTAGAATTCAGGATCCATAATGCCTCCTGTGGCAGTCTGAGCCTCCAACATTTTCAGAGCATAATCCTCCAGAACAAGGTCCTTTTTCATTGCTTGGAAGAGAGATATGATTTTGCCACTGTAAGGGTCCTTGTAGCCTGTGACCGCTCTCTCAGCTGACAGAAGTCTGTCGTGGATCTCAGGGCCGACCACACCCTTGCGGACAGCCTCATCAACAGTGAGTGTCTCGTTTCTCACAGGATCAATTATGAATCCTGTTGCTGCTTGTGCTTCCAGGAGACTAAGGGCAATTTCAGGTTTCAAGAACCCTCTCTTCATCGCTGAATAAATGCTCATCCTGGAGGTAGAGTCAGACATGACACCAGCAACGCAGCCCGTGCCAAACAGATACTGCTTCACACTCTGCATCTCCATAATGTCACGGATGTTTCTTTTGTCTTGCTTCAGCAGGTTGAATGTCTCCAGGTCAATGATACGGGAATTGTAGAGCTCCTCGATAGTGACCCTACGTCTGATTGTGTTGCAGGACTTAACAGTTTCACCTCTGATGATCTCTCTCTGCTCCATAATCTCAATAATGATGATGATCATGCGCTCTTTAGTGATACTTCCAGAACGATACTCCTCCATCAGCTTCTTCCTCTCTTGCTCAGGAAGTAGATTTGAGTTCATGATGTCCCAGATACTTTTTGACCCTCCAGCAAGGGACTCAAGTGAACTGGGGAGGTCAATTTGTGTTGTGGCCAGGTCATTCTGCGTCTGTTCCTCCGTGTAGAGGTATGTCTTCTCCACCACAGTAGGGGCCTGTGGCTTGGAAAGTGGTAGAAGGTTCATGCCTGAATCAGGATCTCTAGTGCACTTCTCTTTCAGCTGTTTGTATGTTACTTTATCGTCTGAATTGGGGTCTGAGAATGCTTTGTTATCGTCAGATGGTTCCGAGAAGGTGTGTGTCAAGTCTTTGCTGAAAAAGCTCTTCTGATAGGCAACGTCAATAGGAACACGGTGGCTGTTTACAGGATCAATGATTCCCCCTGAACTCAGTTGGGCCTCCAAGAGTGGCATGACATGCTCCTTAATGATTAGATCTTTTTCCATTGCTTGGAAGAGAGAGATTGTTTTGCCCGTGAAGGGATCTTTGTAACCAGTGACCGCTTTTTCAGCAGCAAGCAGTTTCTCATGTAGCTCAGGGCCGACAATGCCTGCTTTAACTGCTTCATCCACTGACAGGTACTGTTTCTTCACTGGATCTATAATGAACCCTGTGGCAGCTTGGGCCTCTAGAAGTGACAGGCCTGTGTTGTATCTCAGAAGATTTTTCTTCATAGCTTGATAGATGCTGATCTTCTCCTTTGTTGGTTCAAGGTAGACACCAGCAATACTGTCAGAGCCCTGTAGGTACTTGCTTACATTGACATTTTCGCTGACCTGTGTAGGTGTCTTTTTGCCCTGTTGAAGCATGTCAAACGTAGCTTTGTCAATGATTTTGGAATCAAACAGTGACTTGGCAGAAACCTGTGCCCTAAGCCCTTTGAAGCCGTCTTGTTCTTGTTTCTTAGCCTCTTTCTCATATACAATGGTGATCATAATCTTGATGATCTTTTCTATTGTAATCTTTCCAGACCTATACTGCCTCATCAGGTCAATTCTCTGTTCCTCTGTAATATATTCAGAGTGGATAATTTCCCAGATAGTGAGTTTCTTCCCTTTGAGTGGACCAGACTGCAGCTCCATTGTTGCTTGGCTCATGGCCTCTTTGGTTTGGACGTCTGTGTATGTCTGCTCTTCCTTTGCATTGATTGCTTGCTCAGACAGAGGAAGAAGCTGAAGGCCAGATTTATTGTCAGTGATACATCTCTTGTATAGCTGTGAGTATGTGACATTTTCCTGTGTGTTGGGGTCAAAGTAGCCTTTAACATCATCAGTTGGATTATTCAGAATCTGGTTCATTTCATCATCAAAGAAGCCTCGTTTACAGGCAACATCATGTGGGATGCGGTGGCTTTTCACTGGATCAATGATGCCTCCTGTTGCAAGTTGCGCGTCTAGGAGTCTGATGCCCTGATCTTTTGGAATGAGTTCTTTCTTCATTGCTTCGAACAAAGACACAGTCTTTCCCGTGTAAGGATCTTTGTAGCCTGTAACACCTCTTTCAGCTGACAGTAGTTTTTCATGCAGCTCAGGACCAATGACAGTTGCTTTCACAGCTTCATCGACAGTGAACTTCTGATTCTTTATAGGATCAACAACAAATCCTGTTCCTGCTTGTGCTTCCAGCAGAGTTAAAGCAGGCCCTACCCTCATCATATCCTTCTTCATGGCTTGATAGAAAGACATAGTCTCCTTAGTTGAGTCAATAACTACACCTGCAATGCAGTTTGTACCCTTCAAGGATTTGTGAACAGGCTCCATTTCAGACACCTCTTTGATTGTTGTATTGCCTGTGTGCAGCTTGTTGTAGAGGTCTTTGTCGATTATCTTGGACTCCAGTAGTTCAGTAGCAAGGACAGGTCCCCTCAGACCCTCAAAAGCGATTTCATTCTTTTTTTCCTTTTCCTCTGCCATGGTGATAACAATCGTGATGATTTTTTCCACTGTGATCTTTCCTGTCTTGTACTGACGAATAAGATCCTTTCTCTGGTCCTCGGTAAAGTACTCAGAATTGATGATTTCCCAGATAGTTACAGTCTTTCCTTTGAATTTTCCGAATGGCACAGAGACAGTCGTCTTGCTGAACACATCCTTGGTCTCCTCCTCTGTGTAGGTTGACGTGCTCAGAGCAGCCTTGTCAGTGATGGGCAGGAGCAGCAGTCCTGTCTCCGGATCTGTGCTGCATCTCTGCATTAGCTGAAGGTATGTTAATTTCTCCTGGGTGTTAGGATCAAAGAATCCCTTGGTGTTATCCGAAGGGTCCTCCAGTATCTTGTTCATCTCAGCGTCAAACTGCCCCTGTTTGTATGCAGTCTCGATGGGCACACGGTGGCTGTTTATGGGGTCAATGAGTCCACCAGTAGCTATCTGAGCCTCAAGCTGCCTAATGGCATGGTCTCTGTCAATCAAGCCCTTCTTCATAGCTTCAAAGAGTGAGATCTTGTTACCAGTGTAAGGGTCTTTGTAACCAATGACAGCTCTCTCAGCAGACAGCATTTTGTTGTGCAGTTCAGGTCCGATCAGGCCTTCCTTCACAGCCTCACTGACAGAGAGTTTCTTGTTTTTAACTGGGTCTACTACATAGCCAGATGCTGCCTGTGCCTCCAGGAGGATCAAAGCCCAGCCAGGAGTAATTTTCTTTTCTTTCATAGCTTGATATATTGCCATTTTCTGATTAGACTGTGTCAAGACACCCCCTATACAGTTCTTGCCCTGCAGAATTGTTCTTAACTTATCAGTCTGGCTGAGGTCTTGCACAGTGGCTTTGCCTTTCTTCAGCTTATCAAACTCCTTTTTCGTCAAAAGGCCAACTTCATAAAGTCTGCTTGCAGGTACTTTCTCGCGGATGCCATCAAAAGACATTGTATCCTTCTTACTGTCAACCTCCTCCCCAACACTTTGGCCATTGATAACCTGCTTCGTTGTCTCCACCATGGTCATATGGATCAGTTCCTCTTCAGGCACATCGTCAGTCTGGATATCAATTTCTCTGGTGTGGGAGATTGGCTCTTTATGGGCGACCTCGAGCTGCTGCAGTTTCTCACGAAGTTTCTTGTTCTCCTCGCCAAGCAGCTTTTCCTGTTCAAGTCTTTTCCTTTCAAGCTCCTGCATCTCTTTTTGCTTGTTGAGCATTTCTTTCTCAGCCTCTTTTTGTTTGTTGAGGGCAGCATCCATGGTCGCCTGAAGTTTATTTTTCTCCTCCTCCATTTGTTTCCTCTGGCGTTCCTGTTCTTCTTTGAGGGCCTTGGCCTTCTTGACCTCTTCCTCAAACTGTTTCTCCAGCTTCTTCTTCTCCTCTTCAATTTGTTTCTCCTTCTTCAACAGCTCCGCCTTCTCTGTGATGAATGTCTGCTGGAGTACTGTCTTCTCGTGTTGGATTTGTTTCTGCTGAGCATTGACCATCTAATTGAGAAAAAGGGAAAACAAGAACATAATTAGAACAATATGAGTTTCATTTATATTTAAAATATTCCGTAAAACTCCATCAATCCACATATTGTGCAATATAGCAAAGAAATTACAACATTTTAGTACAATGCACTCCACTTATAAGAATCAGTCCCAAATAGTTTAAAATACATATATTAGATTGAATTATTTCTATGTTACATAATAGTATATACACTCTTCTCAGTAAAGGGAGAACATTATGGGGAACACCACCAATAATGAATATATACTTTTGTCCTGGACAAACTGAACATATCTGGAAGGGATATGATCTTTTTAAGCTCAGTGTGCCGTAATACAAATATAACTCAAAACAATATAACTGTGTAAGTGGTTAATGTTAAGAAGGAATAGATAAAGAAATGTAATTAAATTATTTAAGATTGTTCGTTTTCAGAGAGAGGGTTAACAATGACATAAACTGCACTACTATGCCATCTCTAACACAATACCTCTTTAGAGTTATTCTGTAGGTCTTCAGCATCCTTTTTCAGTTTGTCCTTCTCCTTTTCTAGATCAGCGATGGCTTTGCGTAATTCATCAGCCTCTTTGTTGCTGCTCAGTCTCTGCACTTCAAGTTTCTCTACAACAGTCAATTTCTCTTTAGTTGCTAGCTCTGTCTGATGAAGACGGGCACTGATCTCATCTGCTTGCTTCTTGAATTTCTTGGCCTCATTCTCTGCTTTGGACTGAGCATCACTAAGTTGGGACACTTTGACTTTGAGATTTTCAGCTTCGGCTGTGATCTCCAGCTGTCTCCTGCGCTCAGCTTCCAAGGATTTCTGGAAGCCCTCAGTCTCTTCCTCAAGACGCTGCTGCATCAGTTGTTTATCCTCAAGCAGCTTCTGGGCCTGCTCTTGAGCCAGGTCCTTCTGTCTTTGGAGCATCTCAGCCTCTGCTTTCAGTTTACATGCTTCCTGAATGGCAAGCATCTTCTCCTTTAGCATCTTCTCTGCAAGTGCCCTCTGTTGGGAGAGGTCAGATTCAGCGATCTGTCTCATGTGTGCAGCCTCCTGGGCTTCCACACTGAGTCTGGCAGCTTCTTCTGCAAGCTTCTTCATGTTTTCAGCTTCCTCAGCCAGGAATTTCTGAGTGTTATCCTTGTCCTTTTTGATAAGACGCTGGTTCTCCTGCTCAATTCTGAGTTTCAGTTTGACCAGCTCCTCCATCTGAATCTTGACTTTGAATAACTCCTCTTCCACCTGGGCCTTCTGCTTGACCGCATCACCGACTTCGTCCTTTAAGCGCTGCAGCTCCTCGTCTAAGACAGATTTTTGCTTGTCAGTTTC
Source organism: Salmo salar (assembly GCF_965601325.2). Classification (NCBI taxonomy): domain Eukaryota; kingdom Metazoa; phylum Chordata; class Actinopteri; order Salmoniformes; family Salmonidae; genus Salmo; species Salmo salar. Next base: position 44,773,968 of record NC_138292.1, read on the forward strand.
ATCCAGCTGAAGCCTGACCTTTGTGAGCTCTTTCTCTACCTGAGACTTTTGACTCACTGTTTGCTCTGCAAGCTTTTTGTGCTTTTCCATCTCAGCATCTGCTTGTTGTTTCTGTTTGATTGCATCAGCCTCAGCCTGTGCTCGCTTGGCAGCTTCGAACTCTGCCTCCTTTCTCAATTTCACGGCTTCCTCTTGAGCCTTGGCTTGGTTGGCAGCTTCGCGTTCAGCGGCCTGTTTTTGGCGTTCTGCATCCTCAGCTTGTTGCCGGAGAAGAGCAGCCTCCTTCTCTGCCTTTTCCTTGGCAAGCTCTGCCTGTTTCGCAAGCATCTTGGCTTTCTCATACTCTTCCTTGAGCTGTTTCTGCGTGAGGTTGTCCTCCTTCTGTTGGACAAGGACACTCTGAACTTGCTGTTCTGCTGCATTGCATTTTTGTGCTGCTTGTTTGGCTACAAGGATCTGTCTTTCTGCTTCCTTGTCAGCATCCTCTTTCTGCTTTTTGGCTTCATCTGCTTTCTTTTTGAGGCGCTCCACTTCCTCCTGCGCATTTTTGCACTGTCTGCCTGCTTCTTCCTCTGCAGCAGTGATCTTTTTTACCTTTTCCTCTGCTTCGCGCCTGCGTTTCTCCTCCTCCAGGGCAAGTTTCCTATGTTTCTCAGCCTCTTTTTCAGCTTGGAGTTTACTCTGTTGTGTTTCCTCTGCAATGTTTTTCAGTTTATTCAACTCCAGCTCCAAATCAAGCTTGCCAGATGAGGCTTTCTCAAAGTTTAGCTTGAGAATGCGAATTTCCTCCTCAACCACTCGTCTTTGCTTGAGAGTTTCATCTACAAGTGTCTTTTGTCTTCCCAACTCATTCTCAGATGACTTCTTGAGTTGATTGATCTTTTCTTCAATATCTTGCTTGTGCTGGCTGGCTTGGTCCTCCAGAGCTTTCCTCTGGTAAGCTTCATCCTCAGCTTGTCGTCTGAGTCGCTCATTCTCAGCCTCTTTTTCTTTGAGGGCAATTTCTGCTTCAGTCTTCATGCGAGTTGCCTCGTTAATGGCAGCAAGCTTCTCTTTGAGGATCCTTTCAGCTTCTACTCTTTGACGAGCTGCTTCTTGCTCAGCAACTTGCCTTTGTCGCTTGGCTTCCTCAGCGATGGATCTAAGTTTGCCTGCCTCCTCAGCAAGGTCCCTCATTTTTGCAGCTTCAGATTCGAGGAGCTGTTTGCTCTTCTCAGTGTTGGACATGCTCTCCTTTTCTGCCTTAGACTTTAGCTGCAGGAGTATATTCATTTCACTCCTCACTTTGGCCAGTTCATCTTCGAGCTGTTTCCTTTGCTGCTCAGCTGCACTGACTTCATTCTTCAGGCGGTACAGCTCGTCATCAAGCAGGCATCTCTGTTGCTCAGCATGGTCGAAGTCTGCCCTGAGCCGGATTAACTCCTGTTCTGCTGAGAGTTTCTGCTGGGCAGTTCCCTCAGCTAGCCTCCTCTGCCTCTCCAGCTCTTGCTCTGCCATATCTTTCTGTTTCAGTGCGGACTCCTCAGCTTTAGCCCTCTTCCTGGCCTCACGCTCAGCATCCTCCTTCTGTTTCTCAGCCTCCTCCTGGGCACGACTCTTTTTGTGAGCTTCTTCCTCAGCCTGGAGCCTTAAGCGGAGTGCCTCATTGGCCTTCTGCCTCCATTTCTCTAACTCCTTCTCCGCCTCCTCCCTGGCCATATCTGCCTCCTCCTGTTGCTTCTTGAGACGAGCTGCCTCCTCCTGCAGCTGGATGACAGTGACATGCTCTAGTTTGAGTGATTCCTCCAGCTTTGATGTCTTTTCAACATAGGACATGCGTTTGCTCTGGAGTTCAGTGGCAGCACTCTTCTGTGCCACCTCTTGGGCAACCTTGATCTGCCTCTCCTTCTCCACTTCAGCTTGCTTCATGCGTCTTTCCGCCTCCTCCGCCTGCATCTTCAGCTTCTCAAGGTCTTCCAGAGCCTTCTGCTTCTGCTTGGCAGCCTCCTTCTCAGCCTCAGACTTTAACTTGAGCTCTTCCTCTGCCCTGCGTTTTTTCTGGGTCTCCTCGTTGACCTGTTTGCGGAGCTTCTCAGCTTCCTCCTGTGCAAGCTTCCTCAGCCTCTCGGCTTCAGACGCTTTTTCCCGGAGTTGCTTGAGCTCATCCTCAGCTGTAAACTTCTGTTTGACAGTGGTTTCCAGCTGGATCCTGATGATACGGATTTCCTCCTCAATCTTGACTCTGCTCTGATTGGCTTCTTCTACCTGTTGACTCTTGGACTTGATCTGCTGCTCTGAGAGATTTTTGAGCTCATGTAGTTCCAGCTGGATATTGTGCTTTTGCTTTTCTGCATCCACAGAAACAACTTGTCTCCTGCTGACTTCCTCCTGCATCATGAGCTTCAGCTCTTGAGCTTCCTGCTCGGCCTTGGCAATGGCCTTTGCATGAGATTCAGCTAGCTGCTTCTGTTTGTTTAACTCAGCCTGCATCTCTGCCATTTTTTTCCTGTCTTCCGCTTTCATTTTCTCAGCAGCTTTCTGTATTAGTGGAAGCAAATGGTAAAGAAAATATAAAATTAAGCATGACAGGTTAAATGTTAATAGGTAGCTTAAAGATTGATATATGTTCAGATGTAAATTCATTCAGGAGGATGCTGTTAAAGCAAGTTATCTTCGACAAAGACAATTCAAGGTAGAAACAAGTAAGATGGAAAATGGTTATGTAACAATTAATGTATGGAGACAAGACATCACAACACAACAAAGTGAGGAATTCATGTGGCATGCAACTGTATCTTTTTCAATATCGGTGTCCTTAAGGGAATTCTTTTGTGATAAACCATTTTGCATAAGTGAAATAGTAAAGTGAATCATTTATTTTTTAAATAATCTATTTTCAGCTTGAAATGACTCAAAGTTGTCATCCAAAAATTACATCACAATCAACCAGCAGCTAGTTAGTTGAAATGAATCTATTCACACTGTTAAACAACTTGTTATGATTTATTGCACAACAATGCAATGCATTCTTTAGATCCCTATTATCAAGGAACTGGGCAGAATATGTGCAAAGGGGAAAGCAGGGAGAGTACAAGGAGAGTCTGAAAATGTAATAAGAAAATAGCACCTAAAGCCCATGCGAACACAGAATAAACGAGACATGGAAGTAAGTGAATGTAAGGTAAATATGGAAATGTTTGACAGTTTAGGTGATGAATTGAAGCCTGAGGGTATGGAAGGTAAGGCACATAATGAGAGAATAGTAACTGGAGCGTAGTGGATTATTTACCTCTTTTAACGCCCAAACAAGATAAGCATTCATCATGACAAAGCACTGGCAAGCAGTTAAGAGAAGCAAAGAAACAAACAAAACATTAGGGTTAGAAAAGAACGGGAGACAGAAAGTTTGTGTTCATTTGAAAAAAGGAAAGTTGAAGAACATGGCAGTCGGCCTGAAGCGTACAGTGGGAGAGCTTAGATTGACATCTAAGAAAGAGTGGCCAATGAGAAAAAAAAGACATAGTGAAAGAAAGAACGCCCTTTAAAAAAAAATATGGCACGCCTCAATAAATGACATGAAAATGAATAGGCCAAAATACTAAATGTGTAAACCCAATGAGTTGCTTCTTCTAACCCACTGGAATTTCCTCTCGTGGTCCCTTAATCTTTTGGGGATGCTTTCTTTCTTTTGCTTCAGACTGAACATAAACGTTTCATCAATTCATTGAATTTTGTGACAAGGCCACTACTGCTTATCAAAACAGTATGCAATTGTCAATGATGTTCATATAATCGATACGTATCTACTTGGCCCTGGATATTTTAAGGCACCATTAAAAAAATGAATGACACTCCAGCCACATTCTAATTGATAGTCCCTGGTTCCCATCTGAGAACCATGACACTACGCACTAGGATTATTTCTGGAAGATCGTTCATATTTGCCGAATAGCTCCGCTTGGCCATCCTTCTACGAGATAGGATTTCCTGTCTGCTAGGTGCCCTAACATCCTGCGGCTACAGCACAGCATGCAAATGCCAATGTTCCAAACCATACTTTACCTCAAAATGAAAGAATATCATCCATACATTAATGTGTGTGTATGCATTTGTGCGTGCAAAAGAGTGGTCATGCGTTTGTTTTTCATTGGTTGTCAATGTGTTAGGATATCCCAGTGTGTTGTCACGCACCTCCTCGTCCTCTAGGCGGCGCTGTGTCTCCGTGATAAACTTGATGTACTGACTGGTCAGAGTCATCAGCTCACTGTAGCGGGTTCTTAGCGTCACATACTGATGGAGAAGAAATGAAACGGGAAACCTTTGATTTAGTGTGGGTTTGGCTTAAACTATTGATCTAAACTTTTCTCCTAACATTGCAAATGGTTGTCAGAGAATGACAACCTGCGTTCAGATTACACAAGTGGCACACACCTCTTGAATGATGTTATCTGAGGCAGAATCCATTTTGGTTTTCTTCAGGGGTGAGAGAGGGTCCACCTGTGCTTTGTAGGCCACCAACTGGAGTTCATAATCCTTATAAAAAAGAAACAGGATGTTTCAACACTAAACCTTATGAAACGAAGATATTTAAATAGAGCTGTATGTGAATGTAATAATGGTTTCCACGTTTGTACACCGATGTTGTGCATGCTTACCTTGATAGTGTCGATATATGCCTTAGCATATTTCTGACACTCGTCAACTTTCTCTTTGTTTTGCTCAATCTCTTCCAGAAGTTTCTATGTTGGGGGAAATAATCAGAATTAGTCTGGATGGGATTTCAAGATGTGCCTGTATATGTTCAATGATGAGAACTACACAAAACACACCTTTTTAACATTCATTGTCTCATAAGTAGTATACCAAATAAGAAGTATAAAAAAAAGGTGTCAATGATTTAAGTTCCAGAATGTTCAGTTGATCAGCTAAGCACCTAGAGCAATGCAGTGATGTAACGGACCCCTAATACTCCCCCATCAGTACCTTCTCCTGGGCCAGTTGCTCCTTCAGAGTCTTGCTGTCACTGATGGGCACGGCCTGGATCTTCTCCTGCCTCTGCTTGGCGTCACCGATCCACTGGATGAGCCAGTCGTAGCTCTCTCTGTAGTAACCCAGCTGGCGACCTAGCTGCTCCAGCTCCCGCTGACGCAGGTCCATCTGGGAGAACACAGCTTGCCAGCGGTCCTGGAGACAGGACAGGAGATGGCGGTAGTGGTCCAACTCGGCGTCACGCTCACTGTGCACACGAGACATCTTCTCGCTCACGGCTGCTGCCTTTCCGAGCTCGCCCTCCAGAGAATCGAATGCAGGCTTTTCACCCTCCGCTTCAGCACGCATTTTCTACAGGGAAAGAGACGGGAGGGAAGAGCAACAGTTAGCATGTTAAATAAGCTATCAATAAGTGTAGCTTACATCAAAAATAATCTTCGAAAAAGTTTTTAAAAATTCACAGAAGCAAGTCTCTTGTGTTTCATCACGTAAACAGTTTCTCTCTCTTTTTAAACCTGCCTTGTTTCCATGTTCATAATCCAATGATATATATATATATATATAAAACGCAAAAATACATGAGCGTTGGCTGTCAAGAAACCCGTAATGAATCCCACACAGTTCATTAATGTCCCAAAGCGCATGTGTTTTTAATGTAATAAACATCACAATCTATCTACTGAGTAGCGTTTATGCAAAAGCCTCTCCAGCTCCCTGGCTTGGAAAAAGCGGACCAACTGTGTCCTACAAAGAGGAGGTAAGTGTTCAGAGAACTGAGAACAAAAGCCTGGTTGTTCAGTGGAAACGTAACACAAGAATAAAGGCTGAGGCTGTGCCCAGTGCGGTCCAGTCAGTTCACCTTGAGCTGGGTGCGGTACATCTCCACCTCCTTGAAGTCATTGGGAACCGTTTGGACCTCGCGCAGTCGCTGCTCGTACTTCTTCAGAACGCCCTCGGCCCCCTGCGTGTTGCGGATGACCACGTCCACCGTCTTCAGCCTGAGGCAAGGAAAAGGAAATGTCAGTGGAGGAGGGATGGGAAGTGGCGTGAGAGATTTAATGCTGCTTAAATAGAATGTTGTATTTTTCCCTCGCTTGTTTGTTGTTTTTGTCAGGGCAATAAGAACCCCAAAAATGGAATCTGGCTACAGAAAGAAAACCAACAAGTCAACTCACTTCTCTAGATAGACAGAGGAGAGGATGTAGGCATGGTCCATCTTCTTCAGGGTGAACTCCAGTTCAGAGCGCAGGACAGGCGCAGTGCTGGACTGCTGAGGAGTGGTACTCAGGACCTCCTCGGTCTTCACGGCCACCTGGTCCAAGTTCTTCTTGATACCCTCAAGCTCCACTTGGACTTTCTGAAACAGGAGAAGAACAAGCGCATGACGATTAAGATAAAGAAAGGACAAATAGCAAAACAAAGAGAGAAAATCTCCTCCGATTACAAACTTCCACCGAGTATCATAATGCTGAACGAGACCCCCCCTATCAGGCCCAAGGAAGCAGTGTGTTCCTGAGCCTGACCTGTGTGTGGACTCTCCGGGTGAGGAGCTGCCAGGGGTCTTGGTGGAGTAGCAGAGAAAGGATCCCCACTAGGCCCAGAGCCAGCAGGGTCCAGAGGAGCTGGATCAGCAGGCTGGGCAGTGGGCCTTCCAGCCAGTCTCCCTCAGTCTCCATAGAGAAACACAGCCCAGGGACTTACTGGACACACTGAGCTTATACACTACTCTATTTTCCCTTTCTCGCTCTCTCTCTGTCTTACTCTCATGACTTGCCTTCTCCTCTCTCCCTCTTCCCCCCTCAGAGGCAGCGCAGAAGGCGGTGACCATGCCATTCCATTCCCTCCCTCTCTATCTATCTACCTCTGCTCCGCCTATCCTCCCTTCTACTGAGTCATCGTTCCTCTCTTTCCTGCTGCACTTGGCTCCAGTACAGTATGTATATCTCCTTTCTCAAGCCCCCTTCTTTCTCACATTTCTCTCCCCCACCGCAGAAAGCCCTATCCATAGCTGCAATCTGCTGTAATTAAGCCTCGCTGTCTCCTCTCTCGGTATTTCATTCCCTCTCTTTCTACCCCTCCCTCATTCTCTTTCTTCCTCATTCTCTCTCTCTCTCCTTTTCTGTGTAGTGCTTTGTCCTGTTTCTGGTGCCAGTCTGTAGCTTGGTATCAGGGTTGGGGAGTAACGGATTACATGTAACTGATTACAAAAGAAAATAACTGTACGTTACATTACTAGCTATGTAAACGCTAACATTGATTTATCCTGTAATAGATGTTGGTAAATTGGTAATATAAAGGTTTGCCGCCTTCTAATGCATAACCTCTTTGGGCTAGGGGGCAATATTTTGACGTCCGGATGAAAAGCATGCCCAGAGTAAACTGCCTGCTACTCAGGCCCAGAAGCTAGGGTATGAATATTATTAGTAGATTTGGATAGAAAACACTCTGAAGTTTCTAAAACTGTTTGAATGATGTCTGTGAGTATAACAGAACGCATATGGCAGGCGAAAACCTGAGAAAAATCCAACCAGGAAGTGGGAAATCTGAGGTTTGTAGTTTTTCTAAGTGATTGCCTATCCAATATACAGTGTAAATGGGGTCATATTGCACTTCCTAGGGCTTCCACTGGATGTCAACAGTCTTTAGAATGTTGTTTCATGCTTCTACTGTGAATGGGGAGAGAATAAGAGCTGTTGGAATCAGGTGTCTGGCAGAATGCAATGAGCTAAGTCACGCGCGCGGCCGTTTTATGATTTATGATAAAAACATCCTAAAGATTGATTCTATACATCGTTTGACATGTTTCTACGAACTGTAATTGAACTTTTTTGACTTTTCGTCTGAACTTAGTGCTCGCGCGAACAAAAGGGAGGTATTTGGACAAAGTATGGACTTTGCTTTTGCCGTAAAGCTTTTTTGAAATCTGACACAGCGGTTGCATTAAGGAGAAGTGTATCTTATATCAAAGTTTATGATGAGTATTTCTGTAAATTGATGTGGCTCTCTGCAAAATCATATAACGCGCCAATGTAAACTGAGATTTTTGGATATAAATATGAACTTTATCGAACAAAACATACATGTATTGTGTAACATGAAGTCCTATGACTGCCATCTGATGAAGATCATCAAAGGTTAGTGATTCATTTTATCTACATTTCTGCTTTTTGTGACTCCTCTCTTTGGCTGGAAAATGGCTATGTTTTTTTGTGACTAGGTGCTGACCTAACATAATCACAAGGTATGCTTTCGCCGTAAAGCCTTTTTGAAATCGGACAGTGTAGTTGGATTAACAAGAACTTTATCTTTAAAATGGTGTATAATACTTGTATGTTTGAGGAATTTTAATGATGAGATTTCTGTTGTTTTAATTTGGCGCCCTGCACTTTCACTGGCTGTTGTAAAATCGATCCCGCTAAAGGGATTTGATCTCTAAGAAGTTTTTAAGGGGAAGGTAATCTATTACAATTTTGGCCATGTAACTAATGGATTACATTTAGAAAGTAACCTACCAAACCCTGCTTGGTATCACATTTTAGGTGCTTCCCCCTCCATAACAGTTTTACAGTAGCTCCTAAAAACACATTCAGGGTTCTTTATGACGTTATTTCTAGTGTTCAAATAAAACGTCATTGTTTTTTGGTGATTAACTTCGGTATCTGTTGTCCCATGGACACTAGCACTGATGTGCCCCTCCCCCACCGTTACCTTTACCTGTATATAGGTTATACTTTATCATCCTATATTTATACAGGTTGATCCACTGAGAGTCTTTTACAGAGGAGACCTGTCCAATAAATATGTTAGACCTAAGTCACAACGTATTCTTTAGTTAGTACAGTGTAGGTACAGTACCTTCTGGTCGGTGGTCTTCTGGGCACAGTCTTGGATGGGGTCCTTGTCCACGGGCTTGCGGATGCGGGCCACGGTACGAGCCTCGCAGTCCTCTATCCGTAGACGCAGGTCCTTGATCTGGGTGATGTAGGTCACACACATCGACTCATCCTGCTCACCTGTGTGTAGCGTGGACATTGTGGAGATTGGTTAGGATGGTAAGAGTGTGGCACTAGTAGCTCCAAGGTTGTGGGTTCAATACGCACAGGGATCACATACTCAAAATGTATGCGCTCACTGTACTGTAAATCATTTCAGATAGAAGCACCTGCTAAGGGGCAATAATAATATAATTATTATATTATCATGGTGAAGAGCTTAGGGCAGGATGGGTGTGGTCACTGTGGGTGTAGGTGTCATAAGATAGAGGGTTGACAGTAGTGTGGTGAAACCTTTCCCTTGTTTTTTTCCATGTACATTCTTTAGCTTGCAATACCTGATTGCTTTGAATGGAATTACAATTGCAGAAATATATATACAGTTATAGTCGGAAGTTTACATACACTTAGGTCCACAAGTCGGTTAGGACATCTACTTTGTGCATGACAAGTAATATTTCCAACAATTGTTTACAGACAGATTATTTCACTTATAATTCACTGTATCACAATTCCAGTGGGTCAGAAGTTTAAATACACTAAGTTGACTGTGCCTTTAAACAGCTTGGAAAATTCCAGAAAATAATGTCAAGGCTTTAGAAGCTTCTGATAGGCTAATAGATATAATTTGAGTCAATTGGAGGTGTATCTGTGGATGTATTTCAAGGCCTACCTTCAAACTCAGTGCTTCTTTGCTTGACATCATGGGAAAATCAAAAGAAATCAGCCAAGACCTCAGAATGTATTTTTTTTTAGACCTCCACAAGTCTGGTTCATCCTTGGGAGCAATTTACAAACGCCTGAAGGCACCACATTCATCTGTACAAACAATAGTACGCAAGTATAAACACCATGGGTCCACGCAGCCGTCATACCGCTCATGAAGGAGACGCGTTCTGTCTCCTTCCTGAGATATGAACGTACTTTGGTGCAAAAAGTGCAAATCAATCCCAGAACAGCAAAGGACCTTGTGAAGATGCTGGAGGAAACATGTGCAAAAGTATCTATATCCACAGTAAAACGAGTCCTATATCGACATAACCTGAAAGGCAAGGAAGAAGTCACTGCTCCAAAACTGCCATAAAAAAAGCCAGACTATGGTTTGCAACTGCACATGGGGACAAAGATCGTACTTTTTGGAGAAAGGTCCTCTGGTCTGATGAAACAAAAATAGAACTGTTTGGCCATAATGACCATCGTTATGTTTGAAGGAAAAAGGGGGATGCTTGCAAGCTGAAGAACACCATCCCAACCATGAAGCACGGGGGTGGCAGCATCATGTTGTGGGGGTGCTTTGCTGCAGGAGGGACTGGTGCACTTCACAAAATAAATGGCATCATGAGGATGGAAAATTATGTGGATATATTGAAGCAACATCTCAAGACATCAGTCAGGAAGTTAAAGCTTGGTCAGAAATGGGTCTTCCAAATGAACAATGACCCCAAGCATACTTCCAAAGTTGTGGCAAAATGGCTTAAGGACAACAAAGTCAAGGTATTGGAGTGGCCATCACAAAGCCCTGACCTCAATCCCATAGAAAATCTGTGGGCAGAACTGAAAAAGCGTGTGCGAGCAAGGAGGCCTACAAACCTGACTCAGTTACACCAGCTCTGTCAGGAGGAATGGGCCAAAATTCACCCAACTTATTGTGGGAAGCTTGTGGAAGGCTACCCGAGACGATTGACCCAAGTTAAACAATTTAAAGGCAATGCTACCAAGTACTAATTGACTGTATGTAAACTTCTGACCCACTGGGAATGTGATGAAATAAATAAAAAATAAATCATTCTCTCTACTATTATTCTGACATTTCACATTCTTAAAATAAAGTGGTGATCCTAACTGACCTAAGACAGGGAATTTTTACAAGGATTAAATGTCAGGAATTGTGAAACTGAGTTTAAATGTATTTGGCAAAGGTGTATGTAAACTTCCAACTTCAACTGTACATACATACATACATACATACATACATACATACATACATACATACATACTTTTGTGCAGTGTATTCATATGGTTCATGATCAGACATGCATGTGTTCACATGTAGTATGTCACACACACACAGGTTGATAAGCATTCAAACAAAGCATATTTCATTAAATTACCCACTGTGCAGTGGTATCTCTACACACAGCAAAACACAGCTTGACCACTACCTGAATGTGTTTTTCTAAACCACTATATTGCATAACAAGAAAACAAACCAAGCCACATTGGAAACAGGAAATGGACAAAAAAAGACTAAATATCATGCACTCACTCAAAAGCTGTAAGAGCTAGGGAAAGCATTTCTATCTATGTGAACACTGTAAGTTGATGGGGTTGGCGTGATGGAAACAACAAAACGTTAGTTTTTAAACGTGCCAACCATCCATAGTTCAAAAGCATGGCGGTTCACTGTTCACACTCACCTTTGGTTTTAACCACTGGTCCTGAAAGGTGAATTTGACAGTTACCCAATGTTGCTGAACTGGTGTACAGTAACACGCCTTTCACCCCTGACTACACACATCCACTGTATAAAGGACTGTTTGCTAGTGGTACTCAGAGAAGGAGAGTAGATGCCACCCTTACTGAGATCAAAACTTTATTTTACAGCCCGCTGTTTATTAGGTAATTACTTACAAATTATTTGTCAAACCAGGTAGTCACCAAACCAGAAAGTACCGACTAATACCCCATTAGTTTCTTAGTTAATACCATGTAAACACCAGGTAAGTACCAGGCTGTAAAATAAAAGGTTTACAGAGGTTTGTTGTGTTTGTTCATGAGTATGTAGGTGGGACGGACCTTTCTCCACAGAGCGCAGAAGGTTGTCGTAGTACTGTGTGGTCTTAGAGTAGTCGCCCTCGATCTGCATACGGTCGTGTGGACCAAACAGCTGGGAATCCTGACTGTCACGCATGAAGTCCTGATAGTGAAGCTCCAGGTTCCTCATAAACAGCCTGTACTCCTCCACCTTCATGGTCTTAAACTATAGAGGGGAGAGAGGGGAGAGGGAGAAAGGAGAGAGAGAGAGAAAGAGGGAGGAGAGAGGGAAAAAAATAGGGTGAAAAGGAGAGAAGGAAGACAGAGAGAGAAGAACAGGCAGGAGAGAGGGGGGGAAAGAGGGAGAGAGAATAGGGAGAGCGGTAAGTAAATAGTCAATCTAAAACATGTTAATCTTAATCATTATAATCTTTCAAAACCACCTCCTTGTGAGAGGAACCGATCAGAATTGCCTGTCAATTTGTTACTGTCATCCTGTCCGTGTACCCTGCCTGCATCACAACCTGTTTTAGATGGTTACATTTCATAAAAATCAAATCTACTATACAATCAAGACTTTTAGTTTGTTTGTTACGTAATACAAACAAGCTTTGGTAGACACCGCACCTTACTGTCGTAACAGTATAAGAACTTTCCCCGACAATAATTCCATTTGGAAACCCATGAGGTTTTCTACCTCAATAAAACACTTGTCCATGTTTACATGGTCTGCTCTATAAATAACAGAGCTCGAGACTCAACCTCACCGTAAAGCAACAAAGGCATGGGGAATCTCCCCGTTCAATTCAGTACACTTACAGTAACACAAACAGGGTGACCACTTGACTCTCTCTCACAGTGTCACTGATTGGCTGTCTGTGAGGATCACTTTTAACTTAAAAAAGTCTAAGCTTCAAACAGTTAACTAATGTCAAACTATTCCAATTACTATATATCTTTCTCCGTTTTTTTTTCAAGATAAAGAATAAAAACACAGGTGACTAGCGTTTACCATGGTGATGTTCCAGGTACGTATCTGTGTGATGTCTCTCGTCAGGTACTGCCAGGACAGCATGCTCTTCATGTCCACATGCAATCTCTGCCACAGGACCAGCATCGACTGGTGACCAGAGTCCAGACTGGGGTAGGAGACAGAAGGAAGTGTTACTGTACCGTAAAACAAATATAATTAGGGCCCAGAGTTTTTTCAAGGCTAGGTCCCGAAAAACCAGCCTGGTCCCAGATCTGTCTGTGTCATCTTGCCAACTCCTATGGTCACTGTGACGGAAGACAGCGCAAACAGATACGGGACGTGGCAAAAAAAGAAGAAAAACGGGCTCCATGTGATCCATTGATGGAGAGCACTGTGTATTGATGTAAGAGTCTCACCTGGACACACTGTCCATAGCCTCCTTGTTGACAGGTGGAACCAGGAAGCAGACTGAAGGCACCACCGCCTCAATGCCTGAGCGGTTCAGGACCTTCCACTTGTTGGGCTGTGGGGAGTTGTTGATGAGAGCACACTCCTCTCCCTTATGGACGGTGATCTACACAGAGAGACGGAGTATATGAGATGTTACAGTCCACGGATGGATGGTGGATGGCTAGACCAGCATGAACCAACGAACCAGGAAGAATGAATGAATGAAAAAAAACGAGTGATGAACAAACAATTTAATGAACAAAGAAACTAAAAGTAAGTATCTACTTCCTGTCTACATATGTAGAGCCGTTATTCCTACACCTGATACCTTGAAAAGGTGACGGTAAGGATGATATGCTTACCTCCATCTGTTTGAAGTCACACACGGCCTGGATGGGCAGTTTGCCCTTGATGGACTTGGTGGGGTTACGGGGCTTCAGCTGGATTATGGTCTTGGCCCTCTTGTTCAGGCCGGCCACGTGAGTCTTAAACTCGTTCAGCTGCTCCTTCTCCTCCTGGTGAAGAAGGGAAATAATTTAACATCTTCAGGAAAAAGATGGAACAAAAAGATAAGAGTTTCCTGGTTTGCTTTCTCTGCATTTGAGCAACTAAAGTCCTGCCTATGAGACGAGGGCCCATATTCATAAAGTATCTCAGAGTAAGTATGATCTAGGATCGTGTACTCCCTTTCCATTCATCATATATAAAAAGCAGACCTGATACTAGATCCGCAGTCCTACTCTCACGATTTATGAATACGGGTCCCGAGCTAGGCGACCTCATGTTTTATGTGAGCACAAGCACCCGTCCACAGTCCAGCTGTGTAGTAGCCTACGTACCACAGCATCCTGTAGCAGGTCCTCTAGTCGCGTGGCCGTAGTGGAGCGATCGCAGCAGTACTTCTTCTTCAACGTCTCCTGCATCTTCTTCATCCTCTCCTCAGCTTCTTTCACGTCCGAAAAGAACTGCGAAGAAGCACGAGAAGATAAGGGCATGTGTATTGAACAATAAAATGAGAACATCAACAATTGTGTTTGGAACTATTACTTATAGAACCATGCAGGTTTATGAGCCATTCTCTATTTTGAAAATTATTCTGAGCATCCAAACCTGGTAGTAAGCTGTGTTCTCTTTGAGGTGAGCCTCGATGCAACAACACAGCTGGAGGATCCAGCTCCACTGAGTCTGCAGGGCTGCTGTGAAGGCCTGGAAATTAAAGGGGGACATCAAGAGTAGGGCAAAACAGGGTCGTGTTCATTAGGTACCAAGCGGAGGAATACTGACTGAAACAGGGAGGGACTACCTGAACTTGTCCAATAAGACATGCTTGTTTTCAGTTGCAAAACAATCTACAACGGTATGCAGTTCTGTGTACTAACGCATACATCCAGGTTTACCCTGCTATTACTCATGGAGACCACTAGGGGGTAGTGTAGTGCTCACCTCCACTGTTTTCTTGCCAGGGTGGCCCTCCTTCAGCATCTTGTCTCCTGTGACCTGGATGTTGTTGACCTTTTTCTCTCTCAGCTCCAGCTCACGCATCAGACCCTTCCGAATGAAGATGAGCTATCAATGAGCTATCAACAGCCTTACATTCAGATGAGCACTACTCGAGATTGGAAATACTGTATGATCTATTCAATGTTTTTCTAGGCTTCAGAAAACGTGCACTTGAACAACCAAGCTGTCTTAACAGCATTTCTGATATATTTTTCAAGTTATGTATCTGTATCTGACCTACCGAGTAGTTGTCTTTCTTGGCTGTCATGTTGGTGTTGCGGTCACTCCAGTCGTAGTTGACCTCCTCCTCCTCTTTGTCGTTGAGCCACATCAGCTCCTTGGTTGCCGCGCTGACGAACACATAGAGCGAGTCCAGGTTGCGCAGACGAGACTTGGAGGAGTTCTGGGAGAGAGCGGTGAAAGAGGGAAGATGTAGATTAGATTACATACTGTATGTGTGCATTTATGAGAATACAATTATTACTAATCCTTGTGGTAGTTGACCATAACAACATTACATTTAACCCAAAATAACGCTTCTGAATAAAGATCTTACCAGCAGCTTGGCATACTGAAGGTCCAATTTGCCCAGGTATTGACTGTACGTCCCTTTACTGACTGGGGATAGCTGGCTCTGAGGGACACAAGAGACACACAGGCAACATCAATGTTATGTCACAGTCAGAGAGGATCTAGCACTTGAGGATGGTAATGATATATATGTATATAATGTCTCCATTCCCTCGGATCGAATACAAAGTACATGATATAAACTCATTCAAAGTGTAATGGAAATATATGGAGATATAGAGAGTCTATGAAACAAAGTTATTATAACACCCCACTAAAACATATTTCACCTTTGCCCCTTTAAGGTCTAGTACCTCGTCAGCCTTGGCCCGTTCGA
Organism: Salmo salar; assembly: GCF_965601325.2. Lineage (NCBI taxonomy): Eukaryota > Metazoa > Chordata > Actinopteri > Salmoniformes > Salmonidae > Salmo > Salmo salar. The sequence goes on from NC_138292.1 coordinate 44,789,512, forward strand.
TCTTGGCGCGGAAGTCCTCCACGGTCTGGTGCAGGCCCCGGTGGCTGCCCAGCTGAGACTCCACGGTGGGCAGGTCCGAGCCCCACTCGGCCTCGTCAATCCGCCTCTGACTCTCCTCCACCCAGGTCAGCAGGTCCTGGGCGTAGCGCAGGGTCACCTCGTCCAGCTCAGGACGCACCCTGGAGGACGACTGCTGGATGGTCTGGGTCTGGATCATCTGGGTGGTCGTCACCTGCGACTTGAGACGCAGGTTGTAATCGGTGCGCAGGTTCACAAGACGCTCGTGAAGGCGGTATACCCTGTGGGAACGACACGCATTTGACAGGTAAGTGTTCTGTCCTGTCACACATTTCTTCAATTAAATGACTATGGTTATGCAACAAGCTTAGGTTTCAATCAGCGTTCATGACTAGAGGGGGAGGGGATATCATTTATAATTTAGAGGAAATTGTTATCCTAACGAAGCAGATCGCTGTAATCGATCGATGTATATAATATAATCGAATAGAAAATAGATACTTTATTATCCATTTTGTGAGAAACTGAAAATGGCCAACTCACCTGCGGTACATCTGCTCGGCCTGCTGGTGGCGCCCATCTTTGAGCAGCTGCACGTCGTTGAAGAGCAGCCGGATCATGCCGTCTGCCTTGTCCAGGTCCCGCTCCACCTCGGCAGTGTGCTGAGCCGGCTTCCCTGCACTCAGGAGACGGATGTCCTAGAGGGAGGAGGGCATACCAATATTAATGTCATTAACCTATGAGCTTGTGAAAGAGAGAAGGTAAAAGGGTTTCTATGATTGACAGACAAGTAATGCTTCCTCCACTTTAAGGATTTCATGGCTTTCCAAACTTGTTGGAGATCAGTTCAGATCTTCATTTTGTTATGCGAGACTGTATCCAGCCCACCTCATGACAGGAGAGGGAATACCATTCTGATTGGAGCATTTTCGCTGGTGATGACTGGACACATTGGTTTTGAATGAGGTAGTAAACAGACAGCTAATGATTTTCTAACTGGAGCATATGACTTACCCGGTATGAGTCATTTGACCCAATCACTGGCCTATAGCAACTTTACATAATTGAGGACAATGGCTGTCCTTAGTTTCCCCCAGCTCTAGCCACAGCCTATCCCGGCTCCAGCCTCATTCCCAGCCCCAATCCCAGTCCCAGCCTCATTCCCAGTCCCAGTCCCAGCCTCAGGCTCATTCCCAGCCCCAGCCCCAGTCCCAGCCTCAGGCTCATTCTCAGCCCCAGTCCCAGCCTCATTCCCAGTCCCAGTCCCAGCCTCATTCCCAGTCCCAGCCTCAGTCCCATTCCCAGGCCTCACTGTACTGTCAGAGTGTTAGTGGTCCAAGACTCACCGTCTGCAGCAGGGTCTCCAGCTGGTTGAGCTGCTCCTCACACACACCTGACTCCATCTGGACTTTACTGACGATCCTCTGGAGTCTCTCTAGCCTGAGGGAAGAGAAGAGGAGCGTTAACACTGATCTGGTCAAAACATTTTTATTTCAATGGTTTTTAGCAAACATACCAGGTCAGGATCAACACGGACCTGGGTATAGAATTTCACTTCTGTACCATGCTAAAAGTGAATGAATCAATAGAAAAACAAACAAACCAAAAGATGATTTATGTCACGATTAAGAATATCAAGTATCAAATATAACATGTTCCTTGCTTGGCCACAGCTAAAAACTTCATAACATAGTAACACAATAACCACAACAGCACAATCACTGAAAGTCCGGAACAAGACACTTACGGCCTCTTTGAATGCAGAAGGTACTCTACTTTATAAGGGTTCGTCACAAATGCCATACTCTTGTCCTTATGCTCTCCCTTTTAAAGTCCCAGGTAGAGAGGTGGCTCTTCTTAACACAGTCCCATAGTGTCATGGGAATTCTCTCCCAACCTTGGCAGGGACAACAAATGTCTGCTGCGTTGTGTAAGGCACATTTCTGCAGCGCTTGTTCAGACATTCCTCATCCCAGTTCACGAATAAGGCTGCCCAGATAGAGCGCTGCCCAGTCTGATGAACTTAGTCGAAACTAGCAAACGATGACTGCCCATTACACTGAACATGGACCCGGCACACAAGGCTGTCTCATGACAGTGGACCAGCCCATTTCAAGACAACTTCCAGCACAACACCCCCCCCCAGCTACCTAGCCTTATGATATTGATAACATTGGCATTTGATGTCTTCTGACAGATAATCATATCTGATTAAGTTGACAAGAATACATTTTGTAAAAATACAATCGCTCCGTGCCAGACTTGCCCTTGTGAACAGAGGATGTCTTTCTTTGCAATCCCTTCATTGCAAAGGGAAAACCTGATTCAATCATAACATCTGGATATGGAGTCTCCAAATGAGGGGAGATGGGTAATAGAATTACTGTGCATTACTTAGCTTCAGATGTTCTTGCAGCTGTTTAAAACGGCACATGTAACTACAGGGAAATGGTCCGATAAACAGAATCGGCTTGATAAGAATCCATCTGTCACTTTCTGTGGTTTTTATATGAATCGTGATTCATTCGCTGTAAGTAAATTGCACTCGTCAACGGTCTGATATTCTAATCTACGCTTTGTGGCGCTACTCAGTACAAAAGAAACTAGTGGAAACTTCCATCAAAAGTCAAGACGCGTGAAGTCATCCCTGACGACCTTGGAGAAATCAGGCAGGACAGTGTCCAAGCCCCTTACAGCATGATAGATAGCAAACCTCAGGCGTGCCAATGGTGTTACTGTTCAAGAGGAGCTGGCTCTAGACAAACCACAGCCTAAACAAGGTCCCAGAGCAGTGCAACTAAGGTAAAACTGGGCTTAATCGACTAATGGAGTTAGTTATCCAGGATGCTCTCACACAGACCAACGAATCAATGACCGGTCTTGTGTCAAACAATAACATATTCTTCCCATTTTGTAACATGAAGAATCTTTTTCTAACAAAACAGGCAGAAACTAACAAGGTCACTTGAAGAGAATAGATATATAGTAAACAAAAATATAAACGCAACAAGCAACAATTTAATTGGTTTTACTGAGTTCATATGAGGAAATCAGTCAATTGAAATAATAAATTCATTAGGCCCTAATATATAGATTTCACATGACTGGGAGTACAGATACGCATCTGTTGGTCACAGATACCTTTAAAAAAAATGGACCTTACAATGGGCCTTAGTATCTTTTCATGATATTTTTGTGCATTCAAACTACCATCGATAAAATGCAATTGTGTTCGTTGTCCGTAGCTTCTGTCTGCCCATACCATAACCCCACCGCCACCATGGGGCACTCTGTTCACAACGTTGACAACAGCAAATCGCTCGCCCACACTGCGGCATACGCGTGGTCTGCGGTTGTGAGGCCGGTTGGACGCACTGCCAAATTCTCTAAAACGACGTTGGAGGCTGCTAATAAAGAAATTAACATTCAATTCTCTGGCAACAGCACTGGTGGACATTCCTGAAGTCAGCATGCCAATTGCACGCTCCCTCAAAACTTTAGACATCTGTGGTATTGAGATTTGTGACAAAACTGCACATTTTAGAGTGGCCTTTTATTGTCCCCAGCACAACGTGCACCTGTGTAATGATCATGGAGTTTAGTCAGATTATTAATATGCCACACCTGTCAGGTGGATGGATTATCTTGGCATCCCCACTAACAGGGATGTAAACTAATTTGTGCACAGAATTTGAGAGAAATACACTTTTTGTGTGTATGGAACATTTCTGGGATCTTTTATTTCAGCTCATGAAACATGGGACCAAGACTTTACATGTTGCGTTTATATTTTTGGTCAGTGTAGATCCAGATGAGGATTGATGGAATCAGGAATAATATGGCCAGACATTGATATCCACTACACAGCTTCACTCACTCACCTCTCAAACTCTATCCTGAGCAGTCGTTCTCTCTCAAGGATGGACACGTGCAGACGGCCCCATTCCTTCTCCACATCAATTGGATGGTAGCCTGGAGGAACCTTGACCTGACCAGCATGCACTGCACTCTGTAGAGGGGGTGGTGTAAAATAATAAGTGTTAGACCTCTAGCCACAAATCAGACAACCACCTTTATCTATCTATATCATTCTATCAAAAATAGAGTAGAGTATAATGGAATGGGATACAATAGAGTAGAGTATAATGGAATGGGATACAATAGAGTAGAATACAATACAATAGAATCGAATAGACTAGAATGCAAATAGAATAGAAAATAATAGAATAGAAGCTCTGTGCATGGCTAACCTCAAAGGACTGGTAGATGAGTTTGGAACGGTGCTTGTCGGCCTCCTTTGCAGGCAGTTCTGTCTCTTTGAACTTCAAGAACTGACGCCACAGGATCTGAAAGAGAGAGAGAGACAGGATGAAGGAGACATTTTCTTTTACCGTTCTTGAACGGTCACAAAGGGGAAATTGACGTAGAAAAATAAAAAATGTATGTTAAGTGAAATGTGTTGTTTTACAGGGTTAGCTATAGCAGTACGGCGCCCCTGGAGCAAATGGCCCTTAAGTGCCTTGCTCAAGGATACATCTGCAGATTTTTCACATTGTCGGCTCAGGTATGCGAACCAGCGACATTTTGGTTCCTGGCCCAACACTCTAACCGCTAGGCTACCTACCGTATTATCTTGTGACTCAATCCATCCTACTCTTGCTTCCTTTTTAAAATGCTACATGCCACTAAACAGGGTTGATGACAATTCTATTTCAAGACAGTCAATTCAGAAAGTAAACTGAAATTCCATTTGAAATGGAATTGACCCCAACCACCACAGCAGTACTTATTCAAACTGCTTCCATTGACTCTAGTCTAGGTGATGATTCTGCTTCCATAGACTCTAGTCTAGGTGATGATTCTGCTTCCATAGACTCTAGTCTAGGTGATGATTCTGCTTCCATTGACTCTAGTCTAGGTGATGATTCTGCTCCCATTGACTCTAGTCTAGGTGATGATTCCGCTTCCATTGACTCTAGTCTAGGTGATGATTCTGCTCCCATTGACTCTAGTCTAGGTGATGATTCTGCTCCCATTGACTCTAGTCTAGGTGATGATTCTGCTCCCATAGACTCTAGTCTAGGTGATGATTCTGCTTCTGTGGTGTAAAACTACAGCTCTTGATGAGTTAGTTAACATGTTTACATTCTTACAGGGGGAGTTATTTGAGAAAGTATTGTTAACCTTGTAGCTTTATAACATGTACCCATGTCCTTAATTCACATAGATACACACAGAGCTTGACCTTTTCAACTGGCCATTAAAAATGGGATTACCTAAATCCAATATGGTACCTAGATCAATAACGTGGCTAACCCGATTATTCTGACACCTTCCCAAATAAAAACTCAAGCTAACAAAGATAAGGGGTGTTGAAAAGTATACATAGAAAAGTCAGATGCCTTATTAGAAGACGCAGACGGTGTATCAACACAAATAGAAACAAATAGACTCGCGATACTGCTTTTGTCTGTAATTGGGAACCATTTTCTAGGAAAAGAGATCTTGGAACTAGATTACCTCGAAGCACAATATACGCAGCCTCGTACTGCTCATTCTGATAATGTCATTCGAGTTGATAAAGTAAATTTAACACGGAGGTGGGTCCTCCTCTGTTTTACTGTACAATCCCTTTGACTGTACAAGATTTGGAAACTGATTACAGCAACTGAAAAGGATTAATGAATGTTTTATACATTATCCAATAGGAGAACTTAGCTGACCTAGCCTTTTGTCTGACAGTCCCCTTTGTCTCCACAGAGAAAGTTGCAGGCACGCTAGCCAGGGAATGGGGAGGGGCAGTACGGAAGATTCCACCGAGGATTAGGTAGAATAATGTGTGTCTTCAGGTCTGCTTTTCTCAGCTCCAGTGCCACCCACCCAGATGCCACACAATGCAACCACACGAGACAATGCAATCTCTAGACTGTAATTGCTCTGTTTGATGTGGGATCGAATGGCAGAGCTAGCTGCTTGTTCATAATATTTCTTTCTATTTTTTTGACCTTCATTTAACGAGGCAAGTCAGTTAAGAACAAATTCTTATTTTCAATGACGGCCTAGGAACACTGCCTTGCTCAGGGGCAGAACGACAGATTTTTACATCATGTAAGGCATCTCTGAATAGGCTTAGTCATGGTAACAGAAAATGTGTGTGGAGAAATGTTAGAATCATAACTCACAGCCCCCCCCCCCCCCCCCAAAAAAAATGCCTTAGCTACAGCCCCGATATATAGACACAGAAACACATACAGTATTTTCAGTATCCAAGTTACAGTATTCACGCTCCTATATCGAGCAATAATACATTACGTGACCAGCCACAGGTAGCAGTCCAATCCCAGTCACAACAGCGTTCCCAGTAACTGTCCAGGTAGGAGACTCACCTCTATCTCCTCATAGCTGCCTGGGAACCTCCTCTCCCCGAAGATAACGACATGGTGGCTTATCCACTGTCGAATGATAGTGACCAGCTCATAGTACTCTGTCCAGCGCAGCTCCAGCTGCTGTAACACAGAACACAGCAGACAACGACGGGGTTTAATGACAGACAGCCAAGAACCTTCTCCTGGAGAGCCAGGATAACTCGCCTGCTCACACACCACCCTCACTCAATTAGGTGTCAACAGGCCCAGCCTTGTGTGGCTGGACAGGGAGCAGAGTGTGAGTGACTGAATGTTGTTACTGATTGTCCCGGTGACAATATTGATTATTATTACGCTTTGGCAATATGTACAGTACATTGTTACATCACGCCAATAAAGCAGATTTTATTGAAAGAGAGCGAGAGAGAGAATGATAATGTAGTGTGTGTGTACGTGCATTAGTACACACACGCGCAATAAACAAAAGTTCCCTCCTTTACTCACTTTCAGTACATCTTTAGTTAGCATTGGAGTACAAATGGCATTCTAAAATCTGTTTTGGCAATACAATTCAGTACACCATTCTGCTTTTCCAACAACTCTCTTCTGTGTGCTGTGAGCATGCTGTGGTGTGAGAGGGGTGTTTATTGGGTAGAAAGTACTTTGAGGTAAACACAGAAGGTTGCTAATTTCCTGCAGCTCCATTTAGGATGGCAGGACTTCTATTGTAGTTCCAAACTGAAGCTACTCTGTGTCATAAACAAAGCAATTACATATTCTGACTGTCACAAGCCATAATCCAGGAGTTTCCCTGAATGAACTCTCATTGAAAGTAGGGTTGAATGCATTAACAGTGGCTTATAGCGTGTCCTTTTTGAATTGATCAATTTGAGTCTCGGACGTGAGGTGTCCAGTTTGTGAGTATATCAGGTTTAGGGACAATCTTGTAGAAAAAGAATGAAGTGATCAGAGGCGGTCAGGAGTGCACTCACGTTAGCCTGGATTCCATCCTGGACATCCCGGGGCATGGCATCATACAGGGACGACACGTAGGTGATGATGGACTTCTCATCCGGATGTGGCACGTCAACATCTGGGAAAATAATTGGTGTGTTTATAGATTTGTTTTCACATCGAAAGAGTAATGGAGATGCTGCAAATACATTTTTTTTTTAGGATGACGACCTTTCATTGTATAACAAAAAGTGAAGTGTGCCCAATCATTAGTTGGTATGTGAAGATGTGTGTAAACATTAGTTATACACCTAGATCATGTTCATGGTGGATTTGGAGAAAGGAGTAAGCTATCAAAATATTTGATTGGACACGGCTCATACAGTACAGCAGCACTGAATGGGGGGGGGGGGGGGGGGGGGCTCTTCAAGTTCCATCTGGAGTCTCTCACCCCTGACTCTTCTTCCATTAAATAGCAAAAGTACAACGTTAGGTGGGACGTGGTTGGAGAACTTGGGGTGCATTCACTAGGAACAAAACAGAAGCAAACAACAAAATGGGGAGGGAATTTGCCGAATAGAAACTATTGTTTACGTTGGAAAAAACGTTTTCCATTTGCGAAACATTTTTGCAACTATTTGCTACAGTGTGCACTTATGATTCCACCCCTGGTGTAGAGGTCAGCCATCATCACATGTACATGTACTGCAGTCTTACCCTCCGGATCCAACAGGCGTGTCACGCCCAGGTCCGTCTCGGCCACGTTGAAGGCGTACTCAAGGTTCTGCACGTTGGTCTGGCGGTACACCTTACTCATGTCAATGAGTCTAGGCCTGAGGAGACAGAATCACGGGACATCCGTCACGACTGGTTTAAAGGCAGCGTAGACAGGTGAGGAGGGTATAAGGACTGGCCGGGCAGATACTGATCATGCCTACCTACATATCGCTTGTCCTAAAAGAAATGCCACGTCTGTATGTCAGAAATCTGTAGTGAACACCTGCTTTCCCTGGGGTGCTTGGCATCTATATATGAACGGAATGTTACATGGGGCTGCAGCAGACAACCTGGGCAGCCATGTTTCAAATTAGATAAGCACCTATACTCGCTCCCCGTTACTATCCTCTCCGTGGTGCAGATGAGGTTAAGTGAGAAAATAGCCATAGGGAAACATTCAAAGCATACCGTTACTCAAATTCAATTCTTGACCAATGTAAACATTACAAAAAAATCCGTCACAAACGTTCCCTCTCTAATTCATTTTTCATTGCATCCTTTAAGTAAAAATGTCACTGTTTACAACTTATTCTATTTTTAAAATGGCACAGTATACTCATTCTCTCTTTACAATACGTTCACATTATTCTGATATACTCCGAATGGAAAGCCCAAGACAAATAAGAGAGACGCTTAGAGCAGATCCGTACAGCGATTTGACGTGAAGGGTGGAGCGGACAGTGTAGTAGTCCCCAGGGCTTGGGGCCGATTCCAGGCACTGCACCTCCCTAAGAGAGAGCTGCTTCCGTGGCCTGGTGGGCCTCCCTTCTACCCTACTGGGGCTGACCAGCCTCCCCTCCCCTCCCTGGAGGCTGTGGGGGCTGCAATCATGTCCCAGCCCTGTCCCCTGGCCCAGTTCCTGGTCCCCTGACTGGGAGTCGCAGCTGGAGTGGGCCACTGAGCTGTGGGATCCCTGGCCTGAGTCCCATGAGGAGCCTTCTGAGGGGATATTGTCACACTGCATGACCACACGGTCTTCCAATGAGCTGACCAAGCCTGTGACCCTGCTGGACGAGCGGCCAGTCCTCTTCCTGGACTTTATGGACAGCTTCCTCTTCAGACTCGACATCATGGTGCCTTCTGGGAGTTGTAGTCTCCCAAAAACAGAGAGCTAGCTGGCTAGATGTTTCGTACTCGTCCAGTGGCAAGTGAAAACGTTGCACTTAACAGTGAAATTCCGATTCCAAAAGGCGTGCTGCTCCAACCATTTCAACAAGGTACCTTGTGATGGTTTGGTGGTTGTTCGGGAAACAGTTGGGTCCAAGTCTGCAGAACGTGCAGGTAAATCCCACCCGAGCATTTACGTCTTCAATAAGACGTCTTCACAATCTTCACGTTGAGGTTACAAAGAGTGCTCAACCCTCTCCGTGAGAGAAGAAACAGCTCTGTACCACTAGGAGGCTAACTGCTGTCATCCCCTCTGACCTGACCTCCCAACCTCAGCCCCGTCTATCCAAAACAGCTCCCCTGAAATCAACTGCAACTTTCACCAGCCCAAGGTAAGTTCCTTAGTTCCCAGGGTGACGACAACATTCAATCCTCCAAATAAGCGGTTAAAAAAAAGTGCCGCAAATTGGTGGATAACGCAGACTGCAGGCTGTGCAAAAAGTAACTCTGCAGTGTTCTTCGTTTGAGTAGGAGTGTTACAGTGACACCGCTCTCTTTATGAAAATAAGCTACTAAATAGACTGCCTTAGGTGACACTCAAAACCTTGAAAAAAAAAAGTGTTCTCTCTCTCGCTCTCTGTTAGAGGGAGCAGAGTGTAGCTGGGCTTTGCAGGTACATGCACAGCTTTGATTGAACCTGCCCCGTGGGCCTCTCTTTCTTCCTTCCTTTTGTGCCACGCCTTGCTGGGTATTCACCCAGATTTCCCTCATCACGTGGCCCTCTTTCAGTCGCTCTCATGTTTCATTCAGACTCCCTGGGGATGTGCAGGGTGCTGCTTTCATTACATGTTATGTGCTGGAAGACCCTATTATTTACAGATAACGTGCCTGTCTCTGTGGCTTTTTAGGACTCCGCCTCCCACTGTGAGAGACCACAGACATGTCTCCACTCATCCGCTCTCATATTCATGTCTATACGTAACTGTATGCGTCAGCAGAGACTAAAGCAGCTCTAAGGCCATTGTGATATTAACAGAGGGAGTGATTCACTGAGAACTCAACTGGTCACTTCCTTTAGTCCAAGGCTCGCTAGAAAAATAGATTCTCATGAAAGGATAAGTAAACAAACCCATCTTTCCCAATTCTACGCCACCCAGGTGCCTCAGACAGCGCCCTCTCCACCTGAATGGGCATTACTGAGTCTAATAACATAATAATAACAGCGTATACAGTAAGTGCTCTAATCAGTGCCAGTACCTATATCCATGTGAGGCAACACCCACCTGTGGTATTCCAAGCCCAGGGCACTGACAAGTTCAAAGAAATGTCTTATTAGAGCTGCCTGAAACCTGTGCGATCAAGTACGGCCAGGAGAGGAGATTGAACAACTACGGAGTTAGATGTAAAAACGTAATTTACCTCAGGACAAGTCAGAAATGAACACGAAGTGGATACACAACCTTATTTTATAAGACATGGAACACTTTTCTCTCTCTTGTCAAAACTGAAACCAGTGTCTGATTGATTATGTACCTGATAGTTTACATTTGTACTCGTGTGTATACACTACATGACATGACAAAAATGATGTGGACACCTGCTCGTCAGACAGCTCATTCCAAAATCATGGACATTAATATGGAGTTGGTCCCCCCTTTGCTGCTATAACAGCATCCTCTCTTCTGGGAAGGCTTTCCACTAGATTTTGGAACATTGCTGCGGGGTCTTGCTTCTATTCAGCCACAAGAGCATTAGTGAGGTCGGGCACTGATGTTGGGTGATTAGGCCTGGCTCGCAGTCGGCGTTCCACTTCATCCCAAAGGTGTTCAATTGGGTTGAGGTCATGGCTCTGTGTAGGCCAGTCAAGTTCTCGAAAAACCATTTATGTACGGACCTCGCTTTGTGAACCGGGGCATTGTCATGCTGAAACAAGAAAGGGCCTTCCCCAAACTGTTGCCATAAAGTTGGAAGCTGTAGCGTTAAGATTTCCCTTGACTGGGACTAAGGGACCTAGCCCGAACCATGAAAAGCAGCCCCAGACCATTATTCCTCCTCCACCAAACTTTACAGTTGGCACTATGCATTGGGGCAGGTAGCGTTCTCCTGGCATCCGCCAAACTCAGATTCGTCCGTCGGACTGCCAGATAGTGAAGCGTGATTCATCACTCCAAAGAACGTGTTTCCACTGCTCCAGAGTCCAATGGCGGCGAGCTTCACACCACTTTAGCGCGGTGTAAAGCTTTACACCAATCCAGCCGATGCTTGACATTGTGCATGGTGATCTTAGACTTGTGGCTGCTTGGCCATGGAAACCCATTTCATGAAGGTCCCGACAAACAGTTATTGTGCATACGTTGCTTCCAGGACACGGAGTACAGTAAACCAATGAAAATGTAAATCAAAACTTGAAGTTGAACTGATGTCTGTGCCCAGTGGGTATACTCTACACCAGTCTCACTGCAGAACCAACATCTCTTCCTGTGCCCTGCTCAACCAAGGCCACATGGGCTTACTGCTCCATTTTAACTGGCAGTGCCACGCATTCTTTAATCAAATAATGTAGTGTTATAGAAAGCTCATGTGTTATTTCACAAAGGTTTTACAGCATAACATAGCAAGTAAGGGAAATATTTAGACCTGGTTTCAAATACTATTTGAAATCATTTCAAATACTTTAGCCTGGCTTAATGGAACCAATAGTCAATGCTACCGTGGGGAATAGTTTGCAGGACACAATGTTCTTTTATTTCCTCTGCCTTCATCGGAACATGGGTCCCTCACAGACCTGGGTTCAAATACTATTTGACATCTTTCAAATACTTTTCATGTTTACTTAAGCCTTCCTGGGGTGCCGGATGGGCAGGGTTTGACTATTGTATTGGTTCCATTAAGCCAGGCAAATTCGATCAAGCCTAGCTAAAGTATTTGAAATTATTATTGAAATTGTGCAGTAAGACTGGGCACAGACGTCAGTTCAACTTCTAGTTTTGATTTACAATTGTTTGAGTTGTCAACTAACGTGAATTCAATTTGAAATCAACAAAAAGTGTCACCACGTCATTTGATTTTGGTTAAAAGTTGTGAAAAAAAGCAGTGGTGTAAAGTACTTAAGTAAATTTCATGAAGGTCCCGACAAACAGTTCTTGTGCATACGTTGCTTCCAGAGGCAGTTTGGAACTTGGTGGTTAGTGTTGAAACCGAGGACAGGCAGTTTTTACACTCTACACGCTTTAGCACACTGCGGTCCCGTTCTGTGAGCTTTTGTGGCCTACCACTTTACGGCTGAGCCGCTGTTGCTCCTAGACGTTTCTACTTCACAATAAAAGCACGTACAATTGACCGGGGCAACTCTAGCAGGGCAGAAATTTGACGAACTGACTTGTTGGAAAGGTGGCATCCTATGACAGTACCAGGTTGAAAGTCACTGAGCTCTCCAGTCAGGCCATTCTACTGCCTATGTTTGTCTATGGAGATTGCATGGGTGTGTGAGCAATTTTATACACCTGTCAGCAACGGGTGTGGTTGAAATAGCCAAATCCACTCATTTGACGAGGTGTCCACATACTTTTGTATATATAGTGTATATAATATATGATGTAAACATCAACACAAGGATACAAAGGAAATAAATCAATTAAATAAATATTGCCCGGGGTGGATGGGGAGGGATTTGGACACATGGTGTAAAAGACAAAAATACTACTAAGAATTACTGGTAATTTAGATACTAATGGTCAAGCATCTAGCTATAATATATATATATATATATATATATATATATATATATATATATATATATATATATATATATATATCTAGCTATAATATATATATATAGTACATTTGAAGCAGATCTTCTACCAAGCATACCTACCAATGACTGTACCTATATATGAGCGAATGTATGACCTTGTGATAAAATAATAATGATAATTTGAAGGACTAGTCAGAACTAGCATGGCACACACTACAATTTGACAATATATTCCATTCCTGCCCCATCTGCTTCACATCGAATAAAACCTAAGTGTGGTGATGTGTCATGACAACCCCGTTGCATACAGCTTAGCACTACCGGAGACGCTAGGACAAGACATATTAACACCTATTAGTGCCACTTACTGTGGGTAATAACATGAGTGGGTACAGTCTACTGAGGGGTACATTTGGGGTAGTATTTTGGGGGTTAATCTCACCTTTTAAGAATAAACCTGAAATGGCTGGAGGTGAGGCTACATTTTGGGGCGACAGCAGGGCTTACGTGTAACATTCTGAGGCTAAAATCCAAAGATGTTCGCCAGTATCTGAACATTAGGTGCAGTATATAGTCTCTTATGGACAGACTTTACCCAAGATTTGGTTCTGGGTGCAGAGATGAAATACTGTAAATGTTACACTACGTATTGTGGCTTGAGGTGTCGACCGCCAAAGTAATATACTAAAAATAATACAAATATATGCCATTTAGCAGACCCTTTCTCCAATCATACATTTTACCTACAGGTGGTCTCGGGAATCGAACCCAGTATCCTGGCATTACAAGCAGCATGTTCTACCAACTGAGCTACGGAGGACCACTTACTGGTGTTTGTGGATGACGGCGTTGAAGAGCTTGCCGTCCCTCCAGCTGGTGGTGAAGTTGTCACAGCGGATGCCCTGGTAGCCGTCCACCATGCGCTGGGACCACAGCAGCAGCTTCTCCTTAGCCGACATGTCATCTGACTGGCCATTCACCTGGATGTCCGAGATCTAACAGGGGAGGACAGATACCGGGGTTAGACAGGGGAGGAGGCCACACGCCACCAGGGTTGGGGTCAATTCCATTTACATTTTGGTCAATGCAGGAAGTTAACTAAACTTGGATGAAAATGCCTTCTCAATGACGAGATTTGGAATAGAAAATGGAGTTTCAGTTTACGTCCTGGATTGACTGAATTGATATGGAATTGACCCCAACCCTGCTTGTCATGGTGGCAGAGGGAGATAGTTGGAAACAAAGTTATAATCTGTTTGAGAAAATCGATGATGCATTGTAATGGATGGGGATTGATTCAATCATATGATATTCTGGCTCAATCGGAATCAGGTTTTGTCCACCTCAATGATCTGTGGTGGAAAACAAGAAAAAAGTGTTTTTCAGCTAGGGGAGGCAACTCTGTCATCATTAGTACATATGTGACATCAAAGGGAACCGCCAACTAGATCTCAATTCCTAGGTCATTGGGTAGGTGGGAGGGATGGCAAGCGGAGACTGCTCCTGCTTTGGGTCTCCAGACACAACTTAAGCACTATCTGGTCCATTGGCTAATGTGGCAGGACTGTTTTTTTATTATTTGGGCCGGAAGGGAAATGAAATGAGTCACAGTCACCAGAGGCTCAGAGGGTACTCTCTGTTCTTGCCAAAAGACCGCTCAATTACCAAATTCTCTGCCTACTGGTCTCTTTCTGTAGTCGGTGTGTGTGCGTATACTGTAAGTGTGTGTGTGTGTGTGTTCTCCTCGGGATCCAATCCACCCTCGATGGCCCCACCCTAAACCTCTCCCTTCTAAAGAAGAGGAGAATGCCTATGATGACTCACCAGGCTGCGGCCCTGCTGTTTTTTTTCTTCTCCTTCTGAGAAATGAGAGATACGTCTCTCTAGCCAACGCAGTACATGGAGTACAGTAAACCAATGAAAATGTAAATCACAACTTGAAGTTGAACTGATGTCTGTGCCCAGTGGGTATACTCTACACCAGTCTTACTGCAGAACCAACATCTCTTCCTGTGCCCTGCTCAACCAAGGCCACATGAGCTTACTGCTCCATTTTAACTGGCAGTGCCACGCATTCTTTAATCAAATAATGTAGTGTTATAGAAAGCTCATGTGTTATTTCACAAAGGTTTTACAGCATAACATAGCAAGTAAGGGACGTATTTAGACCTGGTTTCAAATACTATTTGAAATCATTTCAAATACTTTAGCCTGGCTTAATGGAACCAATAGTCAATGCTACCGTAGGGAATAGTTTGCAGGACACAATGTTCTTTTATTTCCTCTGCCTTGATCGGAACATGGGTCCCTCACAGACCTGGGTTCAAATACTATTTGACATCTTTCAAATACTTTTCATGTTTACTTAAGCCTTCCTGGGGTGCCGGATGGGCAGGGTTTGACTATTGTATTGGTTCCATTAAGCCAGGCAAATTCGATCAAGCCTAGCTAAAGTATTTGAAATTATTATTGAAATTGTGCAGCAAGACTGGGCACAGACGTCAGTTCAACTTCTAGTTTTGAGTTACAATTGTTTGAGTTGTCAACTAACGTGAATTCAACAAAAAGTGTCACCACGTCATTCGATTTTGGTTAAAAGTTGTGTGAAAAAAAGCATTGGTGTAAAGTAAGTAAAAATACTTAAGTAGTTTTTTGGGGTATCTGTACTTTACTATTTATATTTTTGACAACTTTTACTTCACTACATTCCTATCAAAAAATATTGTACTTTTTACTTTATACATTTTCCCTGACAACAAAAAGTACTAGTGTCACGTCCTGATCAGTAAAGGGGTATTTTTGTTATTGTAGTTTGGTCAGGACGTGGCATGAGGTTGTTTGTTTAGAGTGTCACGGGGGTTGTTGGTCTATGTGCTTATGTAAAAGGGGGTGTTTGATTAGAGTCTCTCGGGGTTTGTTGGTCTATGTGCTTATGTAAGAAGGGTGTTTTTTTAGAGTGTTTCTGGGTTTTTGGTCTATGTTCTAGGTTAGTGTTTTTATGTTTAGGGTTTGTTGATTGACCTTCAATTGGAGGCAGCTGTTCCTCGTTGCCTCTGATTGAAGGTCCTATGTATAGGGGTGTTTGTGCTATGGGTGTTTGTGGGTAATTGTTTCCTGTTTTGTGTCTGTGCACCTGACAGGACTGTTTAGTGCCGTTCTTTGTTTTGTATACGTGATTTATTTGTTTTTCCTTCTTTTGATTTAATAAAGAAGATGAGTATACACGTTCCCGCTGCACCTTGGTCCAATCCTTACGACGCCCATTACAACTAGTTACGTTTTGAATGCTTAGCAGGACAGGAAAATGGTCAAATTCAAGCACATATCAAGAGAGCACATGGTCATCCCTACTGCCTCTGGGCTGGAGGACTCACTAAACACAAATGCATATTTTGTAAATAATGTCTGAGTGTGGAAGTGTGCCCCTGGCTGTCCATACATTTTAAAAACAAAAAAATGGTGCTGTTTGCTTTGCTTAATATAAGGAATTTTATATGACTTATACTTTTGATACTTAAGTATATTTTATCAATTACATTTACTATTGATACTTAAGTATATTTAAAACGAAATACTTTTAGACTTTTACTAAAGTAGTATTTTACCAGATGACTTTCACTTTTACTTGAGTAACTTTCTATTAAGGTATCTATACTTTCACTTGGCAATTGGGTACTTTTTCCACCTCTGAAAAAAATACTAAATTCCCTTACTTTTTGACTTTCTGCAAATCCAATTAGTTTTCCACGTTGATTCAATGTCATAACAGATTTATGGGGGTTGAAATGATGTGGAAACAACGTTGATTCAACCAGTTTTTGTCCAGTGGGTCAAAGTTATGCCACTCCTTTCCCTTGGGAAGCATGGGGAGAGTGATTCACACACACACACTAATGCTATTGTATTGTAACACTTCATCAATATGTTAAGGATATTTAAGTGGCAGGGAAAGCTACATCATAAGATCACTTCCTTATTCTTTCCATGTTTCAAAATAACTAAATGAATGCATGATCATGAATTATCAGGAAGGGTTAGCATGGCCTACAGTACATTAGCCTACTATGAAGAGGCTGGAGTTTAATCTGTTATAATAATTATTAAACTGTAATAATACTACGATTGAAATATATTTGATAATAATTTGATAACAGATTTGAGAGCAATGTGATTTTATGAAAGCGATGTGGTAACATCTCGAGTGATTGAGATCAAATGGATTACACATGATTGGATTGAGTTCAATTTGTGATTGTTACTGATTGGCTTGGGTCAGAGCCAAGGAGGATGAGGAGCTATATGGTAATGGAACACAACACTGACAGAGTAGGACACCTGGAAGTGAAGGATGATGGTCCATATCAGCCCAAGGGTCAGCTTGGGGTTGCCATCCGCGATGTCATCGTTTCTGATGTTCACCAGCTTGACCTGTGATTGGACGACAGAGAAGAGCGAGACTTAACAATTATAGTAGTTCACATCATAGTAGATACATTATGACCCTGTTCCAATGCATTTAGATAGTTCTCAGTCATGTCACTTAATACATCTTAATACAGTACACGAGGGTAAATCATTTGTTACATTATCTCCATTTCAATTGCTGTTTCTATTACCTGTCGGTGTTTGAGGAAGTCCAGTGCTATCTGTACATTCTGCAGCTTGTGGAATCTCATGCGGCCTTTCTCTCTGGGCTAGAGAGAGAGAGAGAGAGAGAGAGAGAGAGAGAGAGAGAGAGAGAGGTTAGAAACAGACTGGACAGGAGTTAATGCTACCTTAGAAGAGGCTTGGAGAAATGCGAGTGAGACTATGTCGGAAGAGAAAAATGTGATGCAGCTACGACAATATCCAACAAAACGGGAAAAGGGAAATTGGGAACTAAATTGTAGACTCAATGACAAGAGTACACATGATTTTCCTCCAAAGAAAAAGATGAATGACAAAGAACACGACGAATAACTGATGCATCTCACAGATTTCCAAGTACAACTTCCCTCATTGTAAAACCACATTAATGACATCATTCATTAGTGTACCTACCTGTTCTTCACCTTCGACAGACAAACACAGAGGTAAATAGGAGATATATTTGGTGTGAAAGAGGCTGAGCCAATACCATGATTAGTTATTAGGTCACCACTTCGGTCATGTGTTCGGATGGGAGAACAATGAATCGAAGACTTCCACTTCCAAAGAATACTGTATTTGTGCTATACAATAAGCATTAGTAATTGAGATAAACAGAAACAATAAAGCTATTTTCAAATGGATAATTTCCCATGCTTAAGTATTGTTATAGGGTCAATGACTAGAGTCAATGAAGTAGTAAGTCAATCATGTCCTTCCTTCATTCAGCCATGGCACCTATTAATAACCGAGGGGTTTTTGTTTATAGCCAGCAGCGAAATGGTTAATGCACCCCAGTCTTTGCAAGCTTGTCAATGATAAATAATTGATGGCCAAAGGAAAAATAATGAATGGAATCATAAGCACAGGAAGTCATGCACAGCCGAGCCACTGGGTAACGGACGACTCAAGCCACATGAAGTAGAAGAAGAAAATGGCGGCCGAGTTA
Source organism: Salmo salar (assembly GCF_965601325.2). Taxonomy (NCBI): domain Eukaryota; kingdom Metazoa; phylum Chordata; class Actinopteri; order Salmoniformes; family Salmonidae; genus Salmo; species Salmo salar. Next base: position 44,808,062 of record NC_138292.1, read on the forward strand.
TAGAAAACCCCACTCACCAACCGCAAGTTCCTGACCACGTCTCTCTCCCTTGCCTAGCCCCAGCAAAGAGCAGTGCAAAGAGAGGAGGCATAGGCCAAAGGGCAACGGTCAGCATACAGGAAAGGGGGGAAAGTGTAGGGGGGTAAAGAGGGGGACATGAGGAGAGGGGGGGAGCAGAAAAGGAGAACCAGAGAAAGGTCAGACAGGAGCACACAGTACAAAAAGAGAAGCCAAAGTGGGGTTATTGTGTTAGGACCACGGAGGCGTCTGGTAGATGAGTAGAGACCAGCAGAGCGATGAGCTAATGTAGCAGAGACAGAGTGCAAGGCTTCCAGAGAGATCTGCAGTAACCTATAACGAATCATCATAATGTGCAAGCGTCCAGTGTTGACTTACTGACTTGTATTTTAAAAATCGAAACAACTACAAATAGTTAATATTTCCAGGGACTGGAATGAGAGGTAGGTAAGCAGGGGCTAGACTTTTGTTTCTTAGAGTCAGGACTTGGTTCAGATTGGGGTGTTTGGATCGAGGTCCGTCCACTCGCCAATCAGAAGTCAGCAGCACTCACCAGTGTCTCTCCAGAGAGGACCTCCAGGAGGGAGATCAGGTTGTGTCCATCTCTCAGGTCTTCATACAGATCAGTCACCTGACTCTGTGACTGTGGAACAGAAAGAGAAGGTTGTCATCGCAATGTATTTTCTTTGTGCAACACCTAAGACACAATACCTTGTATTTATGTAATAACATTTTAATATTCCGGATCTGGTTATGAGTCTGATTTGATAGGGCACCTAGACATGGGTATCATCCTCTTACAGTAAACCTTGGAAAGAATAACCAATCATTCCTGTATAAAATTATACAAGATGTTCATGCTCCTCTCAATCAGTCTACACAGCTCATGCTATGAGCCTGCAGCTCTCTCTCTCTCTCTCGCTCCACCAGTACATCTGTACAAAGGACAGGAATGCATGGCTGCAGGCAACCAATCAGCCTGTGTTGGACACTCAAGACACCTGCTAAGTGGCAGCTGCCAGATCTACTGAGAGATGATGGATGGAAGTCAGGGAGTCTCAATAAAAAATAAAAAATCACAGTCAAAAACAACTAAATAAACAGTTTGAATATAGACAGATACTTGCAAATGAAAACAGATAGTCCAGTGAGTCTTGGGACTGGGCGCATGCTATAATCAATTCCAGTAAGCAAGATAAAGTGTTATAGAGAGCAGAAGAGGGTGAAAGCTTAGGGAGAGTAGGGAACGACTGAAAACTGAAGGATTTAAAAGTCGTTTTCATCCAAATGCAAAGGGACTGCATGCCTCAAGTATGTACTTTACTGTGCAACACATAGTCCTAACACTTGAGGTCTGTGCACGTAACCTGGACAAATCTCCCATTGACATAAATGCATGATTTACGTGACCAAACCCTAGTTACTCGCACATATCTCAAGTTAGGGTTTGGCTCACAGTCCACAAGGCACTCTGTGTGACAGCATCAGTGTAATTCCTCATACTTTCACAGTGATGGCATAGGTGTGGGGAGTGGATAGTGTTCAGGTGAGATACATGCTCATCAGAATGTGTCCCACATACAGTGCCCTCCTGCTGGGGCTTGCAGGCACCTACCTCTGCTTTCCCATGCTGGACGGAGGAGAAAGCGTGGATGAGGGATGAGATGGAGAGAACAAGGAAATAGAGAGGGAGAATGACAGAAAGAGAAAGAGAACACGATCATGAGTCACGTTCTGTTAAAGGTCCCCAAAGCACACACATCCCTGGGTTGCTCGTCTTTCCAGTTCGCTGCAGCTAGCGACTGGAACGAGCTGCAACAAACACTCAAACTGGACAGTTTTATCTCAATCTCTTCATTAGAAGGCTCAATCATGGACACTCTTACTGACAGTTGTGGCTGCTTTGCGTGATGTATTGTTGTCTCTACCTTCTTACACTTTCTGCTGTTGTCGGTGCCCAATAAAGTTTGTACCCTGTTTTGTGCTGCTACCATGTTGTGTTGCTACCATGTTGTTGTCATGTTGTGTTTCTACCATGCTATGTTGCCATGTGTTGCTGCCATGCTATGTTGTCGTCTTAGGTCTCTATGTAGTGTTGTGCAGTCTTTCTTGTCATGATGTGCGTTTTGTCCTATATTTTTATAAAATGTTTGTAAAATCTTTAATCCCAGCCCCCGTCCTCGCAGGAGGCATTTTGCCTTTTGGTTGGCCGTCATTATAAATAAGAATTTGTTCTTAACTGACTTGCCTAGTTAAATAAAGGTTAAATCAATTAAAAAAAAGAAATGAGCCTGAGATTATATAAAATGATTAAGAAAATGAAAAGTTAGATGAATAGAATAAAAGAGAATAATAAAAAAAAGGTTCAAATTTTAGTGCTTAATCACATGGTTAATATTGGATGTAATGCTTTGCTACTGTGTCAGTGTTAGAGGTCGACCGATTAATCGGAATGGCCGATTAATTAGGGCCGATTTCAAGTTTTCATAACAATCGGTAATCAGTATTTTTGGACACTGATTTGCCGATGTTTTTATTTAACTAGGCAAGTCAGTTAAGAACACACTCTTATTTTCAATGACGGCCTAGGAACGGTGGGTTAACTGCCTTGTTCAGGGGCAGAACGACATATTTTTACCTTGTCAGCTCGGGGATTCGTTTTTGCAACCTTCCGGTTATTAGTCCAACGCTCTAACCACCTGCCTTACATTGCACTCCACGAGGAGCCTGCGTGGCAGGCTGACTACCTGTTACGCGAGGGCAGCAAGAAGCCAAGGTAAGTTGCTAGCTAGCATTAAACTTATCTTATAAAAAACAATCAATCTTAACATAATCACTAGTTAACTACACATGGTTGATGATAGTACTAGTTTATCTAGCGTGTCCTGCGTTGCATATAATCGATGCGGTGCCTGTTAATTTGTCATTGAATCACAGCCTACTTCGACAAACGGGTGATGATTTAACAAGCGCATTTGCAAAAAAAACACTGTCGTAGCACAATGTACCTAACCATAAATATCAATGCCTTTCTTTAAAATCAATACACAAGTATACATTTTTAAACCTGCATATTTAGTTAATATCGCCTGCTAACATGAATTTCTTATAACTAGGGAAATTGTGTCACTTCTCTTACGTTCCGTGCAAGCAGTCAGGGCCGCATGCAGCAGTTTGGGCCGCCTAGCTCATTGCGAACTGTGTGAAGACCGTAATTAATTTGCCAGAATTGTACATAATTATGACATAACATTGAAGGTTGTACAATGTAACAGTAATATTTAGACTTAGGGATGCCATCCGTTAGATAAAATACAGAACGGTTCCGTATTTCACTGAAAGAAAAAACGTTTTGTTTTCGAAATGATGATTAAGAAATTCCGGATTCGACCATTTTAATGACCAAAGGCTCGTATTTCTGTGTGTTATTATGTTATAAATAAGTCTATGATTTGATAGAGCAGTCTGACTGAGCGATGGTAGGCACCTGCAGGCTCGTAAGCATTCATTCAAACAGCACTTTCGTGCGTTTGCCAGCAGCTCTTCGCAATGCTTCAAGCATTGTGCTGTTTATGACTTCAAGCCTATCAACTCCCGAGATTAGGCTGGTGTAACCTATGTGAAATGGCTAGCTAGTTAGCGGGGTGCGCGCTAATAGCGTTTCAAACGTCACTCGCTCTGAGACTTGGAGTAGTTGTTCCCCTTGCTCTGCATGGGTAACGCTGCTTCTATGGTGGCTGTTGTTGATGTGTTCCTGGTTCGAGCCCAGGTAGGAGCGAGGAGAGGGACGGAAGCTATACTGTCACACTGGCAATACTAAAGTGCCTATAAGAACATCCAATAGTCAAAGGTATATGAAATACAAATCGTATAGAGAGAAATAGTCCAATAATTCCTATAATAAATACAACCTAAAACTTCTTACCTGGGAATATTGAAGACTCATGTTAAAAGGAACCACCAGCTTTCATATGTTCCCATGTTCTGAGCAAGGAGCTGAAATGCTTTTTTACATGGCACATATTGCACTTTTACTTTCTTCTCCAACACTTTGTTTTTGCATTATTTAAACCAAATTGAACATGTTTCATTATTTATTTGAGGCTAAATTGATTTTATTGATGTATTATATTAAGTTAAAATAAGTGTTCATTCAGTATTGTTGTAATTGTCATTATTACAAATAATAATTGTCATTATTACAATATATTTAAAAAACAAATGTATTTATTAAATCGTCCGATTAAATCGGCATCGGGTTTTTGGTCCTCCAATAATCGGTATCGGCGTTGAAAAATCAGAATCGGTCGACCTCTAGTCAGTGTGTTCGATCTTGTGAAAAACAGGTACTGTCCTCGCACAGGTATGTATGCAAGTCTCGCCCCTGCAAGTTGTAACACTCACTACCTTGATTTATTACTGGCATCAATGGTAAGTATTATGTAATACTGTGTGTTATAAGTAGTTATATAACCCTGTGTGTGAACACAGTAACTCACTCCTGCCCACCTGTGGCGTACACACTCCATCCATGGAGGTTTGAAATGCAGTGGGAGTTGATGATGGCCACTAGGGACCACTGTTTACACATTAATCACGTAAGATTGTCCAACTTCAACTAAGAGTCTCCAACTTCAACAATATTATACAAGTTGTATGTCTGGAACTGATGGGATAAGATCGCGTAACATTCAAGTGTTTTTCTTCAGTTCAACTGCTTGGGGCAACAATACCACAGTTATGATTATAGGCCAAATTACCTCAAAATCAGTTAATATCCAACTTAAATTTGAAGGCATTCTACAGTTCAAGAATTATTGTTGAAAAAAGTATTGTTGTCTATCAACAATGACAAGTGAATCATTCGTAATCCAAGATGGCGTAGCAGTTCAGACGTCCATTACCCTCCTCTTGTCGTGTCCCGTGTATATATATATATATATATATATTTACATATTTTTCTTCGCATTATCTTTTTACAATTTTTCTTCTACAACTCAACCTCAAAGCACTCTCCTGCAACCCGCCTCACCAATTTAAAAAATAAAGTATTATTTACCTCAAATCCGAAATCCACAACAGAAGCTAGCCAGAGGTTAGCCATTTTCACTGGCTAACGTTGGAGTTCAGCTAGCCACGGTTAGCTGTCCTCAGCTATCCATTAGCTCGAAAGCTATCGCCAGTTTTTGTACAGCGCGACTCAGACCAGAGCACACCGGACCTATTCTCTCTCCTTTCCCCGATTTCTACCGCAGGCTCTGGACATTTACACCTGGATCTTGCAGCTAACTAGCTGCTACCTGAGTGACTATTGGCAACGTCGGTCCCGGAATTAATACACATTATCCCGGAGCTAGCCAGCTGAAGAGTTCCGTCAGCCACTCGTGGGCTTTTCCTGAGCTAGCCAGCTGAAGTGTCCCCTGGGATACAATCACCTATCCTGACCCGCTTTACTGCCGATGCGGAGCCCCATCGGGCCTTCACAACTGGACCACCGACGTTATCTGCCCGAGGGAGTTATCCAACTGGCCCCTCCGTCGCGACGTAACCTGATCGCCCATCTGCGGCCCACTAATCGTTAATCGTTAGCTGTCTTATCGGCTGCGATCTGAATAGGTCTATTCGGACACTTTTCTTGGGCCACTATAACTAACTATTTTGCCAACTTGGACTGGTCCCCCCTTCCACACGGAACCCCACTAACACAGGCAGTTAGAAACGCCAAGGCTAGCTTTTTCAAACAGAAATTTGCTTCCTGCAACTCAAACTCTAAAAAGTTCTGGGACACTGTAAAGTCCATGGAGAATAAGAACACCTCCTCCCAACTGCCCACTGCACTGAGGATAGGAAACTCTGTCACCACCGATAAGCCCACTATAATTGAGAATTTCAATAAGCATTTTTCTACGGCTGGCCATGCTTTCCACCTAACTACCCCTACTGCATTCAACAGCACTGCACCCCCCCACAGCTACTCGCCCAAGCCTCCCCCATTTCTCCTTCTCCCAAATCCATTCAGCTGATGTTCTGAAAGAGCTGCAAAATCTGGACCCCTACAAATCAGCTGAGCTTGACAATCTGGACCCTTTCTTTCTAAAATTATCTGACGAAATTATTGCAACCCCTATTACTAGCCTGTTCAACCTCTCTTTCGTGTCGTCTGAGATTCCCATAGATTGGAAAGCAGCTGCTGTCATCCCCCTCTTCAAAGGAGGTGACACTCTTGACCCAAATTGCTACAGACCTATATCCATCCTACCCTGCCTTTCTAAGGTCTTCAAAAGCCAAGTCAACAAACAGATTACCGACCATTTCGAATCCCACCGCACCCTCTCCACTATGCAATCTGGTTTCAGAGCTGGTCATGGGTGCACCTCAGCCACGCTCAAGGTCCTAAACGACATCGTAACCGCCATCGATAAGAAACAATACTGTGCTGCCGTATTCATTGACCTGGCCAAAGCTTTTGACTCTGTTAATCACCACATCCTCATCGGCAGACTCAGTAGCCTTGGTTTCTCAAACGATTGCGTCGCCTGGTTCACCAACTACTTCTCTGATAGAGTTCAGTGTGTCAAATCGGAGGGCCTGCTGTCCGGACCTCTGGCAGTCTCTATGGGGGTACCACAGGGTTCAATTCTTGGGCCAACTCTTTTCTCTGTATACATCAATGATGTCGCTCTTGCTGCTGGTGAATCTCTGATCCACCTCTACGCAGACGACACCATTCTGTATACTTCTGGCCCTTCTTTGGACAATGTGTTAGCAACCCTCCAGACGAGCTTCAATGCCATACAACTCTCCTTCCGTGGTCTCCAACTGCTCCTAAATACAAGTAAAACTAAATGCATGCTCTTCAACCGATCGCTGCCTGCACCTGCCCGCCTGTCCAGCATCACTTCTCTGGACGGTTCTGACTTAGAATTTGTGGATAACTACAAATACCTAGGTGTCTGGTTAGACTGTAAACTCTCCTTCCAGACTCACATCAATCATCTCCAATCCAAAGTTAAATCTAGAATTGGCTTCCTATTTCGCAACAAAGCATCCTTCACTCATGCTGCCAAACATACCCTCGTAAAACTGACCATCCTACCAATCCTCGACTTCGGCGATGTCATTTACAAAATAGCCTCCAATACCCTACTCAACAAGCTGGATGCAGTCTATCACAGTGCCATCCGTTTTGTCACCAAAGCCCCATATACTACCCACCACTGCGACCTGTACGCTCTCGTTGGCTGGCCTTCGCTTCATAATCGTCGCCAAACACATTGGCTCCAGGTCATCTACAAGACCCTGCTAGGTAAAGTCCCCCCTTATCTCCGCTCACTGGTCACCATAGCAGCACCCACCTGTAGCACGCGCTCCAGCAGGTATATCTCTCTGGTCACCCCTAAAGCCAACTCCTCCTTTGGTCGTCTCTCCTTCCAGTTCTCTGCTGCCAATGACTGGAACGAACTCCAAAAATCTCTGAAACTGGAAACACTTATCTCCCTCACTAGCTTTAAGCACCAGCTATCAGAGCAGCTCCCAGATCACTGCACCTGTACATAGCCCATCTATAATTTATAGCCCTTTACTGGCTCAAATAGCTGACCAATCAGTCTGGTACCAACCCTTAGTAAACTTCTAGAAAAAATTGTGTTTCACCAGATACAATGCTATTTCACAGTAAACAAATTGACAACAGGCTTTCAGCACGCATATAGGGAAGGACACTCAACAAGCACAGCACTTACACAAATGACTGATGATTGGCTGAACGAAATTGATAAAATGATTGTGTGGGTGGTCTTGTTAGACTTCAGTGCAGCTTTTGACATTATCGATCATAGTCTGCTGCTGGAAAAACTTGTGTGCTATGGCTTTACACCCCCTGCTATAATGTGGATAAATCGTTACTTGTCTAACAGAACACAGAGGGTGTTCTTTAATGGAAGCCTCTCAAACATAATCCAGGTAGAAGCAGGAATTCCCCAGGGTAGCTGTTTAGGCCCCTTTCTTTTTTCAATCTTTACTAACGACATGCCACTGGCTTTGAGTAAGGCCAGTGTGTCTATGCATGCGGATGACTCAACACTATACATGTCAGCTACTACAGCAACTGAAATGACTGAAACACTTAACAAAGAGCTGCAGTTAGTTTCGGAATGGGTAGCAAGAAATAAGTTGATCCTAAATATTTCCAAAACGAAAAGCATTGTATTTGGGACAAATCATTCACTAAAACCTAAACCTCAACTACATCTCGTAATGAACCACGTGGAAATTGAGCAAGTTGAGGTGACTAAACTGCTTGGTGTAACCCTGGATTTTAAACTGTCATGGTCAAAACATATTGATACAACAGTAGCTAAGATGGGGAGAAGTCTGTCCATAATAAAAGTGCTGCTCTGCCTTCTTAACAACACTATCAACTAGGCAGGTCCTACAGGCCCTGGTTTTGTCGCATCTGGACTACTGTTCAGTAGTGTGGTCAGGTGTCACAAAGAGGGACTTGGGAAAATTGCAGTTGGCTCAGAACAGGGCAGCACGGCTGGCCCTTAAAAGTACACAGAGAGATGGCATTAATGACATGCATGTCAATCTCTCATGCTCAAAGTGGAAGAGAGATTTACTTCCTCATTACTTGTTTTTGTAAGAGGTGTTGATAAGCTGAATGTACCGAGCTGTCTGTTTAAAATACTAGCACACAGCTCGGACACCCATGAATACCCCACAAGACATGTCACCAGAGGTCTCTTCACAGTCCCCAAGTCCAGAACAGACTATGGGAGGCGCACAGTACTACATAGAGCCATGACTACATGGAAATCTATTCCACATCAGGTAACTGATGCAAGCAGTAGAATCAGATAAAAAAATATGGTAAAAATACACCTTTAGGAACAGCAGTGACTGTGAAGTAATACAAACATAAGCGCAGACACATGCATACAAACACATGATAACATACGCACTATACACACACGTATGCATGGATTTTGTGTTGTAGATATGTGGTAGTGGAGTATGGGCCTGGGGGCACACAGAGTGTTGTGAATTCTGTAATGAATATATTGTAATGTTTTTAAATTGTATAACTGCCTTAATTTTGCCAGACCCCAGGAAGAGTAATACATACAAATACAGCATAATTGTAGTTGGTGTGAAATGCTTCACTCTCATTGGTTCCTCTATGGTAGCTACAACAGTCTCTCTCTGCTATCCTGTAGCATATGTTTAAACCCTGTCTGTCATCAAAACACAATAGCCCATGTTGAAGAAGCTCAGATTGAGTCAACGTGATCAGGTGGTGTCATGGTACAAATTGTGCACTGCAGACCTGGGCTCATTATGAGTACATCAAGGTTAAAAACATTAGGCCAGTCAACACAGAACCTGACAACACCTCATCCACCACGTCGCTTTCCCATTACAAAACACCCTTTAGGTAATGCGTTCTTCACTTAACTTAGCACGTAACACTTAACATGTGTTATTATAATGTTGAACGCCTATAAAAAATAAAAATAAATCACACACGTCATTGAATAAGAAAATAGTGATAGTGTCTGGTCTGTACACTTCATTAAAAGTGAATGGGGCATTACATCTACAGAACGATGTAAGCTACAGTGGATTACCTTTTACATAACGCTGAGAAATAATGGCTGAGAAACCCTCCATGCTGTCTTCCCACCCTTGTTGACACACAACAAGATTTATGCTCGAGTGGAAGTTATTCCAAATCCCTTTACAACCACCTCATGGCCCACCCCGGGACGTGCCCACTGGAAACACATGAACAACATTCGTTCAACGTCAGTTTACCATCACACAGGCAGACTTAACACTTTCGTTCTACCGCAAAATGCTATATTTAAAAATCTCCCGCGTGATGCTTCCAATTATGTTTTTCAAGCCTTGCTTGGGTCGCTATTTCATTTTAATGACTAGGCTAGTTCTGTAACAATGCATTGCATAGCACATACTGTGTATGGTAGGAAACGGTTTCTAAAAAGACAGTTCTCTCTAGGAAAGCTCTTAATTAAACATTTGTCTACTTCATGTCAATATATAGCCTACTTAATTTAAACTTTTTTTAAAGGAAAAATGTACAGTTATCCCAGTCCATCGAACATTAAACGAGATGCAAATCTTGTCATATAGGCCGACCAATTTGTCATAATGGTAGTGGGAAGACAAGAGACACAGATTGATTCCTCTGATAGTACCTGTAAGGAGCACTTAAGGACCTTGCCTAGCAAAGAGCTAAGGGCGGGCAGGCAGGCAGTCAGCCACCCAGAACCAGCAGTCAGTCTGTGTAGCACATGTGCTACTGTTGGCCCAGCTAGCAGCCACCGGGCCTTGGGCCCAGAACAGAATGTGGTGCTTCAGAGGCAAAGAGCAAAACATATCCAGATGTCTGGGACTAACATAAAACACTGAACGAAAAAGACTGCTCGCTTGTGTGTTATATCAGGAACAGAGTATGTTAGCGCTGATGGTTTTCAGCCCTAAGGGAAGGGGCAGTGGTGAGGTAGATGAAAAGAGAAGGGTGACAACAGCACAATTGACAAACTCACTCAGTCAAAGTGAGGCTGGTCTTCGGGTAAACCTTCCCTCAAAACACCAAGCTAGAAACCAAACACTCATGATTTCCAGCAACCTTTCTCTCTCTGTGTGTGTGTGTGTGTGTGTGTGTGTGTGTGTGTGTGTGTGTGTGTGTGTGTGTGTGTGTGTGTGTGTGTGTGTGTGTGTGTGTGTGTGTGTGTGTGTGTGTGTGTGTGTATGACCAATGCATGGCACTTTCAATGAAACCCTTCCAAAGGGGTTGGTCTGTCTGACTGTATTGATGTAGTAGGTTGAGATGGTGTTAAAAACAACAACCACTTGATGGTTTGATATCTGTGGATATCTGTCTGGTGGGGGATCAAAACTCGCTGTCATAATATTGTGTTGTCATGGATACTACCCAGCATGGGATCATGACTTTAATAGCACCTGCATGTTCAGCATGGCTGGACCAGAATGGACCCCAGCTCCACTCATAGTAATGCAGTAACGGTTAAATCAGACGGTCACATCTCATCTACTAACATACCAACACAGATATCCCCTATACCAAAATAATTATTGTAAACATAAAAGGTGAGAACATAGTTTCTGTATCAGAGGAAGACTATCTGGGCCTATGTTCATAAAGTGTCCCAGAGTAGAAGTGCTGATCTGGGATCAGGTCACCCCATGACCATTCATTATAATGTAAAAGGTAAAACATATCCTAGACCTGCACTCCTACTCTGAGACGCTTTATGAATGCGGGCCCTGGTGTTTGTTAAGATTCGTCGCCATTTTAAATTTGAGAAACGGAACTACACATCTAAAACACAGCAATAAAGTATCTGGCCGGTGTCGCTACAATTCACGCCAAAGATTCTATCCTACTCCTGTCATTAGTGGCAAAATTACTTCTGAAGCTAAAGACCAATTTTTTGCCGAGAGGCTAAACTGCAACCGTCTGAAAACACACAGCTCAGCCTCCATGTGGTTGGTTGGCCAATTATGAGGTATGATTCACTAAGGAAATATCTACCATCTGCCACTCGTACACATCACTTCTGGACCAGTTGTGATCCAACTCACCATAAATCCTACTTTGACAACTTCTGCGGTTGTTCTGCAAGTAACCACTTCAGGCATTTTCATTCGTTTTATGACATTTGACTGATATTTGACGAAGGGGCGGCAGGTAGCCTAGTGGTTAAGAGCGTCGGGCCAGTAACCGAAAGGTCGCGAGATCGAATCCCCGAGCTGACAAGGTAAAAATCTGTCGTTCTGCCCCCAGAACAAGGCAGTTAACCCACTGTTCCTAGGCCATCATTGTAAATAAGAATTTGATCTTCACTGACTTGCCTAGTTAAATAAAGGTTAAAAAGATATTTATGGATAATAACACAGGAATAGTGATTTTGAAAATGATGTACGAGTCATTGTGAGAACTCCAGTAAACCTCAGAAACAAAATGTAAACAAATCTACTGAAATCAAACTGATGTTGGTTAAAAATAAGTCGGTGTGGTGTGTGTGCGCATGTGATTGTCTTTGTGTATAAAGTATTGATACCAGTGATGAGTGCATTAAAGTATGTAAGACAGGGAGAGTGAGTTAGGTATTGAGTTATTGAGCACATAAAAACTACTCTGGTAGTGTGTTACCATACCTTTATCAAGTGTTTGTTCACCCATTTTGTGAAGGTCTTTTTCTGTACTCGATCCCGTTCATCTGCAAGACACAACAAAGAGCAAACGTCAGACATGGTTAAAAAGAAATGAAAATAAATATTTGATACACCCTCTGAGTACATACAGTAATATTGATGTATTTTTTAACGGGGGTTGAGATTAAAACATGTCGCAGGGTATTAGGGATAAGGAGAAGATCAAAGGATTTAAAATACATTTAACATGAACAACAAGAGCTGAAAAATAACAAATATTCCAGATGCCGCCATCGTTTTGTACATCCCCGAAACAAAGACAAGTCATTGGATGGGATTAGTCTTGCCTAGTGAGACATGATACCAGAGCGTCTGGACTAAACATGTCTGACTTAGGAGAAATCATCATAGCACAGTCAGTGTCTAGATATAGACCATCATCGTCTAGTTGTATCTGCAAATGCTTTTCACTATGGTATGACTACAGGCCTGAGGCTTAGTGGAAGGATTACACTGTACAGGTGTTCAGTATCTCTACAGGCGACATACTGTAACGGACACTGTGGTGCATGCTGAACCTGACAAGATACGGTAGCTCTCAGAGAGTAAGAAAACGGTGCCTTAACGGGCAGATAATCGCATCTAGCAGATAGATCCGGTTTCAGCCTCACCGTACTGAGTGGAATTGACACACCCTCGGGCAAATACTTGGACACACCCCACTACCCTGGGGTACTGGAAGACATATTGCGGAGCGCAGACACAGACGTAGCAACCGTAGACACTGACCCTCCCCAACCAACAGGCATATCACCAACTGTTACCCATCATGCCAGACCACTTCACTGAAAGATTGGTTAAATAACGGATACAAACAAAATTAAAACAAAGAAGTCCCATTGAGATTAGTATTTAGGCTCACTTTTTCAAGTGAGCCCATCAGTTATATCACGTGAGATAGTACTGATGGCCAATCCAATAGCAATTCCAATAGGTCTGTTTAGAAAGTCAGACGTCGCATTGAAGATAATACTATAGTTATTAGACTGAAGAATCATTATCCAGATAAAAGAAATGGGTGTCCATATTAATAATAGTTCATTAACAAACTGCATTTAAGGTTCTTCATCAAAGCCTACCGTACAGCTAAAAGGAAAATACCACCCCAAAATGTACATTGTGAAAATGGCGCGTTTCTATGTTTTGTAGTAAAAAAGATAGAGGAAGATAAAATGTTTCCAATGCCATCATCAACCAATTAGTAGACAATAAGTAGGCAATGCCTAATCATACTTGGTTAAAATCACACGATGCACACCAATGATGTCAGTGGAAACACTTATCTTCCTCACAAATTTTTTTTTATGAAATGGCCATTTTCACATATGTTGATGTTGGGGTGGTGCTGGAGATGATGAATACGAAGTTGCATTTTTGGGGGGAATTTTCCCTTAAAGTGGTAATATGTAACTTTTTGTCCGACCTGACCAAGTCACATAGAATTGCGAGTTATAGATCTATCATTCTACTTGAAAGCAAGTCTATGAAACTGTATTTCTATGCTTCCCATTCTTAAGTGTTGCTTTTGAGTCTTTTATTTTCGGTTTCGTACACCAGCTTCAAACAGCTGAAACAACAATATTCATATTCATGGTTATGGAAAATACATTTCACAGCGGTTTAGATGGTACAATGATTCTCTGCACTAAACTTAAAATACTAAACTGAAATTAGGCAAACTATTAGAGTTTTAGCAACCAGGAAATGGCAGAGCGATTTCTGCATCGTGCAACGCCCAGACGAACCAAAGTAGAACGTTGAAGGCAGTGCTGATTCACTGCGACCGGAAACTGAACCCGCAGGCTACGTTTTAGTATTTTAAGGTGTGCCATGTTGCTATTGTGTTATGGAAACACGTTGCCGTGGCAACCGCAGGGCGTGTGTGCGCCTGGAGACTGACGCAACTTTGACCTCTGTCGTTCATCAACAAAGCTACAATACGAGGGCAATCCTGATTGGTTGATTGCTGGCATAAATACTAAATCAAATTTAGCACGTTTTGCAAAGGTCCCATAATCCTGGACAAACCCTGCACCTTGACCTGTGGTCATTCAACTAATGTAAATTCAAAATAGTAGTGTCCAGCTTGCAACCAGCATACACACTAGCGCAGTCATGACTCAGGCTAAGACAAACTATTTAAACTCCATTGTATAACGCCAAAGATAAACACAGTGATCACAAAGGTAAAAGGGGCGAAAGTCCTACCTCCTTCACCCTGAGCCATCTCCTTGATTCACTGCAGGACAAAGGAGTGTTTCAACCCATCGCAAAATGTGGTAATCTAATAGGTCCTCCTGAGTGAGTCACTCTCAGCACTTGATATATAATTGACCATTAACCAATGCGCATTTGACTTTTACTCTATTACTCCTTATTCTTTGTTCACCTGGATAGTCAACCGTTGATGTGTCCTGGGTTAAGGAATGTTTTTTGGTCATCCTATAGGAGTTTTATCAACAATGTATGGGCCTGCTGAGATTTCATCCACTCATTTTGTGAATGGGTTCGCTGACCAATAGGGTGGGAGGGAGCGGCTGATGCGTTAGATTAGTAGGAGTGTCCACTCCTGGTCACAATGTGGACCACTGGAGAGACAGAAAACATTACAGCAACAAAAAAACACTTCCTTTTAAATCTAAATGTGTTCTCAGAATTGACACTTAAGAGAAGGGGAATCCCCATAGACGATGATTAGAGAAAGCTCAAACTGTAATTGAGAGTGCACTAAAGGGGCCTGAGAGTGCACAGTGTGGTGTGAAATCTGTGAAAATTGTATGAACGGCCTTAATTTTGCTGGACCCCAGGAAGAGTAGCTGCTGCTTTGCAGCAGCTAATGGGGATCCATAATAAATACAAAAAAATACAATAAAAGGCTCACAGTGGAAGCCACAAGCCCTCTTTCAATTTAAATTGACACTGACAGTTGGTATGTATCTTAGCATCATGAAGGGGCTCATTATTTCACAGACTAGCCAATCAGGCACAGACTTGAACCTCTGAATAGACTTGTCTGTGCAGGGATATAAAAATGGTCCAAACCTGTAACTGCAGCAGTAAAACTTTTCCTTTCACAGGAAAAAAAACACAAAAAAAACACCCAGCATTTTAACTCTCTCCCATACGCAAACATGAACCATAGTGTTAGAGGCAAACTTTTCATATGAACCTATTAGACACAGAAAGTCTAGGTGTCTATGACACACACTGTCTAAGTGAACACTGTCATACTCGTACCTATAGAACCAAACGTTTCATGTACAGTTAACGTCTAGGACACATAGCTTCCTAGGTGAATGCTGTCGTACTGGTACCTTTCCTGCCGTCCGTGGACTTGAGCATCCCCTGGTAGTAGCTTTCGTCTGAGGGCACCCTGTCTCTCCCATCCCTGCCACCACTGCTGTCTGTGGAGAAGTTCCGGTATCTCTGTTGCTGACCGCTCATGATGCAACTCAACTCCGAAATGAATGAATCAAACGTTCCCTCTAACGCGCTCTATGTGACCGCTTTGTCACCACACGGTTTGCGTCCGTAGCTAGAACGTTTCTCTCTCCTGCTCTTTTTCCTCTTAAAAATTCCTCAGCGCTCCTTTCACTCATGCAGTGGCGTGGCTAAGATCCAGTCAGCACTTTCGATCTAGCCTACAATTGGTTCCTCTCTCGCTCTATCACCGTATGAGCTCTTCTTTTCTTTCCTTCCCGTTGTGTGTGGTTTTTTTTTTTTCTTCCTCTCCTCCTTTCGCAATAAGTTATGCCTGTGGGGTACGGTGTCTGGGCCTGTCCTTGTGCTGATCTGTACACTATGATACCTGCCTGTGTGTTTGGAGGACATTGTGGTGGGTAAGGCTCGGTCACACCCCTTCCTCTGCCCCGTCATATTGGTGTGGCTGGTGTGAGCAGGAAGGGGGCAGGGGCAGAGAGTGAGTGATCAGACGAGGTGTGCTGGCCAGCGGGCCCGTTGTGCCATAAAATACACCACCTGCATACACTTTTACTCGTCATCTTAACTTCGCTTCCACAAGCGCGCACAGTACACAGCCTGAATCATTCTGCTTCGTTACGATGGCTGTATAAGCAATAACGAAGAATGGCACCGGAATAAATAACGCAATATTGTTTTACGGTTTGATATATTATTTTAGAACACAGTTCAATGTCTCCATGGATTTCTAATTACGTTTTACACACACACACACACACACACACACACACACACACACACACACACACACACACACACACACACACACACACACACACACCCACCCACCCACCCACCCCCAATATGAATCATTGCCTACTCATGGCATTCCTGAAAGAGCTGTGGGTATTACTCAGTGTGATGAGGAAGGGGGGGGGGGGGGGGGGGCTGAAGGAAGGGCTACTTTGGCACCCACACACACAGAGAGAGATCAGCCATGACCCAACCCTCAACAAGACTATACACTACCAGCTATCTAAGGACATGTAGATTCTCGAACTAGACAATTAGTGAAGGAGTACTTATTCCTTCTGTTCTGCTGAAGGCCTGACAGGTGTGTGTGTGTGTGTGTGTGTGTGTGTGTGTGTGTGTGTGTGTGTGTGTGTGTGTGTGTGTGTGTGTTTTGTTTTCCCTTTAACTACACTAGCATGAACACTCATGTACGCTCACAGACCTGATTTCCTCAAACTCTACACTCACATGTGAAGACATTGCAGAAACATTCCAGCACAACTCCACAACAACCAGCAAGCATCCTTAAGCCAGCGATTATGATGATGAGTCCTTTATCAGCCTCTAACCCAGAGATGACCATTCAGATAACTGATAAGACACTATATCTGTGAGGACATCAGTGCGGACTTGTTTTGGTGTCTCATTCCCTCATAATAACACGGGAAGACACAAAATACACTGAAGACAGACCCAGGGAAGAACAGGGGAGTATACTACAAAGTAAGATCAAGGAGTTAGCCAGCTTACTTTGATGAACAAAGTAAGCTGGCTTCATTAAAAAAAGCTAAACTTAAATATGCATTTTTGATTATTGAATCAATAAGAGTAAACCATACGCCTTTCAAGATCTTTCAAACATTTTTATTTTACTTCTATGACAATATTTAACTAACTCCTTGAATCTGCTTTGTAGTATACCCTTCAGGGTTCCTAGTCCTGTATATTTTGGGGCTTCACTAAGGTCCCTTCACTGCGGTCTAACCCCCTATAAGAACTGTAGGGTGCTGACACCCAAACCAATGCCGCAGGGTGTGACCAACAGGCCCTGGCAAATCCTAGCCCTCTAAACATTAAGAGGGTAGAAGGTGTGCATCTCATTTCCACACCCTGTCTGACATAACATTAGGAAGGATGTAAAAAAACATCAACTTTTCTTTCCAATGTGAGGTTATTAAGGCATCTTGTTTGAACATGAAGCAGTTGATTTGTCAGGATGAGTGTGTTTGTTTTATTTAAACACTAAGTTCACAAAATTAGCAAATTGTGGAGAGGCACACCTTAAATAATAGTGTACTTCCACATGTCTAGGCAAGAACAGGAATTAAGGAGGGCAAGCAAATACCATAATACTGTACAGTCCAAGACACAGAAGGGAAGAGCACAGTAATAATAACACACACATAATCACACATTCGACAGTGCTGGAGGCTAAACATAAAGACATTGAGGATTCATATGATCACCTCTGACAGGGGAGTTTGGACAGTGTAGCATGTGAAATAAATGATTAATATATGACGTCATTGATTTCTAGGTGCTTAGCAGAGAAAAAAGAAGAAGGAACCCGCACACTGCTCTTGATAGTATCTTTAATAAGCTTTTCGTATCGGCCTCACGGCCTTTGTAAAAGGTTTTGTGAGTTTTTTTTAAATTAGCACCCAAGGGTAGACCTAGCCCCACCCACATCCGTTCGATGCGTCGAATGGGGTTGGAGGCGAAGGAAAAACAAATAAGTGCCACCAAATATAACAAATAATGAAATATTTGAATAAAGTGTGTACATAAAACGTATTAAACACGTCTGTAAAACCACAATGAGGCCATCGACCGATCGAGCAAGTTTTCATAAATCATTGGGTACAGCGTAAGAAAAACGTCAGAGTAATCTTAAATAGGGACATAATTCATGTTCAAATTCACAACATAACATACATAGGCATTTCATCATTAAGACCTTTAGGGAATAATGTCTGGAGGGTGAAAATCCAAAAACATTCTATTTTACTCAGAGTATTATTTATATCACCTCCCCTGTCTGATATCTTAACTTTCTCTATGCCACAAAATCTAAAATGGTAGACATGTCATGTTTTAGGTCATTAAAATGTTCTGCGACTGGATAATCTCTGTCGTTTCACCTGATTGAACTTTTATGTTCACTGATTCTCTGTTTGAGAGAACGAGAGGTTTTACCTTAATAGCACAGCCCACATAGACATTTAATAATGTAGATAAAATGGGTGGTGGAGCACATAATAATTTCATTTATTTGGATACGTTTTCTTGTATGTGGGTGGCAGAAATATTCACACTTCATCATACTGTTGCACTCTGCATTTATACAGTTGAAGTCAGAAGTTTACATACCCTTAGGTTGGAGTCATTAAAACTAGTTTTTCAACCACTCCACAAATGTCTTGTTAACAGACTATAGTTTTGGCAAGTCGGTTAGGACATCTACTTCATGCATGACACAAGTCATTTTTCCAACAATTGTTTACAGACAGATTATTTAACTTATAATTCACTGTATCACAATTCCAGTGGGTCAGAAGTTTACATACACTATGTTGACTGTGCCTTTAAACAGCTTAGAAAATTCCAGAAAATGATGTCAAGGCTTTAGAAGCTTCTGATAGGCTAATTGACATCATTTGAGTCAATTGGAGGTGTACCTGTGAATGTATTTCAAGGCCTACTTTCAAACTCACTGCCTCTTTGCTTGACATCATGGGAAAATCAAAAGAAATCAGTCAAGACCTCAGAAAAAAATGGTAGACCTCCACAAGTATGGTTCATCCTTGGGAGCAATTTCCAAACTCCTGAAGGTACCACGTTCATCTGTACAAACAATAGTACGCAAGTATAAACACCATGGGATCACACAGCAGTCATACCGCTCAGGAAGGAGACGCATTCTGTCTCCTAGAGATGAATGTACTTTGGTGTAAAAAGCGCAATTTAAAAAAAATAATAATTTCACCTTTATTTAACCAGGTAGGCAAGTTGAGAACAAGTTCTCATTTACAATTGCGACCTGGCCTTGATAAAGCAAAGCAGTTCGACAACATACAACAACACAGAGTTACACATGGAGTAAAAACAAACATACAGTCAATAATACAGTAGAAAAATAAGTATATATACAGTGTGAGCAAATGAGGTGAGATAAGGGAGGTAAAGGCAAATCAATTCCAGAACAACAGCAAAGGACCTTGTGAAGATGCTGGAGGAAACAGGTGCAAAAGTATCTATATCCACAGTAAAACGAGTCCTATATCGACATAACCTGAAAGGCAAGGAAGAAGCCACTGCTCTAAAACCGCCAAAAAAAAGCCAGACTACGGTTTGCAACTGCACATGAGGACAAAGATCGTACTTTTTGGAGAAATGTCCTCTAGTGTGATGAAACAAAAATAGAACTGTTTGGACATAATGATCATCGTTATGTTTGGAGGAAAAAGGGGAGGCTTGCAAGCCGAAGAACACCATCCCAACCGTGAAGCACGGGGGTGGCAGCGTCATGTTGTGGGGGTGCTTTGCTGCAGGAGGGACTGGTACACTTCACAAAATAGATGGCATCATGAGGATGGAAAATTATGTGGATATATTGAAGCAACATCTCAAGACATCAGTCAGGAAGTTAAAGCTTGGTCACAAATGGGTCTCCAAATGGACAATGACCCCAAGCATACTTCTAAAGTTGTGGCAAAATGGCTTAAGGACAACAAAGTCAAGGTATTGGAGTGGCCATCACAAAGCCCTGACCTCAATCCCATAGATAATTTGTGGGCAGAACTGAAAAAGCGTGTGCGAGCAAGGAGGTCTACAAACCTGACTCAGTTACACCAGCTCTGTCAGGAGGAATGGGCCAAAATTCATCCAACTTACTGTGTGAAGCTTGTAGAAGGCTACCCAAAACATTTAACCTAAGTTAAACAATTTAAAGGCAATGCTACCAAATACTAATTGAGTGTAGGTAAACTTCTGACCCACTGGGAATGTGAGGAAATAAAAAAAAGCTGAAATCATTCTCTCTACTATTATTCTGACATTTCACATTCTTAAAATAAAGTGGTGATCCTAACTGACCTAAGACAGGGAAGTTTTACTAGGATTAAATGTCAGGAATTGTGAAAAACTGAGTTTAAATGTAGTTGGCTAAGGTGTATGTAAACTTCCGTCTTCAACTGTAGCTACCGTTTGGAAGAGGGCGTAAAAGAGCCTGGCTGATTTTCTTTTGTGGTTGGCAGTTGGCATGGACCAATTTATCGCAGCAATTGCGACCTCTCCTATATACAATAAGTGGTGGATTCTTAAATTCAGCAGGCAAAGCTGGGTCCGACGATAAAATATGTGTTTCTTGACCGTATCTCCTACTTTTCGCGAGTTCAAAGTATATGTACCGTAAATTCCGGACTATAAGCCGCAACTTTTTTCCCACGCTTTGAACTTCGCAGCTTAAACAATAACGCGGCTAATATATGGATTTTTCCCGCTTTCAAATTTGTGGGTCCTGACAGCGTGGAGCATTGTCAAAAAATCCACTATCATCAACGGGTTTCGAAACGCTGGACTGCTGCGTGTTGAAGAGGGCTCAGTGGGGGATTTGCCTCCGGATGAAAGTGACGAGAGCGACAATGAAAACGATCCAATATCGGATGAAGCAATTCTGAGGCTATTCAACTCCGACACCGAAGGAGATGGTTTCAGTGCACAGGAGGAGGAAGATAGTGACCAATGACTTTCTTGGTAGGCTACTGTTTACTGCTAATTTTTTATTTTTTGTTACAAGCCGTGTTTCGTTAAAGCCTATTTATTTTTGTTACAAGCCGTGTTTCGTTAAAGCCTATTTATTTTTGTTACAAGCCGTGTTTCGTTAAAGCCTATTTATTTTTGTTACAAGCCGTGTTTCGTTAAAGCCTGTGTAAAGTTCATTTGTTTCACCTGCGGCTTATAGACATGTGCGGCTTATTTATGTTCAAAATAATAATTTTTAAAAAATTCAGTGGGTGCGGCTTATATTCAGGTGCGCTTAATAGTCCGGAAATTACGGTAGTTGTGAACATTACAGAGTATTCTTTAGCTCTAGCCGGTCTTTTTTGTAGCAGTTCGTCTCGTGTTTTCCCCAATGCCAAATTAAGAGCTTCATCCACACATTGTGGAGAATACCCTCTTCTTAGAAACCTATTGCGCATCTCAGCTGCTTTTTCTAGATAGTCCTCTGTGGAGTGGCATATACTGTACGGCTCAGTCTGAAAAACAGACTTCTTGGAAGTCCTCTTTTTAATGGCTCAAGGTGGAAGCTGTCCCCCTGTAATAGAGCATTTCTGTCCGTTTCTTTCTATACAGAGTTGTAAACAGTGTTCCATTTGATTTCTGAATCCACATATCGAGGTCATGAACACATTTAGTGTCACATTCAATAGTGAATTTGAGATTGGGGTCAACGTCATTGAGTAATGCCATAGAGTCTGACAGCTCTTCTCCCATACTCTCCATATGCAAAAAAATGTTGTCAATATATCGATACCAATTCAGGACTTTATTCAAAAATGGATTTTCATTTTCATGATTAACAAAACGTTCATCAAAAAGACCCACATAAAGGTTAGCATAGCTTGGAGCGAATGTGGACCCCATCGATGTTCCATTCGTTTGGAGGTAGTATTCATCATCAAACCTGAAATAGTCAGCTCCAGAATAAAGTTTGTTGGTGGGTATTCGTTAGCATCTCTGTCTCTCAAATAGTGAACTAGGGCTGCCAGCCCCCACATATGGGGAATGCTGGTATATAGACTCTCAACATCTAATGTAAACAAAATACAGTCTTCTGTTAAACCCGTTATAGGTGAGACCACAACACGTTAACTGCTACTGATATCTTAAAACAGGTTGGGAGTTTCTGGAACAGAGTGAATTTATGGAATCAAATGTCAATGTGCATGGGGTGGAAAGAAAGCTAGAAAAGAGGTGAAGTGAAAGGAATTTATTCATGGACTACTGCTTATACAGCTGATAGGTTGCTGACTGAGAGCAGGGCATGTGATGAGCTGTTGGAATGTGTCTGCGATCTCCTCTCTGCTGGCTGGTGCACTGGGCCAAAGTCCTAACCTAAATATCCTAACCCACCACACCAAACAAACACACACCCTTACCCCCGCACAGAGAGGATTGGTAGGCCTGCAAGAAGCTGATATGTGACAAATCTAGCCATACAAATCACAATCACGTCATCTGCCACATCACATAAAAAACAAGTTGTATGAGCAAAGGTACATCTTGGGTGTAGCTTATTGTATAGAACTTGATAGCTTGTCACTGGATCGTAAATAGCTTGACATACTGGACCGTACAGTATTTTATACCTGAAGGTCAACACTGCCGTGCGGTGGCAAAGGGCTTTCCCCTCACAGGTGTGAACACCAATGTTAGGCACTTCTCTTCAGCGGTGTGACGTTTCCCCTAGGTACAGATCTAGGATCAGCTTCCCCTCCCCCATTCTGAACCCTAACCATTCATGGGGGAAATGCAAAACTGACTTAAGACCAGTGTCAAGGGGCAACTTCACCCTCCTCCATGAATTCGTATTCAGACCCCTTGACTTTTTCCACATTTTGTTACGTTACAGCCTTACTCTAAAATTGATGAAACTGTTTTTTCCCCTCATCAACCTACATACAATACCCCATAATGACAAAGCAAAAACAGGTTTTTAGAAATGTTTGCTAATTTATAAAAAAAAAAAACTGAAATATCACATTTACAAAAGTATTCAGACCCTTTACTCAGTACTTTGTTGAAGCACCTTTGGCAGCGATTACAGCCTCAAGTCTTCTTGGGTATGACGCTACAAGCTTGGCACAGTTGTATTTGGGGAGTTTCTCCCATTCTTCTCTGCAGATCCTCTCACGTTCTGTCAGGTTGGATGGGGAGCGTTGCTGCACAGCTATTTTCAGGTCTCTCCAGAAATTTTAGATCAGGTTCAAGTTCGAGCTCTGGCTGGGCCATTCAAGGACATTCAGACACTTGTCCTGAAGCCACTCCTGTGTTGTCTTGGCTGTATGCTTAGGGTTATTGTCCTGTTTTAAGGTGAACCTACGCCCTAGTCTGAGGTCCTGAGCACTCTGGAGCAGATTTTCATCAAGGATCTCTCTGTACTTTGCTCCATTCATCTTTGCCTCGATCCTGACTAGTCTCCCAGTCCCTGAAAAACATCCCACAGCATGATGCTGCCACCACCATGCTTCACTGTAGGGATAGTGCCAGGTTTCCTCCAGACATGATGCTTGGCATTCAGGCCAAAGAGTTCAATCTTGGTTTCATCAGACCAAAGAATCTTGATTCTCATGGTCTGAGAGTCTTTAGGTGCCTTTTGGCAAACTCCAAACGGGCTGTCATGTGCCTTTTACTGAGGAGTGGCTTCTGTCTGGCCACTCTACCATAAAGAGCTGATTGGTGGAGTGCTGCAGAGATGGTTGTCCTTCTGGAAGGTTCTCCCATCCCAACAGAGGAACTCTAGAGCTCTGTCAGAGTGACCATAGGGTTCTTGGTCACCTCCCTGACCAAAGCCCTTCTCCCCCGATTGCTCAGTTTAGCCGGGCGGCCAGCTCTGGGAAGAGTCTTGGTGTTTCCAAACTTCTTCCATTTAAGAAGGATGGAAACCACTGTGTTCTTGGGGACCTTCAATGCTGCAGAAATGTTTACCCTTCCGCAGATCTGTGCCCCGACACAATCTTATCTCGGAGCTTTACGGACAATTCCTTCAACCTCATGGCTTGGTTTTTGCTTCGACATGCACTGTCAATTGTGGGACCTTATATAGACAGATGTGCACCTTTTCAAATCATGTACAACCAATTGAATTTACCATAGGTGGACTCCAATCAAGTTGTAGAAACATCTCAAGGATGACCAATGGAAACAGGATGCACCTGAGCTCAATTTCGAGTCTCATAGCAAAGGGTCTGAATACTTACAGTATGTAAATAAGATATGTTTTGTATCTTTAATAAATTGCAAAGATTTCTTAAAACCTGTTTTTGCTTTAACATGATGGGTTATTGTGTATAGATTGCTGAGGATTTTTTGATTTTAATCCATTTTAGAATAAGGTTAACGTAACAAAAAGCAGAAAAGGTCAAGGGGTCTGAATATTTCCCGAAGGCACTGTACCAACACCAGGGTGTTAGGTACTTCACACATAACAACACAAAGCCCAGGGGGGCATAACAACGGGAAATGTGGAATGTCACAGGAAGGCCCAAACTGAAAAGAGCAGCCAACGTGAGAGATACCGTGGAAAATCTTACTCATGAAACTGTTTTCGCCAACGACGCTCCAAAGAAAGGATGTATCATTAAGGTCTACACATGCTTATAAACCTGCTCCCTCATTTGCCATCATCTAAACCAGATGGAACGCTTGGCCTTTAAAAAACAGGAAGACTGTTGAAAACATGAAGAGATTTTTCTCTCTCTCTCTAAATGACATGCTTGATGTTCTCTCATTGCTAGAACGGGACAGATTAAAGTAGAGTGTCTTGGGGGTTCTCCTCATGTGTTCCCACACTGACTGGGCTTCATATGTGGACACCCTCAGCGGAGTTCCCAACAACCGGATGCGTCCAGTTTTCAGGGATAAAGCTACTTCAACCAAGCCAGAAGTGGAAACTCCGCTGAGGTGTTTCTTTAACGCCTACTACGTTAGGTTATATGTGGATGGATCATTCTGGTGGAGGGAAGAGGGAAGAGGGGGAAACCCCCTGGATCCACTCCTCTAATTTGTATGCCCAATGTTTCATTTCAAGGTTCGTGTATATTCAAAGAACTTAGAGACTCTACAAAGCCAAACTTTGTCAGATGTTTGTCCGATGTCAAAATGAGTCAGCATCCTACACTATCAGTTGTGTATTCATCTCCATACTAAATAGAAAGAATATGCCCGCAAGCCTATGCATCTGTAGAAAGTCCCAGATGAAAACGCCAAACACTGTCTATATCACTGTGAATCCTCTGAACAGTTCCCATAATACTACGTCCTTCTTTCTGAAAGATCTATCAAATTGGGTTGACGGAAATAGTGATTTTTATCCAAAATCAACAGTGGTACAGTAGTTGTTTTCCATTTCAAATAGAAAACAACTAGGTTCCATTTCAAATAGCTTCTCATGGTACTCAACCCTACTCACTCAACTCAGCAGAGATAAGCATCACAGTCATAATCAACCAGGGTCGTGTTCATGAGGCACAAAACGGACTGAAACATGGAGTGACCTTCAAAACTTATCCAATAAGAAAGGTTTGTTTCCATTTTCCATTGCAAAACCTCCGGAGAGTTAGGCCTACTCCTGCAGCGATAGAAAAGTGTCCCCTGCAGACATTCTAACCCAGAGTTCAAGGGGAGAGGAATGGAGAACCATCCAAAGTTAACAGAAGATAATCACAACACTATTCCGGCCACACCCTTTCTGTTTGAACTCGTTCACAACTGTAAACGGTCACATAAATGCAATGCTATTGCCTGACTCTTCAAAGTTGGAATGTCAAAGCCACTATGCTCTACTTATGAGCATTTGTACAGTATATGGCTCATGTCAAGTTCATCTGTAAAAATCATCAGGTCAAGCATCGTTGACTGAGACAAATCGGTCTTGTAGTCACAGGGAGCATTAGGAAAACAGAGATTAAACAGAACAGAAATCCGCCATCATGATTTAGAAAGTCTTGAGCTCATGGAGAGAGAAAAGGTGAGAAGAGGGGAGGAAGAGGAGGGTAGTGTTAACGCCCCTCATTCCAGAGAAGGGAACAGCCTCACCCCTCCCTTAGAGGAACAACCACCTCCCTAAGGATACCTAGGATACTGACTCTCTCCCTCCCACTGTCCTGTCACTCCAGCCCAATGCAAGTGGGAGCGTGTACTCGGAATGTTAATAAAATAAAACCAAGAGGAACAAGTGGGATACACCTTGTTCCTGACTGTGTGTGTGCGTGTGTGTGTGTGTGTGTGTGAGCACAGCCAGTTTGGGTCAGCTGTGTCTCACAAAGAAATAGAAATCAAAGGAACTACAGCACAGTGTACCTTTGAAATATTCATAAAGATCAACAGACATATTGTTCAGTCTTTGTTGAACTTTTTCTGTCTGTATAACAGGACATGAGGGGATTGCCGCCGCAGCTATGGAATGACTCACTCGCTGTCCGACATTATCTTCACAGATCTAAATCCCTGTAGCAGGGATTTTTCCAGTACGAAAAAAAAAAAAAAGGATGAAATGTATGCATTCACTACTGTAAGTCGCTCTGGATAAGAGCGTCTGCTAAATGACTAAAATGTAAAATGTAATAGTCAGAATTAGATCAAAAGATGAAGCTGTAAGCCCAATTTAACTCCGACTCAACACGGAATGGATTAGCCCTGACAGCTGAGGTTAAAAATGGCTAATTAGTCTACCGCTCCTGGAGCCATGGTGGAAAGCCCCACATCTGTGAATTAACGCTCACTCTCATGGACTTTCCTTGAGTAAACTTACACAAAGAGAAAACCGAGTCTGTTTAATCAAGGTGTAGGTACGGTACCTGTACAATACAACACCCAGTCTCCCTCTATTGGAGATGGTATCATACTACACCAGCCGATGCACTCATTACAAACAATACTTTCGACTGAGGGCAACAGACACCTTATTTAAAGTATGCAAAAATGGAAATTACATATTGCTGCTGAGAATACCTGTCAAAACATCACTCTCACTTCATTCCCTATCCCTTCAAAAATCATTATTACTGGTTTCCATATTTGATGAACATAAGCGGAGGGCTGAATCGAGAACTATCTGACCGACGGTACATTTGAATGTGGAAAAAGGGGAACCTGAGAGGGGTTGCTGTGGCAACATCTCCAAACATACGGTAGCTTTTTGCGCCTGTGGCTGGGTTATTTTACTTATATTACTCATGGCTATATTTTTAGACAGGAAGCTGTGTCTTCCATGATTGACTAACTTCAGAGAGAAAGGAAAACAGTGGTTCTCCTCTGGAGGGAGAAAAGAATAGAAAGTTCACGGAGTGAACACTAGATGGCAACAAAGCACAATGAGGAAAGAGTGACTTTTCCTGGCCTTGTTATTACGTTGCTATACTTTTTTTTCTGTTGCCATGATCTAACCAGGATAAACTCTGGGCTCCATATCAGTAAGTTATAGTCAAGTTACATGGTGAGAAGAAAAACACCTGGATCTAGTTATTATGAAAAATTTACGATAAAAAAACTGAGTAATGAGAACTTGCCAATCCTGCATACAGTAGACATTTCAAATCACACAAAAGAAATGTATGAAACAGCAAATATAATGATGGTGCTATTCAGACCCTCTCAGAG
This sequence comes from Salmo salar, assembly GCF_965601325.2. Classification (NCBI taxonomy): domain Eukaryota; kingdom Metazoa; phylum Chordata; class Actinopteri; order Salmoniformes; family Salmonidae; genus Salmo; species Salmo salar. The sequence continues at coordinate 44,835,938 of NC_138292.1, forward strand.
TGCATTTATGGAAGGGGATACACAGCTAGACTCCATACCCACTGAATACTCTAAAACTGGGCTATAGATAGTTACATGGAACTGAAAGTGTTTAAGACACTACTCGTCATCAGTGTCTCTAAAACAGTAATAGTTATAATAGCGGAATGACACCCTTGATCCTAACTGTCGGGACATTGCTTAATCCAGTCAGGGTGAGTCATCCACAGAGCACTATCCCTCAGTCACTCAATCTGCATATTACCCAGCAGCCATGTCACACCCAGAGTGCAATAACAACCTGTGAACTGTATTACAGAGGAATAACAAGTGCATTATTATTTGTAATCTTATATACTGGAGTAGTTATTAATTACTATAGACTAAACTGTTAACAGTTCGACCCGTAGGCAGTTCCCATGCATAGAGAACAAATAGCTGGTCGCCTAATTCATGTGTATATCCGTGTGGGATTCTGAGTCAAGAAGACCCACCCCATTGGAAAGGCTTGCCAAAGCCCATGATGGTAGTCATTTGTGAATTGAGTGAGAGCTGGGGAGTAAGAGCTCCTTCAGTGTTCTACTTTAAACACATATGGAAGTGAGTTGGACATGAGACAGCTGGAGGCAATCAGCAAAACATCCGCCATTATATAACTGGAATCCAGGACCAGTTTAACTGTAACACTTAAAAGAGACAGCTAATCAAGTCTCGTACGCTTTCTCCCCCATTCACAAAATCTCACATGCTACTAATATGCATAATGTATTTATTTGAGAACTATACCATACATTCTGAATCCATTCAGTTGCCCAAGATTTAAATGGTCATTCATTGAAAGGAAGAGTAGCCTAATTAACAACACACTTGAGGTATCAACATTTTCACTTGTAAATGGAAACTATCAAGTGAAAATAATACATAATGTTGTAGGGCCCTGTGTTTTGCTCTATCATGTTACATACCTGGTTTTTAACCCTTTTTATTTTGATGGTCCAGCACCATCCTTAGACAATTGTTAACATTTTTGGTGTAATTCTCATTTCTGGATTAAATCTTGCTATGTCAAATGATTGCGCAAAACACAGGGCCCTATAATATATATTCAACTTCAATTAGAAACTTCAACTATTACCAGTAACTACATTTGTATAAGATGTGATCATATTTACTACTGTAGGAGTACAACCAGTGTGGGGAACGCCTACTTTGCTTAACCCTTCCCCATGTCAGTATTTATATTTCTGCCACTCACCTACACAACACATTTTGATGTACAAATATCTGCTTCTTTCTGCATAGCTCATCTCGGGCAGGTGATCTTCCCGTTCATAAACTATTCCCAGGTGAAAGAACAAAATTGCTCCAGTTGGAACTTCGGGGCTTCCCTGCGTCGCTATAACTTCCAACAGTTCTCAAGATGCGCTCACCGACCTTCCGGAACGCAAGAATGCAAAACACTCGCTTTTTCATGGTGCGACAGTCGATGGAGAGAAAAAAATGCTTTCTAATGGATGGGTGAAAGTTTCACTTTCACAACAGCCCTGCCCATCTCATTTGGGTCCTTTTATTTCCCAAAGGTATATGGACTTGTACTCTGTTCCATATCAATTGATATATACATATATAGGCCTATCTATTCAATATAGAAGTAAAATGTTAAAAAATTCATATAAAAAAGATGAAATGTTACACTTTGTTAGAAATAATTTGTATATTCTTGGGATAAAGTTAAATTACAATTGCAATATTTATGTGTGAGAATGAAAGCAAATATTTGATCAGTTAATTTGACATTCGGTGGGAAATATAACGTGTGAAATACATAGTTTAATTATTTCACTTTGTGTGTGTACACATGCCTTTGAGAACCTTCCTTAGTGTTGTGGTTTATGAAGTGTGTTATCTGGGCTCTTTGGCAGTTTTAACAGTGGCCTGGGGTGATACAGGTCTTATAATGTGAAATTATAATGATAAAAGCTGTCATCAGTTTACCTATGAGGCTCCCTCGGTACTGCATTCCACCTTGGAACTCACAGTACTGAATTCTCATTATGAAAGTAAAAGGGGAAAAAGCAGACTACTTTCTCCCTTTCTAACAGGACTGTAATTAAACAATGAATGACTGTCTACATGGGTTGAGCGACACCAACACCACCATCGTCAGTCAAAGGAAAGGAGGCGGGGGGCTAATTTACGACAGGTCACAACTGACCTGATCCTAGGTCAGATTAAAGAGTGGGCAGATGGCCTGAATATGAGACTTCTCTTACAGATGACTGACCTCTGCTCCACAAACATACAACTGCACTTGTCTTCAGGCACTAAGGACTGGTTTCCCACACCCATACTAAAAAGCATATGGTCAACGGAGAGTCTTAATTGAAAGTGATTTTTGGCACATGGATAGGCTTAATCTGGGTCCGGGAAACTGGACCTAGGATTCTAACTTCTAACCTTTAAGCAATATTATGTGACCCGTTTCAGGAAGCTAGGCATATGTTGCTACTTCACAGGAGAGGCATTTGCACATAAACACTTTTTTTTTTTAATCAAAATGCGTCTTTTGGCAGAAATGCCTTCTAACAAACTTGTATGCCATCTGTAAATAGGAATACAATTGTTAAAATTTCCACGGAAAAAGCTGAGATGATGGATGAGATGGACATGCCGAGAGATGTAGCATGCTTTTGTCTATAACATGAGCTGCTCAGTATGTGTAGATAATCCTTTCTACTGCGGCTGTTTTGAAAGATATAACGTTAGCCACGGAGAACTGCAAAAGTGTTGCTACTGCTCTCAACAACATTGCTGCCAAAATTTTGCAGGCGCTAACGACAAAGATCAGTGGGAAAAGTTGTGATGGACTACTTTCTGAACATGGTCAGTGTGAACCGGAGTGACTTGACACAATGTGGGTCAAACAAGCTGTCCAAACAAAACAGAGTTAAAAGGGTTTCCAGTCTGCCGTGAAGCCTTCATCTATGTATACATCGTAAGAGTCTAGCTACATTTTCAGATATTACAAGTTTCTAATTTTGGCAGAAAGTCGTTTTCATTGTAAGTTAAAGCGTACTGTTATCTAGCTAGCGAACAATAGCTTGCTGGATCGCTAGCTAACGTCAAGTGTATGATCTGTGTAGTAATATTATTAGCATCTCAGAAAGCTATTTGCATTGCTAGTTACCGGTACCCCCTGTATATAGCCTCGCTACCCTTATTTTATTGTTGCTCTTTAAATATTAGTTATTTTCTATTTTCTTCTTTTTAACTTTTTTATTTTGGTTATTTTTTACTTCAGTTTATTTGAGTAAATACTTAAACACTTATTTTTCTTTAAACTGCATTGTTGGTTAAGGGATTGTAGGTAAGCATTTCACTGTAAGGTCTACACCTGTTTTATTCGGCGCATGTGACAAATAACATTTTATTTTATTTGATTTAGTTGTAGCCTAATGTTAGCTAGCTAGCTCATATTGAACCTAGTTGGTTAGTTTTAGCTACCTGCAGATTCATACTACAGCATTTCATGCATGGTGGCTAGCTATGACAATCTGTTTGCATTGCTAGTCGTATGGGTTAGGATTATGTTTCATTGTTTAGCTGGCTAGCTACATGTCTAAACAAAATACTTCACTTCGCCAGAAAATTACATGACTCATCAAGTTAGCCAGGTGTGTCTGGAGGTGATTAAGGCCATCTATTGTATTTCATGAACATGTGAACATGTCTAGACAATAGTGACCCATCCACAGCTAGATGTGGCTGGGAGGTGGTTATAGTATTTCCTTTCACAGGACCCATTCATTTAGAGAAGTGTGTCTGGGTAAGTATCATCTAATAATTAGAAATATTTATAAAATATTTTTATCCGGACACTATTTTGGATATTGCTGCTATGCAAATATGCAAGTAACCATTTCACTGTACAGTTTTCACCTTCTATATCCTGTGCATGTGACAAATAAACATACATTTTATTTGATAGAGTGTGTGTTTACCAGAGACGAACAACATGACCTGCACCAAAGTCAGATTAGGATATAGGCCAAGGACTAGATAAAGTGTATTTTTACCTGGAGTTTTTCCTTATTGTAGTCTACTATACTTTCACCACTTTTAGTCTTGGAATATTTGGTTGTTTAACCTTACTCACTCTGTTTAGCACATGGCCTCACATGTGAATCCTTAAATATATGGGTAGGGCTAAGGCTTAAAAGGGTGTGCACTATGCTGAATAGGTGTAGACAAAGAAGAGCTCTCCAGTAGTAGTACCAAAACATTCAAGGGCCAAGTGTATCAACTTTTAAAGTAGAATTACTTTCCCATTGTTCCCCAACTGCAGTACATTATATACCATTTTGTAGCTCTGAGTCCCTACTTTAAAAAACACAATTTCAAATGTTGCATCATAAGACCGAATCGAGGTGGTCGGTCACATATCCAAATCGAATTCTAATTCCTAATTCTATGATCCTTCTAACCAATTCATTTCCCGCACTACAAACAAAAAACTAAAGAGAGATATTCTGGGCGGCAGGTAGGCTAGCGGTTAAGAGTGTTGGGCCAGTAACCAAAAGGTTGCTGGTTTGAATCCCAGAGCCGACTAGGTGAAAATAAGAGTGTCTGCTTAATGACTAAAATGTAAATGGTAATACTAAAGCATCACCATTGTGTCATGAATAACCAGCCACAACAGACAACAATTGATAACATTGTTACATCCATTTAGCAAGTAAACCGTTAAAAAGGCTATGGCTTTATTATTCACACAGATGAAGAGGTGTGTGTGTGCGTGCATGTCGAAAGGGTTTAAGCGGGTGTTTAAGAGTGAATGTACTGTACAATCGGGAATCATCAGGTCTTTCTTCTCAACCAGATCAGCCAAGTTAAGGATGAGAAAGACGCGGATATCACATTGTCAAGAGAGAAGACTAATTTGTATTTGATTTGCATCAGGCTTTACAAAGAGGGGGCTTTGAACATCATAGGCAGTCATGATGATGGTAACCTAAGAGGTGAAGTGAATTGCTGTTAGAATAGGTCAATTTAAATACAAATCCCATTTAATCCCACACTCATTGAACTACATACAATAAAAAGCCAACATTAATTTCCCCATAAAAATGAACTGAATGGAGAGAACTTTCTGGAATAAGTGTCAGAGCTCAGACGATCACTGCCAGATGCTACCCACAGGGGGATCTCCAACCCTCACATGTCTATCAATGAGCGTAGCCACATAGTGGTTCATTAGTTCATTAGGTACACCCATCTAGTACCGGGTAGCACCCCCTTTGCTTCCAGAACAGCTTGAATTCGATGGGGTATTCTATGAGGTACCGGAAAACGTTCCACAGGGATGTTGATCCATGCTGACGCGATGGCGTCACGCAGTTGCTGCAGATTGGATGGCGGTACATTCGTGCTGCCAACAGCCCATTCCATCTCATCCCAAAGATGTTCTATTGGGTTGAGGTCAGGGGACTGACCAGGACACTCAAGTAAACTGAACTCACTGTCATGTTCCAAGTGATGTTTTTCCACTCCTCAATTGTCCAGTGTTGGTGATCGCGTGCCCACTGGAGCCGCTTCTTCTTGTTTTTAGCTGACAGGAGTGGAACCCGGTGTGGTCGTCTGCTGCAATAGCCCATCCGTGACAAGGACCGATGAGTTGTGTGTTCCGTGATGCCATTCTGCACACCACTGTTGTACTGCGCTGTTACTTGTTTGTTTGTGACCCACCTGTTAGCTTGCACAATTCTTGCCATTCTCCTTCGATCGCTCTAATCAATGAGCTGTTTTCGACCACCGGACTACGACTGACAGGATGTTTTTTGTTCGTTTGTCGCATCATTATTGCGTGAAAAGCCCAGGAGGGCGACCGTTTCTGAGACACTGGATCTGGCGTGCCTGGCACTGACAATCACACCATACTCAAAGTCACTTAAGTCACTTGTTTTTCCCATTCCAACGTGTATACACAGAAAAATCACTAGCGTTTACTGCTGATGGGTATTGAGTGAAACGGAGAGATTTGGGAAGGTTTAGGAATGTGCCATGAGGAGAGATAAAAGTATGGCTTTCCAATGCCTTGCAAAGAAGAGCACCTATTGGTAGATGGGTAAAAAATAAATAATATGCAGACATTGAATATCCCTGAGCATGGTGAAGTTATTAATAACACTTTGGATAGTGGATCAATACACCCAGTCACTACAAAGGTACAGACGTCCTTCTTAACTCAGTTTCCGGAAAGGAAGTAAACCGCTCAGGGATTTCACCATGAGGCCAATGGTGACTAAAACAATTACAGAGTTTAATGGCTGTGATAGGAGAAAACTGAGGATAGATCAACATTGACAAAATAAGGAATTCTGTACAGAAACATAAATCCTGTTTGCCACAAGGCACTAAAGTAATAATGCAAAAAATGCAGCAAAGCAATTTACTTTTTTTCCTGAATACAAAATGTTATCTTTGTGGCAAATCCAATACCACACATTACTGAGTCCACTCTCTGTATTTTCAAGCATAGTGGTGGCTGCATCATGCTATGGATATGCTTGTCATCATTAAGGATTATGGAGTTTTTCAGGATAAAAAAAAGGAATGGCCCTAAGCACAGGCAAAAACCTAGAGGACAACCTGGTTCAGTCTGCTTTCCAACAGACACTGGGAGATGAATTCACCTTTCAGCAGGACAACAACCTAAAACATAAGGCCAAATCTACACTGGAGCTGCTTAACAAGAAGACAGTGAATGTTCCTGGGTGGCCGAGTTACAGTTCTGGCTTAAATCGTCTTGAAAATCTATGGCAAGACTTGAAAATGGTTGTCTAGCAATGATTAACAACCAATTTGACAGAGCTTGAAGAATTTTGAAAATAATTAACGGGAAAATATTAAACAATCCTGGTGTGCAAATCTCTTAGAGACTTACCCAGAAATACTGACAGCTGTAATCACTGCCAATATGATTATAACATGTATTGACTCAGGGGTGTGAATACTTATGTAAATTAGATATCTCTGTGTTTCATTTTAAATACATCTGTAAAAATTGTCATTATGGGGTGTTGTGTGTAGATGGGTTAGAGAAAAAAGAAAATATGAATCCATTTTGAATTCAGGCTGTAACACAACAAAATGTGGAATAAGTCCATGGGTTTGAATACTTTCTGAAGGCACTGTATGTTGTAAATGGAAGCTTCCATTTATGTATCATTAAATGTTGCATACTGTAGTTTTTTCCAGTATAAGCTTTTATGTTGTTTGAGGACAACAAACCTGTACTCTTTAATGGCCATGAACATTCAATGTAACCAGTACTCTTCAAATATATATATATATATTTTTTTTATTATTATCTAATTTTCCTTGTTTCAGGTCAACATCATAAGCAAATTGTACATATATTTTAATTCCAAAATTAAACAAGGTAACATAAAACATAACCAACAAACACCAAAACAAAAACATACACAAGCAATAAGAATTATACATTCCCTTTCAGTTCTCTGCTCTTAATTTTTATTTTCCTCATTAATTGCTTTAACATGACTATTTTGTATTTTCCTTACATACCATAAAATAATTTAACTGTCGCAAAATGTGTAGCTGTAGTGTGTAAAATACCCCTAAAAGAGTATAGAGGCCTATTCAGCAAGATATTTATTTTATACAAGAAAGAGACCAGGGTCCAGTTGACCAATAAATTAATAGAATTTTTATATTGACACGTCTTCAGGTATCTGGGAAGATTAGGGGGAAGGGAGAGTCAAAAGGGGTCCCATATTGTATAGAAATCACCTTCCTTGTTCCTAAATATAGCACTCATTTTCACACTTTAAAGATCTCACAGTAACACTGATTTATTGTTGGTGGCTAGTCTTTAATCCGGTTAAGGAAAATGTATTTGCAGGCCACAAAGAGTCATTTCTGAAGAAGATTGAGCTGTGCTAAGGTAAGTGAGGGCCTATTCCCGACGACACCTAGTCCAAAAAGCCATCGGTCCATTCTTATAGGACATATTAACATGCTCCACAGCTCCGTTTTGATATTTTCCCCCGAAATTTTTTATTCATGGGCAAGTCCAAAAAAGATGGCCATGCATGCCTTTTTCCTTCTTATACTTACAACAGGTGTCAGAAAATTCTGCTTTAATTTATAACATATAATAGGAGTCCTATGAACCGCTTGCATAGTCTTGTATGGGATCTTGCACCTTGTTGCAAGTGAACAGTTGTCTTGTGTGTTTAGGTCTTTCAGCTTTCAACAGGAGATTGTCTACTGGGGGTAACCAGTATTCTTTATTGGGCAGTCCCATAGCTTTGATAAGGGTTTTAGGGCTTCACAGATAATGGGAGATACTTCTCCTAGATTAAATATCACTTAGAAAGAACTTCTCGGGATAAACAGAATGATGCTTATGTATACTAACGAGGGTGTGCTGTTGAGAAATCCCCTGATGAGGGCAGTGAGGTATAAATAAACTCTTAGCCTAGGACCGGATGTGTTTCCATGGTCCCAGAGCAACTCATAAATACAGCCTCAATGACTGGCACTCATGAGGTCCACATGAGGTCTGTACGTTGTTCCTCTGTGTTTTGGCAGGGTCAATTGCTCTGCCCTCTCCCCTTCTCTCAGAGGACACTGAACAGCATCCAAAGTCAACAATCTGAACCAAACTACACGTCTGATGTATAACTCTGCTCCCCATGTGCCCCCTGTTGCATATGTCCACTGTTTAGCTTGAAATTCTGGAACTTTCTGTTATGAATACCATACCACACCAACACAGTGTTGGTGTTAGGGGGATATGTGTTATTTCGTACACACTCATGGTTCCTGGAATGATAAAAAGCACACAAGTGAATCAAATTGAATCCCTCCCTCCTGGCCGGAATGTCAGTAGCAGCCTCCAGAGTAGGTGTGGGAGTTGTGATTGTTTCCAGGAAACACTGTGGAGCTTTCCTCCACACCAGAAACTCAGTGCCAAGCCACTCACCCCAGTCCTTCTATAGCATCAGCCTATAACAGAATTATGAGTGTTTGTGTCATCCCTTGGACAACAGAGAATGATTTGTGTGTGTGTACAATTGTAAGAAAAGATACATTCTAATGAAAATGTAGCAACTCTTGAATTACTGTAAAAGTAGGGTAACAGATAGGGCAGATGGCGCCGTCAGGTAGGGCAGCCGTGCTTCTAGTTCCTAGGTAACTTTTCAGTATTTTGTTTTTTATGTGTTATTTCTTACATTATTAGCCCAAATTTGTTTTTGTGTTATTACATACAGCTGGAAAGAACTAGAGAGGACTTCAGACCGACTCAGGAGGCGCGCACACCACCCACTGCTTCCGAGTATATTACTCGCTAATGTTCAGTCTCTGGATAATAAAGTTGACGAGCTCAGGGCGAGGATTTCCTTCCAGAGAGACATCAGGGATTGGTATATACTCTGTTTCACGGAAACATGGCTCTCTCGGGATATACTGTCTGAGTCAGTACAGCCAGTTGGCTTCTCAGTTCATTGCTCAGACAGGAATAAATATCTCTCTGGGAAGAAGAAGGGCGGGGGTGTATGTTTCAAGATGAACTACTCATGGTGTGATTGTGATAACATACAGGAACTCAAGTCCTATTGTTCACCCGACCGAGAAAACCTCATAATCAAATGCCGATCGTATTACCTCCCAAGAGAATTCTATTCGGTTATAGTCACAGCCGTGTATATTCCCCCTCAAGCCGATACCACGACGGCCCTCAAAGAACTTGAATGGACTTTATGCAAACTGGAAACCACATATCCTGAGGCCGCATTTATTGTAGCTGGAGATTTTAACCTCTATGGGCTAGGTGGGACGCTTGCGTCCCACCTACGTAACAGCCACTGGCAGCCTGTGGCGCGATTTTCAAAACCTTAAAAATCCTATTACTTCAATTTCTCAAACATATGACTATTTTACAGCTATTTAAAGACAAGACTCTCGTTAATCTAACCACACTGTCCGATTTCAAAAAGGCTTTACAACGAAAGCAAAACATTAGATTATGTCAGCAGAGTACCAAGCCAGAAATAATCAGACACCCATTTTTCAAGCCAGCATATAATGTCACCAAAACCCAGAAGACAGCTAAATGCAGCACTCACCTTTGATGATCTTCATCAGATGACAACCCTAGGACATTATGTTATACAATACATGCATGTTTTGTTCAATCAAGTTCATATTTATATCAAAAACCAGCTTTTTACATTAGCATGTGACGTTCAGAACTAGCATACCCCCCGCAAACTTCCGGGGAATTCGCTAACATTTTACTAAATTACTCACGATAAACGTTCACAAAAAGCATAACGAATTATAGATACAGACCTCCTCTATGCACTCGATATGTCCGATTTTAAAATAGCTTTTTGGTGAAAGCACATTTTGCAATATTCTAAGTACATAGCCCAGGCATCACGGGCTCGCTATTTAGACACCCGGCAAGTTTAGCACTCACCATAATCATATTTACTATTATAAAAGTTTGATTACCTTTTGTTGTCTTCGTCAGAATGCACACCCAGGACTGCTACTTCAATAACAAATGTTGGTTTGGTCCAAAATAATCCATCGTTATATCCGAATAGCGGCGTTTTGTTCGTGCGTTCCAGACACTATCCGAAATAGTAAAGAAGTGTCGCGCGCATGGCGCAATTCGTGACAATAAAATTCTAAATATTCCATTACCGTACTTCGAAGCATGTCAACCGCTGTTTAAAATCAATTTTTACGACATTTTTCTCGTAGAAAAGCGATAATATTCCGACAGGGAATCTCCTTTTCGGCAAACAGAGGAAAAAATCCCAAAGGCGGGGGCGGTCGGGTCACGCGCATAAGCCCAGTGTCCCTTGATCGGCCACTTGAGAAAGGCGATAATGTGTTTCAGCCTGGGGCTGGGATGACGACATTCTGTTTTTTCCCGGGCTCTGAGCGCCTATGGACGACGTGGGAAGTGTCACGTTAGAGCAGAGATCCTTAGTAAATGATAGAGATGGAAAAGAAGTTCAAGAAATGGTCAGACAGGCCACTTCCTGTAAAGGAATCTCTCAGGTTTTGACCTGCCATTTGAGTTCTGTTATACTCACAGACACCATTCAAACAGTTTTAGAAAATGTAGGGTGTTTTCTATCCATATGTAATAAGTATATGCATATTCTAGTTACTGGGTAGGAGTGGTAACCAGATTAAATCGGGTATGTTTTTTATCCAGCCGTGTCAATACTGCCCCCTAGCCCTAACAGGTTAACAAAGCAAATTTGAGGAAAACGCTGCCGAAGTTCTATCAACATACTGACAGCCGTACTCACGCTACTAAAACACTCAACCACTGCTCCAACTTCCGGGATGACTACAAGGCACTCCCCCGCCCTCCCTTCGGCAAATCTGATCACGACTCCATTTTGCTCCTCCTTTCCTACATGCAGGAACTCAAACAGATAGTACCCGTGCGAAGGACTATTCAACGCTGGTCTGACCAATCGGAATCCACGTTTCAAGATTGTTTTGATCACACGGACTGGGATACGTTCCGGGTAGCCTACGAGAATAACATTGACGATGACTGAGTTTATCAGGAAGTGTATAGCAGATGTTGTACCCATTGTGGGTATTAAAACCTACCCTAACCAGAAATCGTGGATAGATGGCAGCATTCGCGCAAACTGAAAGCGCAAACAATCGCATTTAACCATGGCATTCCCTCCATAAGGCAATTAAACAGGCAAAATGTTAGTAGAGAGACAAAGTGGAGTTGCAATTCAATGGCTCAGACACGAGACGTATGTGGCAGAGTCTACAGACAATCATGGACTACAAAGGGAAAACCAGACACGTCGGAGACACTGACATCTTGCTTCCGAACAAGCTTAATACCTTCATCGTCCGCTTTGAGGATAACACAGTGCCACCGACACGGCCCGCTACTAAGGACTGTGGGCTCTCCTCCGTGGGCGAGGTGAGTAAGACATTTAAGCGTGTTAACCCTCGCAAGGCTGCCAGCTCAGAGCATGCGCAGACCAGCTGGCTGGAGTGTTTACGGACATATTCAAGCTCTCCCTATCCCAGTCTGCTGTCCCCAATTGCTTCAAGATGTCCACCATTGTTCCTGTACCCAAGAAAGCAAAGGTAACTGAACTAAATGACTATCACCCCGTAGCACTCAACTTCTGTCATCATGAAGGGCTTTGAGAATCTAGTCAAGGATCATATCACCTCTACCTTACCTTACCTGACACCCTAGACCCTCTTCAATTTGCCTACCGCCCCAATAGATCCACATACGACGCAATCGCCATCGCACTGCACACTGCCCTAGCACATCTGGACAAAAGGAATACATTTGTAAGAATGCTGTTCATTGACTATAGCTCAGCATTCAACAGCATAGTAGCCTCCTAGCTCATCATTAAGCTTGAGGCCCTGGGTCTGAACCCCGCCCTGTGCAACTGGGTCCTGGACATCCTGACGGGCCACCCCCAGGTGGTGAAGGTAGGAAACAACACCTCCACTTCGCTGATCCTCAACACTGGGGCCCCACAAGGGTGCGTGCTCAGCCCCCTCCTGTACTCCCTGTTCACCCATGACTGCGTGGCCACGCACCCCGTATCCACATCGACGAGACAGCAGTGGAGAAGGTGGAAAGCTTCAAGTTCCTCGGCATACACATCACTGACAAACTGAAATGGTCCACCCACACAGACAGTGTGGTGAAGAACAGCGCCTCTTCAAACTCAGGAGGATGAAGAAAGTTGGCTTGGCACCTAAAACCCTCAAACTCTTACAGACGCACAATTGAAGGCATCCTGTCGTGCTGTATCACCGCCTGGTACGGCAACTTCACCACCCACAACCGCAGGGCTCTCCAGAGGGTGCCCAACGCATCCACAGGGGCAAACTACCTGCTCTCCAGGACACCTACAGCACCCGATGTCACAGGAAGGCCAAAATAATTATCAAGGACAACAACCACCCGAGCCACTGCCTGTTCACCCTGCTATCATCCAGAAGGCGAGGTCAGTACAGGTGCATCAAAGCTGGGACCGAGAGACTGAAAAACAGCTTCTATCTCAAGGTCATCAGACTGTTGAATAGCCATCACTAGCACATTAGAGGCTGCTGCCCTATATACATAGACTTGAAATAACTGGCCACTTTAATAATGGAACACTAGTCACTTTAATAATGTTGACATATTTTGCATTACTCATCTCATATGTATATACTGTATTATATTCTACTGTATCTTAGTCTATGCCACTCTGACGTTGCTCGTCCCAAAATGTATATGTTCTTAATTCCATTCCTTTACTTTAGATTTGTGTGTATTGTGTCTATTGTTGTGAAATTGTTAGATATTACTGCACTGTTGGAGCTAGAGACACAAGCATTTCGCTACAGCCACAATAACATCTGCTAAACACATGTTTGTGACCAATAACCATTTGATTATCTTTGTTGTATTTCCAATCTCTATATCTATCTCCATGAGAAAGGATTGCCATAAGCCTGGATTAAACTGTGAACCACCTGTAAAACATGTTCTGCCTGAGAACTAGACAGATGAAGCCAGTGTGTGCCAATTATGCAAAACACTTCAAACGTTCCATCAACCGTCTGGGAAACACCCTCTCAAAACTAACCATCCTCCGAATATCACACACCTACTAGATACACACTATGCATAATAGGTGTAGAAAGAAAGAAAAATCCTTCAAAAATAAGGTAGAACTTCCATGAACAACAGTTTAAATTTACATTTACATTACATTTAAGTCATTTAGGAGACGCTCTTATCCAGAGCGACTTACAAATTGGTGCATTCACCTTATGATATCCAGTGGAACAACCACTTTACAATAGTGCATCTAAATCTTTTAAGGGGGGGGTTAGAAGGATTACTTTATCCTATCCTAGGTATTCCTTAAAGAGGTGGGGTTTCAGGTGTCTCCGGAAGGTGGTGATTGACTCCGCTGTCCTGGCGTCGTGAGGGAGCTTGTTCCACCATTGGGGTGCCAGAGCAGCGAACAGTTTTGACTGGGCTGAGCGGGAACTGTGCTTCCTCAGAGGTAGGGGGGCCAGCAGTCCAGAGGTGGATGAACGCAGTGCCCTTGTTTGGGTGTAGGGCCTGATCAGAGCCTGAAGGTATGGAGGTGCCGTTCCCTTCACAGCTCTGTAGGCAATCACCATGGTCTTGTAGCGGATGCGAGCTTCAACTGGAAGCCAGTGGAGAGAGCGGAGGAGCGGGGTGACGTGAGAGAATTTGGGAAGGTTGAACACCAGACGGGCTGCGGCGTTCTGGATGAGTTGTAAATATTTGCATGACCCCCTAAGGAACAATTTGCTAGGTATGGTTGCCTGGGGCGATGGTAAACAAGCACAAATGGAAAGGTTAAAGTTCAGAGAGAGAACGAAAGGTGATGCACCTTGTACGCGAAAGAGAGTTTTAATGGTTTTACTTAGCCACGCCCGCTTACAATGACACTGACCCTGTATATAGCTTCCTCTCTTATTTCTCATGTTTTCTTTACTATACACTATACAGTATATATATATTTGTTCAGATTATTTATTATTTGTTGTGATGTTTTTATGTTGATTGCTGCACTGTTAGGTGGAGCTTGCAGGTTGGGCATTTCACTGTACTTTAAACTTGAACTTTAAAATTAAACTTGAACTAGGTCAGGTCAGCAAATGATAGCCTCTTCCCGTTCCAGTGGGATCGTATTCATTACCTGTTTCAGTCCGTTTGGTGCCAAATGAATGTGACCCAGTACAACAGAGCCAAACTACCGCTCCAATACAGAAGCAGGGGAATTGGCCACTGTATAATATACCCGCTATTATAAACCGGGTGGTTTGAGCCATGAATTCTGATTGGCTGAAAGCTATGGTATATCAGACAGTATACCACAGGTATAACAAAATGCTTAGTTTTACGTTGGTAACCAGTTTAATAGCAATAATCCTCCTCTTTGGTTTGTGATATATAGCCAATATACCGTGGGTAAAGGTATGTGATCCTCACTACTCTCATCATCCCTCTGTATATTAAGGATGGAATCCACCTAAGGAGGCATTGAGTGGGGTTGGGGGACAGAACTGTCATCATGCAGGCGGCTTCCAGTGACAGAGGACAGTTGGAGACCAGATACCCTTGATAACACCTGGTCACTGTCACTGCACAGGAAGAGCATCAATCACCAAGAGTACCCCCATCTACTTAACCCTTTTACTGACTCTGATGAGACTTCTTCCCGCTGCATTCCCCCATCTACTTAACCCTTTTACTGACTCTGATGAGACTTCTTCCCGCTGCATTCCCCCATCTACTTAACCCTTTTACTGACTCTGATGAGACTTCTTCCCGCTGCATTCCCCCATCTACTTAACCCTTTTACTGACTCTGATGAGACTTCTTCCCGCTGCATTCCCCCATCTACTTAACCCTTTTACTGACTCTGATGAGACTTCTTCCCGCTGCATTCCCCCATCTACTTAACCCTTTTACTGACTCTGATGAGACTTCTTCCCGCTGCATTCCCCCATCTACTTAACCCTTTTACTGACTCTGATGAGACTTCTTCCCGCTGTATTCCCCCAGCTACTTAACCCATTTACTTCCTCCCACTGCATTCCCCCAGCTCCTTAACCCTTTTACTTCCTCCCACTGCATTCCCCCAGCTCCTTAACCCTTTTACTTCCTCCCACTGCATTCCCCCAGCTCCTTAACCCTTTTACTTCCTCCCACTGCATTCCCCCAGCTCCTTAACCCTTTTACTTCCTCCCACTGCATTCCCCCAGCTCCTTAACCCTTTTACTTCCTCCCACTGCATTCCCCCAGCTACTTAACCCTTTTTCTTCCTCCCGCTGCATTCCCCCCAGCTACTTAACCCTTTTACTTCGTCCCACTGCATTCCCCCCAGCTCCTTAACCCTTTTACTTCCTCCCACTGCATTCCCCCAGCTCCTTAACCCTTTTACTTCGTCCCACTGCATCCCCCCCAGCTACTTAACCATTTTACTTCCTCCCGCTGCATTCCCCCAGCTACTTCACCATTTTACTTCCCCCCGCTGCATTCCCCCAGCTACTTAACTGTTGATGATGCTTCTCTGCTGTGTTCAACTTGATGCATGCATGCGTGTGTGTGTGTGTGTGTGTGTGTGTGTGTGTGTGTGTGTGTGTGTGTGTGTGTGTGTGTGTGTGTGTGTGTGTGTGTGTGTGTGTGTGTGTTCACAACATACATGACATAGTGGATGTTATTCTACCTAGATGCCAGGTCATGATATTATTGTGGATTGTTTTTTTCTCTGTAGGAGCCCAACATTGATGCTCTTCCTGTTCAGTGACAATCACTTAGAGTAGCCCCCAGCTACTTAGACCTTTACCAACTCTGAAGGGTTTAACAGAACATTATCATTTTGGGTGTAGTGGATGTTATTCTAGCTAATCACTGGCTCATATTCTAGCAGCCTGACATGTAAACAACATTTAACATTTAGTTACACAGAACCCTTCATGCATTTAACCTACAGACTGTGTCACTCCGTATGACATTACCCATCACAGATCTGATGTTGATTCAGACTAGCACCTTGAAGACATCAGTGTTCCTTGTTGAATGGCTGGCCCACCTATGGATTTCTACATCTCTCTGTAACGCTATCTGTCTGTCCGTAGGGTGGGGACATCACTGCCCTGTCTCCAACCTGACAGGTGCATTAAACCATGACCCTGGTAACTGTGCTTAACCCCACCTAAAAGGATACAAGGCAACTTTCAACTCCCACAGGTGGGCACATACACACACACACACACCAGGTCGACACCGACGCCGACAGGCATAGCCTTATCCATGACTGAAACAGGTTTGGGAGCTTACACATTGTTCACACCGGACAGCCCCTCATCAAACTACCTTACAACAATAAGCGTAGCTAAGTCTCGCTGGAGTGGAGGTGGGGTGGTCAGGCGGAGCGCCTCAAGCTTTCTCAGTGTTGTGACTTGTCACGATGGCTCTGGTGGGTCTAACGGGTCACAGGAAAACCTGCACCACGATACCAGGTGATAGGCTTCCCATGTTACCATGCACTTACTGTGTAATGAGAGCTAAGCCCTTTGCTGCTGCTGCGGTAAGGTCACTTCAATCACGTACCGGGTGCTCACGTGGTATCAGCACGGAAAGACCCCGCAACCGTCATGGCTTGCCACGGGTTATGCCCTCCGACCACAGAGGTCAAGCATGAAAGGGACTGCCTTACATGCAACCTTTTCGTAAAGGCAAAGCTGGTGTAAGCATGCAGGCTGAAATTAGCATGTTGTAAGCCAATTCAATCACAGCAAATCAAATCAATGTTGGAAGTACTGGAAGGCACTTATGACCCTCATATTAATTTCAATCTGAATCTAACGGATAAATGGTCTGTTCTGTGCTAACGCCAAGATGAAAATGTGATAATAATATAATATTGTATATACTGTAGCTACTATTTATTCAGAGAGGCTTGATAGATTTGCAATTCATCGATTTGTGATATAAGTAATGACCTTTCAAACCTTGGACACGGATTCAGATCCAAAGAATAACAACTACAGTGATATTAACAGATCAGCTACACCCCCCCCCCATGCCTCTCTTACCACATGCCACGACTGCTAACATGACTAGGATAGTAGCCAGCATTTAGAGGGTTAACTTCCAACACAAGAGGGCTGAAGAGAGTAAAGCAAGAACGAGAGAGAGACCGAGTTACTGTAGGAAGAGAGAGGGCTGGTGAGACAGAGAAGTAGAGGGAAAAGGAGACCTACTGAATGGTACAGCCGGCTACTCTATGACTTTGACTCTCCTTTACTTAAGGTTAGTGTGTCTTAGTGGGAGATTACGATTGAAAAGCCCTTTCCCCTTTTCTCCCTATCTCCTGAAGTTCTCTTACCTTGCCTCCTCAGTCTCGTCAAGCGCCAGACTGCGATCAGGGTCACTATGTGCCCCAAAACCACCAGGGCGGGGAACATGGATCCTGGGGGGCTCGCCACAGCCAGCATTAGGACAGAGATAAGCCCAGGACAACTTTGGCAGCACTGACAGACAGGTGGCAGGGCATGGAATGGGAGGGGAGTGGGGCCATGTGGGTGTGTCAGAGGAGAAGAGAGGTGGGAGGGTGGTTTAAAAAATAAAGACAGACAGTTTCAACCTTTCCTGGCCAACACAGTGAACCCCTAGCTATCTCTCACTCGCTGCTACGCCCTCAACACTTCTTCTGTCGCTCATCTAGGCTTCTCTCTGTTTACAACTCTCTCTCTCTCTCTTTCTCTTCTCTTCCTCTCTCTACATTCTGAACGTATGTTCCTATAATGTATGTGTCTGTTCTGTAATAACCAGGGCACCCTCTGTGTGTTTACAGTGTCTGCTTTCACTGCAAAGGGCTGTCTAAACTAAAGTGTGTCTAGTCACACTGGGCAATTAACTAGACTCTGTTCATGAAACATACAGACACACACGCGCAGTCAAAAAAGGCAAGATAGACTTCAAATGAAGGAACGGTTCGAAAAAACGACCACCGTAAAATGATGTAAAAAAATCCTATTGTCCCTCTTGAAACAATCTGATAATATGGTTAGAATTGAAGTAAACGATAACAGTAGGTGGAAGTTTACGTTGAGAGTATTGTGTTCTTAGCACGTTGAATTGAACCCCCTCTCTGACTCATTCCATCCTAGAGTATCAATGTTCATTTTGTTCCCCTTTTCTCTCTCTCACTGCTGCCTAATCGCTCCCATATGTTCCCCAATGAATGTCCCCCACCCCCCTTCTTTTCCAACCTCTACACATACAGTACATTGTAGTTCAACTGAACAAGGATTTAGTTCTACAGTATTTCGCAAGGAAGTAGGTGATGCAAATCCCTTTGTTAGGTCAATTACAGCGGGACTGGCTGGTCTGGAAGTGTTATCTAAAAAGGTCCTGTCACGGAGCGATCCCAAAAGGAGAAAGCCCAGCCCGAAGGAAGAATGGTAATCAAAGTAAGGCCAGTCATCCCAGGGTAAAGGTCTCGCTGTGATTTCAACATCTAACAACGGCATGTTTACCATACCAGCCCATCAATCACGCCTTCACACCAGTATCACCTCTATCTTGCAAAAGAACGTCCTTCGAGAATAAGAGTGAACTAAGCGCAGACAATTTAAAAGAGTCACCAAATAATCCTGCCTTTTAAATCTCTATGAAAGAAACAGATAGACTACCAGTTAACTTGCTTACATACAACAACAACAATCCCAAATGGCCTGGCGACACTGGTGGCTTGAGCAAGGCTTGTGCAAGACACGAAAACAGGTGTAGGCCTTATATATTTTTTTTTAAAATCAGCTTTTCAGTATTCACAAATAGCCCAAACAGACACAGAGGAGTTTCAAATGGAGCAACACTATCCTTCTAGCCAGTCACAACACTATTTTTCTGGATGCACGTCTGTCCAACTCAGAGGACTAGACAGTCCCATCCGGGTGGCTTTTTTTTTTAAACAGTCATCAGACATGATTTGCAATTCAAGTCTGCCATAGTGCCAACAGGTTTAAATATGGAACAGAATCCCTACTTCGGTAGCTGAAGGTTGCGGTTAAGCGGCCATGAGTGTGTACGTGTGTGTGTGTGGTGAATGTGCGTCTGTGTGTAGTACCGATGTGCGTTTCCACCCCCCCTCTCAGCAACACAACAACATTTCACACACCGCGTTTGCCAAAAACACACAGACGGACAGCCGACAGAGAGACAGATGGACATTGACCACAACAACAGTCACCCCAGTCGGTTGACCTACCAGGTATGATCTTCATCTATGTTGTCAGGAAAAGAGAGAGGAAGAGGAAGTAGGAGGAACAGAGAGAGCCGAATCAGGGAAATGAGGGGAAAGAGGAGGACTCCTGTTTGTTTGCTCTCCGCTGCCCCGTTTCTCCACCTTCTTAATTTTGACAGCCCCGTGCCTGCTGCTAGGATTTGTCAGCCTGCTCTCTAGTGGCCTCACAATTAGAAGGGGAGCGAGGGGAACCGACAGGGCTGGGGGGGGGGGGGGGGGGGCAGGGACATGGAGGGGGAAGGAGGGGAGGGGAGTGGGAGGCAAGGGGCGGTATTGAAGCTTACTGTGGGGCTATAAATACCAGACAGGGACAGATGATCACACCATCACAGTTTAGAAGCTGATGGAACCACCCTGGCGGCCATTTTTTGCTGCTACTACGCCAGGCTACCTCCCTTCTCAGATGAGATCTTTATTCAGTGAGATTATGTCACAGGTTTCAGCCAGGCCAGGAAAGAGACCCGACCCATTTAAGAGGAATCTGATGACGTATACAGTTTGCCTGAGCACATACTGTACCTACATACATGAAGTAAGTCCATCAGCTAATACTGTCATCAAATAGCCTACTATATTGCCATCATCTAATACCACTACGGTCAGTTAAGCTTTCTGCCAAAAGCCTATCATCTATGTGACATGAAGACACAAGTGAAAAATCAACAGGTGAAGCAGGACAAGTGGTTCTCAATTAAGCACCGTGTCAATTACAATGTACTCTAACATAAACCTGATTTCTCATATCCAGAACTGGAACTAATCTGGCTCAGGCTGGCTTGGTGGTCTTCTTTGTCACTTCTTTGGAATGTCAAACTTAACGGTCTAAATGCCAGTGAAGACACTCCTGTTTAGTGAGAGATAGATTGGCATGACCTAATCTCCAAGCCTCTCGAACTAATGATGTTGCTTTGTTGCTTTTGCAATGTATAACATTAGCTAGATATAGCATTTTGTTTTTTAAATTGGTGGCTATGTATCTAAGTGTGCTTGTGGCATTGTGAATTACAGTACTGACAATGTATGTTCCATTCGCAACAATACCATACCTACTTTCTGAGACAGCTTTTCTTTGGTCCCCTGTGTTTGAGGATGAAATAGGCCTTTCTAAAACCACTATTATGTGTTCAATGTTAACTAGGCCATTTGGAGCTCTGTGAAACTGAAAATCAGTTACAGAGATCGAAGATTTCAATATTTTGTCTGCTAGGAACTGATGTTCTTATAGGATTATCGATAGCCCAAACACAGTTCCTAGTAATATTGACATGGAATATTTCCACCAAATTAACCAATAAAGAGGTGCAGTCATTTCTGAAATAGAGCTGTACTACGACACCCCTTGGAGGCTCAGAGTAGTCCAAAGACATGACTTCCTGTTTGCATTTCTATATGTCAACAGATAGATAGTTCACCCTTGTGGTATCCATACACACATCACTCACATTTCTGGAGTGATGAGGAGTTAGTGCCTAAAAAGGCAACAAAAAAAAGTCCCTAAAAAGGCTTTGAACATTGAAGAACTGAGAAATAGTGCTATCTTTGCTATCTCCCTTAAACCTTTTGTAATGAAATTTTTTTATACAGGATATTTTTTATAAAGTATTTTTTTCAACAGAAAGACTGGACATAACAAATACAAGAACAATGTGCAAGAAATGCACAACATTGAAAAACACATAATTGTTCATTTAACTGACCATAAGTCCACATCCAGTTTCGACCAAGCCATAAAGGGGCCCCACGTATATGTTCTATATATGTATATGTACATGTTCTATATATCTAGTGAAGAAAGCTCAGCTATTATCTCTAAACCATGGAGTCCCTCTCTGCTCTAGTTAATGTTCCATCTAGACTCAGAGAACGTCAGGCGGGTAGCTGCTGAAAAACATACTGTTACAATTTGGGAGGTTCGTGTTGAAGGTCAAATGGTTCTGAGACCGTTGAAAAGAGTAGAGAAACCCTATAGTATTTTGTATATGGGTGAGTGTTGTGGGAGTGGGTTTTTATGTGTGAGCGTGCATGTGGGCATGTGTGTGTACACGTCACAAAATCAACATTTACTATTTAGAATCCATTCCCTTCCCTCCTCTCAACACCCAGGGGAGGATAGTCATACCGGAGCCACATACAGAAATGATTCATACCCATTCACTTACAGTATTCAACATTTTGTTGTGTTACAGCCTGAATTCAACATGGATTTCTCACCAAACTACACAGAACACCCCATAATGACAAAGAGAAAATATGTTTTTATATATTTTTGAAAATATATTGAAAATGAAATACAGATATATCTCATTTACATAAATATTCACATCCATGAGTCAATACATGCTAGACTCACCTTTGGCAGCGATTACAGCTGTGAGTCTTTCTGGGTAAGTCTCTAAGAGCCTTGCACACCTGGATCATACAATATTTCCACATTATTTATTTTTTTAAATCTTCAAGCTCTGTTAAGTTGGTTGTTGATCATTGCTAGACAGCCATTTTCAAGTCTTGCCATAGATTTTCAAGCCAATTTAAGTCAAAACTGTGACTACGCCACTCAGGAACAATCAATGTTGTCTTGGTAAGCAACTCCAGTGTAGGTTTGGCCTTATATTTTAGGTTATTGTCCTGATGAAAGGTGAATTTGTCTCCCAGTGTCTGTTGGAAAGCAGACGGAACCAGGTTTTCCTCTAGGATTTTGCCTGTGCTTAGCTCTATTTCATTTGGTTTTTATCCTAAAAACTCCATATTCCTTGCCGATGACAAGCATAACCATAACATGATGCAGCCACCACCGTGCTTAAAAATATGAAGAGTGGTACTCAGTGATGTGTTGTGTTGGATTTGCCCCAAACACAATGCTTTGTATTCAGGACAAAAAGTTCAATACTTTAGTGCCTTATTGCAAACAGTATGCATGTTTTGCAATATTTTTTTTTCTGTACAGGCTTCCTTCTGTAATTTAGGTTTGTATTATGGAGTAACTACAATGTTGTTGATCCATTCTCAGTTTCCTATCACAGCCATTAAACTCTAACTGTTTTAAAGTCACCATTGTCCTCCTGACAAAATCCCTGAGTGGTTTCCTTCCTCTCCGACAACTGAGTTAAGAAGGATGCCTGTATCTTTGTAGTGACTGGGTGTATTGATATGGCATCCAAAGTGTAATTAATAACTTCACCATGCTCAAAGGGATTATTCAATGTCTGCACATTTTTTTTTACCCATCAACCAATAGGTGCCCTTCTTTGCGAGACATTAGAAAACCTCTCTGGTCTTTGTGGTTGAATCTGTGTTTGAAATCCACTGCTCGACTGAGGGACCTTACAGATAATTGTATGTGTGGGGTACAAAGACGAGGTAGTCCTTCAAAAATCATGTTAAACATGCAACTTACAATGTGACTTGTTAAGCACATTTTTACTCCTAAACTTATTTAGGCTTGCCATAACAAAGGGATTGAATACTCATTGACTCAAGACATTCCAGGTTTTCATTTTGGATTCATTTGTAAACATTTCTAAAAACATAATTCCACTTTGACATTATGGTGTATTAGGTGTATGCCAGTGACAAAATGTAGAAAAAGTCAAGGGGTGTGAATCCTTTCTGAAGGCACTGTAGCTTCTAATGTATGTTGTTGACCAAGGACCAAAATCCAATATGTACTATGTGAAATACCTAACATCAGCTCATCTTGGCCTAGTACTCATTATAGGAACATATGCTATTGATGTGTGTTCGTTCCATAGTTTATACTACAGTGAGTTTACTGTTATACGGAGGCAGTACATCTCCCAGTCACTCTGACAAGAGCCAGCCAGGCTGCACTCATTACATTGCATTACAAACTATAATTAACGCTGGTTGTTCCAGCAGAATTTTTCCTCCATGTGAGCCAGCTCTGCTCCAACTATAGCAACCACTCTGCCTGCCTACGCTGGAAGACAATACCCAGCAGGCTTCTGTGAGAGAACTATGTTACACAACCTTTATACACTGCAGCGATACACTATACTATGATCTACATTGTTTCATACAAGTTCCTACAATTGGATCAGACCCGTGTGACGTCAAGCGTGTGACGCAAATCCCAATTCTGCGCAAGCAGACAAAGTACGATCTCTCATTTCATCTCGTTATTTCAGAAATATGGAGCAACACGTGTTTTCCTCATTAGCCGGCCTGTAAACACACAGGTGCCATCCCAGCCCAGGAGACATGCCTGGTGGTGTCAGCGGAAAGACATAGGAGCAGCTGAGCTACCCAACCTTGTTTTGAGCACAACAGCAAAGCCCAGATGTACAGCCTTACACTGTACTCAACACGCTCATCGCTGCGATGTCACACCGCAGGCTACTGATAGCGTGACGGCTAACAGTGCTCGACCCCCATGTTTTTTCACTCACGGAAGGTTAGGCTCACACACTCACATACGCCACACCACAATCGTGAGCCATTAGAATGAGAAGGGACAGAGGAGAATCCTGAGAGTTGCTGGTCATGTCACATATTACATGTGGGAATGCCGTGAACCGAGTAGAGAGAAGCCTAGGAAAACAACATGGCCTGTCAGAAATATGAGTTGGGGTTGGGTGCCCCACGTGTGCGCATATTTTTGCATGGCGCCAGCAGGCAACCCCACTTATCATAAACACTGTAGCTTTTGTTTGAACATGGAGTGCTATCCATTCATCACACACGATTGCAAATGTCACAGACACAGAGTAAGTGATTTCCTGGGATTTCCCAGATCAAGAGTCACTGATGTATAAAGAGCTTTAAAGCGACAAGATACGAACATGTCAATGCCAGATCTAAAGATCCCCGTTTTGATTTCTACACATGAACATATGCGATTGATCTGTGTGCTTGTTCCATAGTTTACATTACAGTGAGTTAACTGTTTTAAGGGAGGCAGTAGATCTCCCAGTCACTCTGAGCCAGCTCCCGAGTGGTGCAGCGGTCTAAGGCACTGCATCTCAGTGCTAGAGGCTTCACTACAGACCCTGGTTCGATTCCAGGCCATATCATAACCGGCCGTGATTGGGAGTCCCATAGGGCGGTGCAACAATTGGCCAGGCGTCGCCCGGGTTAGGCCGTCATTGTGAATAAGAGTTTGTTCTTAACTGACTTGCCTTTTTAAATAAAAATAGCCACATTGACAGAAGTCTAAGAAAGGGTTGAATGAGTCCTGAGACTCTCAGACAGTGTCACAGTATAAAAGTAGGCGTAGTGTATCTGAGGGTATTACTAAATCCGACAGCTATATAATTAGATTGCAGACCATGAATACTAGATGCTCTAGGATCTTCAGACATGAAGAGACACCCTCATACCAATGTGGTGTCTGCTAAACATCTCCATTTGAAGTCATTACCAATCACTGCCAGATGTATTCCTTCACATAGATACTGTTTCTAACGTAGCTTACGGTATGATTGACAAACTACATGATTGGTCACATGACATGCATTCCAAAATGAATAAAAAAATAGCCCAGAGAAAGACACTACGCTTTTACAGTGGTTATTTCTGGGGTAAGGAGCGCATACACATGGCTATTATGGATCATCCACTGTAGGTGGCAGCAGTGAGTTAGCAAACATCGGTATTATCTGCGGTTAGGATGGCACTCTGAAGCATGATGGGCTTCCCTGCCAGATCAGTTATACAGCCTTTTTTATCCCATGGTATTCACATAAAGACCAAGGAACCTTATTTCTTTACATTTCACACTGATGCCAAAACAAAAAGGAATGTAATGCCCTAACATACAGTATAACAATATGCCACTGGACATTTTGAAGAAGTTTGTTATTATTCCAAATGTGTTATTTGATCCATATCTCAAACGCTCTAAACGCTGTTGACTAGGTGATCTGTTCACACACACTAACTTTAAAATCGCTGAAAGTGGAGTCATCCACCTGATGACGAACACAGCTTGACCACTGCCTGTCATGTGAGCAACGCTGCTAATTCACTCCAGACCTGCAGAAGCAGTGTGACGTGCGGAACTGAGAACTCACACCCAGAATAGTACAGCTATGGTATGAACAAACTATTCCAATTTCCTGTCTGTTCTGTCGCTCACGCAACAGTACAGACAACGCCCATGTGTACTGCTCTCTCGCCACTCTGCGCGAGGGTTATATTCTGCAGTATATACACATTAACACCCACGTAATACATCTCAAAACCCACAATCCATAAATCTCAAAACCAAATTGTCACCAACGTGCATCTTGCTTTAATAACAACAAACAACAGCAGAGAAACAGAGATTTATACTTTTAGTTCCGTCAAAGCCAACAAGATGGGATGGCATTGGCAACATTTATACGCACGTTCCAGCCCTTTCCGTGAGCCAATCTGGGGTGGAGAGCAGGGAGCTGCCAGCAGGTATAATAACATACTGTTCCCAAGCCCCCTATTGCTAGCCTGTTGATCGATAACGCACACAAAGGCATATACTATTATCACACCCGAGAGGGGAAACCAGGAACTGGAGATCACCGTTCAAAAATCACAGTGCCAAGAACACAACCTTCCTGACAAAAAAAAAACACAGAGAGCGATTCTCAAAAGCACCACACCCCCTTCTCTCATTCATTCTCTTCTTCACTTTATAACGCAGGTCATCTCCACAGAGAAAAGACAGGAGGGGAGTAAGCTAGGCGTTGCACATAGCCACACCGCAGGAATTACTGCAGGTCTGAATCATTTCTGGCAGGGAGACAGTGAGCGTGCATCGCTTAAGTCCGCATTGCTTAAGTCTAAACTCAAAGTCAGGTGGCACTGCTGTTTGTACAACAATATGCTGCTACGCATGAACATCTATCACATTTTTGACTTCATCGTATGTGTAGGATTGAGTTATCTTCCCTGCCAGTGAAACAGATAGGATATGAATATACATTAGGGAGTGAACTACTATAGAGGCATGCTGATCTATTAGTAGATGCCTAAATCACAGCTTCATCGTAGTTGGTTTGTACTCATTCATCATCTCACTGAAACTATTCCTAAAGAGCAACCAGGCTCTATAACAGAATATAAATCAAACACTGAAACTAAGGCCTGGGACTATAATACAGATTTTTGCTGACCAAACTAATACCATCATTTGAACTTCAAAGGATATACTCTGAAAGGAAAGATGCATAAACCAACAAGTACAATAACCTGAACACTGTTTATACCACTATGCAACTAGAACATAATAGCACATGGTAAAAGACATGGTAGTGCCATCACCACAACGCCCACCTAGGATTTCCCACAGTACATACAGGGGAGGAAACCTCAGCAACAGTGACATCACACAATAAACACACAGGACAGGAAGTAAATAGGGGGAAACAAGAAATTGTCTCAAACCTTCTATGAAGTTGGGGAAGGTCTTTTCCTCAGGTACGTCCAGAGAGTGGTCCCAGTCCTCGTCGGAGATGGTGCTCCGGGCGGACTCGACCACCGCTCCCCCGGCCAGAAGAGCCCGTTCGATGGCCAGTGCGTGCAGGACATCAAAGTCCAGTTCTTGCCCTGTTATCTCAGGTTCAACAGAAGGAGGAACCTCTCCTCCAGCCACCGCCTGTGGGCTATTTATGTGCTGCACCTCAATCACCTCCTCCACCACTACTATCTTCTTCCTCATGTTGGCCTCGTCTACAGGCTGGTCACAGGTGTCCTCCAGGTGAGGCTGTGCTGGCAGAGGGGTGGTGGCTGCAGTGGTAGCAGTGGTCTGTGGGGGTTTGTTGTCCTTCTCCAAGGCCTTGGGAGGAACAGATAGACAGTTCTCCTTCTCCTCCTCTGTGCTCTGTGCTGCTGCTAGAGCGGCTGAGTGTTGTGCAACAACTCTAGGAAGCTCCCCCTGCTCAGTGTGGAGGCTGGCCCGTGCCTCGGCTCTGGCTGACGCTGTCTCTTCGGCTGCAACGGGTGCTTCCCTCGCAGAGGAGGTTTTTGGTTTCGGGTCCTCCCGTTTGATTTTTTCAGCAGAGGGCTGGGCAGGCTCCGCCTCTCCTTTGTCTAAAGCAGGGGACCCAGCCTGCACAGCTGCTGCCACGCTGGTTTCCTCAGACCACATTCTTTCCGGAGGCATCTTTAGAGAGCAGTCCATTACTTTTGCCCCGGGGGTGTTTGGGTGGTCAACCTTAACGGTGGTCCTGGTCAGCGACACCTCTATTGCTGATAATGTTTCAGCTGCAGGTGGGGATAATGGTTTTGTGGTTGTGGTCTCACGGTCTGGGGAAGAAACCTGCTTTTTCTTTTTAGCTTTTTTTGCCTTTGATGAATCAACCACAGCTGTTTCTATAGGGGCTTTAGCCTCTGGCACTATGGCAGGTTGTGGTGGTTGCAGTGGCAGTGTAAAGGTCATCTCCACAGGTTTGAGGGTTTCCTGTGTCATCGCCATTTTTATGGTCTTCGGCACTGTCACCATTTCCACTTTAGTGACACTCATCTCTGACCTGTGGGATATTTTTCCAGATGAGCCTGAGGTCAGTTTATTGCTTGTCTCAGCCTTCTCCTGCACTTGGACAGTGATTGGAGGCTCAGCTGGAGGGGCTGCAACGGGATGGGGTGCATCTTGTAATACTACAGATTTCGTGTTGCTCTGTTCCACTGCTGGTTTGTAGGTCTGACGATCAGCCTCATTTGATTTTTGAATCTCAGCCTTAGTTTCTCTTCGAACCTCAGCCTTAGTTTCTCTTCGAACCTCAGCCTTAGTTTCCCTTCGAACCTCAGCCTTAGTTTCCCTTCGAACCTCAGCCTTAGTTTCTTTTGTGGATTCGGAATCCTTGGGCTTTATTGATGATGTAATAGCTGGTGGGGGTTTGGCAGGCTCCTGTGTCTCTTTGTCTGGGGTCTTCAGTCCTTTGTCTGAGGACACCTTTGTGACAGGTGGTTCAGCAATCACAGCCTTCGCTGTTGCTTTTTTCTTCTTTGATTTGGAGCCATCTTCAATCATCACTTTCTTAGTTTCGATAACCTTTTCAGTGACAACACCGTCATTGCCATTGACCACTGGTAAGTGAGCAGTGATGTCAACTTTGAATGATGTGGTGGGTTCGGCTGAGAGTTTCGGGGTCTCTTGGGGGACAGTAATTTCTGATGCTTTCTTGGGTTCCGGAATTACCTTCACTTCTGTTTTTTTCTCCTCCTTAACCTCTTTAGTAGGGGGCAGGGGTGCTGAGATGGCTGGCTTACTGAGGACAGGTTCAGCAGAGACTTTGGGGGTCTCCTCAGGGACAGTCACTGCTGCAGCTTTCTTGGGCTTCTCTTTACCTGCTTTATTGAAAGAGGATTCAGCTGAGACCTTCACTGCTGCAGCCCCAGCAGCACTAGTTACTGCAGTAACAGCTAATGGGAGGGCTGTTTTGGAGGAGACTGACTTGATGCTGACCTGTGATTCCTGAACCGGAACCACCTGGGGCCTTTCTGCATGGACCTTAGTGATGATCTTCTCCTGGGAGGACACCACTGCTTTTCTGCTACTAGCCTCAGTGGTCTGAGAGAAGGTAACCGTGGATGCCCTCTTCCCCTGGCTTTCCTCCATCATTGAAGCCTCAGTGTGGAAGCCCCGTGCCTTCCTCAGGGGAGGCTGGGCCTGGGCCTCAGATTCCCATGGTGCTCTTGATCTGACCGGCTCGGTGGCCATGGGGCGACCTCTGAACCTTGGCGTTCGGTCAGAGGGGCCTTCCTCCTCGGCTGCGTCCAGCCTCCTGTGTCGGTAGACCTGGCGCTCAGCCATCGCCTCCTGACTCTCTTCCCTGCCAGGTTTGGGGACGTAAGATGTGGGGCCGTCCACTGACTGGACCCCACGCGCTGCCCTTTGGGCAACGGCCAAGGTGGCTGTTGGACGGCGAACCCTTTGCAGGGAAGAGGGGACGATCTCAGCAGGCAGACGGAGGAAGTCGCGCAGGTAAACAATGCCCTCGTTGGTCAGGTACCAATAGAAGTGCCTCCAGGCGAACGTCTCCCTCAAGTAGCCCCTGGACTTGAGGGAGCCCATGGCGCGGATCACCTGCAGGTTTCCTACGCTGGGGATCTCTGGGTGCTTGGTCTGGGGCCGCTTGTCCTTCTTGGCCACCATGACGCCATCGCGAAACAGGAGCTCGTAGATGGCCCTCAAGTCCACCAAGGGCATCACCATTCCGGCCACCATTGTTGGTCTGTGTGTGTGTGTGTGTGTGTGTGTGTATGTGTGTGTGGGTTTGTCCCTTCAAAGTATGACTAACAGCAAAGCTGGAGCCACTCCGCCAAGGAAGAATGAATTACAGGATGACCTCACTTCTCAGTCTGTGAAAGGGTCCAGTGGCTAAAACCGTCTGCCAAGTGCTTTTCAATCCAATCACAAAAAGTATGAATAAATCCTCTTATTCTCTCTTATTGCTTCTTCACTCTCTTCTTGTTGCCTTTGAACGGTTGAGGAAACAGAGAAAACTTTGTGAAAACTCCAGAAACTAAGTCAAAAGAGTACTGTTCCACCCTTTAGCAGACTTGCTTGGAAGTGAACAGACTCCGGTCTGACGCATGCAGCAGCAGTGTCAGAAGGAGAGAGAAAGAGAGAGAGAGGCACACTGCTCCAAACGGCTCCTCCTACCTTCTCTCTACAGTTGAGGAAAAGTTGGCATGGGTAAAAAAAATAAAAAACCTTCAGAGTAAACAAACTTAAACAACGGCAGAAGGCGGAAAATGACTTGTCGAGGGGGTGAATAAATGTGCGCGATCGAGATTAGATTAGGATAAGCGAGTGAAAGAAAGAAAAGTAAAATGAATGGAAGCTACTAACAGACCTCTGTAGTACTTGAGCACATGCAGGGCTGTTGCTAAAAGAAGACGCCCACCCACACACGCGTGCTCACATTCACACACTGTGGGTTGGACCAGGAGAGATTAGCTAGCGACAGTAAGGGGAGACAACCTTTAGGCATGTCATCCTACACTGCAGAGACACACTAGACATTGACTTACGGGAGGCTTGTTACCCTCAAACACCCTGGTTTACACATTTCAGATCCGGTATCACTGGCTGCTTGACTTTTGCCCTACACACAGAGGATCTGCCTGAAAAACGGCGTGTCTCCAGACCCCATGCCTAAGAGAGTAAACACACTTTCTTCTTGAATATAGTATGACACATATAGATCATGTGAGAGATAAGAGATAGATAGGCTATAGCCACAGCTAAGGTAACATGGACATAGGCTTTGATGTGACCGACTAAAATTAGAATACTGTAACTTGATAGTTAGACAAGTCAGGGTGGAAAGCACAAATAGCCCTATGGACTGAACTTACTTCACTAATCCATCTTGTTTAAGCCAAAGAGGTAAAGCCAGATCGCACACATATAACTAATCAAACAATTGATTTAATTCAACTCTATTCATGTCAGTGTTTTGTTAGCGCACCAAGTGAAGAGGAAATAAAAGAATCTCACCAACTTCTCCCAATGTAACCCATTAAAGTGATGCAACAGGCTGTAAGAACCACTATTCCCACTGTCCAAACAGCTCACATGGAGGCTTCATGCCCTGATATAGCCAGTGAACTTATATTGCCTGACTCGACTATATAAAGAGCCTATACATTATAGCTAACCTTTCACAGCACCCAGGAACATGAGATCAGATTACCCTCCCCGAGATTGATGGACTCTCTCTCTCTCTCTCTCTCTCTCTCTCTCTCTCTCTCTCTCTCTCTCTCTCTCTCTCTCTCTCTCTCTCTCTCTCTCTCTCTCTCTCTCTCTCTCTCTCTCTCTTCTCTCTCTCTCTCTCTCTCTCTCTCTCTCTCTCTCTCTCTCATTCATTCATTCATTCATGTGTGTAAGAGAGGAAAACTAGAAAGTGCCCTTAGGGGAAGAGAGAACATTTCATTAGTCTAAATTATATTCCGTTCACACACTTATCAGGTACAACAAACACGTGGGTCTGACACTCACGGATAGATAGTATGTGAGTAACGCCTGTGGCGACAACACAAAAAAATGCCATGAGGAAACGCATAGGCTACTATTTCCAACCACAAAAAAAGGTTTTCTTTTTCATCGCCATGGCGACAGGCATACAAGACAGTGTTCCAGTTCAGAGCAAGTCAAATAGAGCTCACCAGCTTGTAGTCCTAAAACCCGGAAATGAGTAAACTATGGTTCGTTCAGCCATCCCTATGGGGAAAAATAGGGTTTTGGGATGAACAAACAGTTTTGTTCTATGAGATAATATCAGTCAGTTAATCTGCCCTTTATGAATTATGAAGCCTTTATGTGCTTTGTGCAGTTTAGGATTACATAAATGCTTCAAAATTCCTCTTTCAGGATATAGAGAGAAATAACATAAATATGTTATTCAGGGCATCTTGACTCCACTGTCACTTCACAGACAGCTGTCTGCAACAGTTAGCATTGCGCTCTCAGCCAAACTATACAATAGGCACAAGTCAGCGTTCCATCACCAATCAAGTCATCCTAAATAATCACCTGATGTAATTGCGCTCTTTAGGTCTACATTTTAGAATACAGACAGCTCGTTAAATTTAACTGCATGCAATTAGATCTAAGGCGTTCATTTAAAAAAGTGCATACTGCCACAATAATAGTTCATGAACACCGAAGACTTGTTTTTATGCATTATATAGCGACAAATGTACATCTTTCTAACAGAGGAATTATAAAAAGCATATGCATGACCAGGGAAGCAATTGACAGGAAAGACTTTCTAAATGATGGGGAAATTGTCAGACCAAAAGGTGAGGACACAACTGTTCACCTGACACAAGACTGAATCCAAACATTACAATGTTGATTTTATGTGCATTTTAACTTTGACCGTACCTTTCACAGCATTTGTCAATAACAACATCTGAAAATACTCTGGATACATTCAACATAATACGAATATTCACTGTAATTTTGGAGTAGGGGGAAGATAAGAAAAAAAACAATTACGGGTTTGAGTGAGAGGACTAACTGGTGTCTCCAAGTGACCACAAACCTGTCCAAACTTGAAAGTAGTTTCAATGCACTTTTCTGACTCACGAAAAGAGCTTTCAACAGCACAGTGCTTAGTTTTATTTTTAGCTCTCCTAGTTTTGCCACTGAGGAACTGAAGCAAGCACACTTGTTGTTTTGTTTGGAACACAGGCCTGTGTCCCCACCATCACACAATTACTGTTGTTTTTTACATAATCGGCAGGCTAGCCTAGTGGTTAGAGCGTTGGGCTAGTAACTGAAAGGTTGCAAGTTCAAATCCCTGAGCTGACAAGGTACAAATCTGTAGTTCTGCCACTGAACACTGTTCCTAGGCCATCATTTAAAATAAGAATTTGTTCTTAACTGACTTGCCTAGTTAAATAAAGGTCAAATCCAAAAATGTTCCATTATAAATCACAATCTGGGTCAGGTGTGTAACATTTGAATGCTTATTCTATTGCAACATGATAGCTAAATGATAAAACACCATAACTCAAGACTAGCAACTCTTTCACAAGAAGGGTCAGTGGCCACATTTAATAGCGTAAAAGCACAAGGAATGCTGAAGGTAATGTACTGCAAACACATTCCTTGCAACTACGAAAGAAATGGAATGGATTATCATTGGCATGCTACAGTCTGCCTAATCAGAGAAAGGAAGGTTGTGCAGTTGTGCGTTTGTACTCCTACATGATTCATATTAAGTTGCAATATGCAGAAATCGCTCCCCCATTTCCTGGTTGCTGAAATGCAAATAGTTCACCTAATTTCAGTTTGTGACAAAACGACTGTTGAGAATCTGTGAAATATATTTTCAATAAGCAAAAAGATTGGATTTTCAGCTGTTTGAAGCTGGTGTACAAAACCGAAAGTAAAAGAAGAAAAAAACGAAACTTAAGCAAGGGAAGCATAGAAACAGCGCACATAGAACAGATCTCCCGCTGCTTAGACTTGCTTTCAATGACAGTGACAGCTCTGTAACTCACTATCAATCACAATTTTATTTTTTGCTTTCAAAGGAAATGTATCCAATTAATCATCCATTTCAAAAAGATCATGATCTATCAGGTTATAATGAACAGAGATGACCCTATTACTTCCTTAAGAAAATGTGCTCCTTGTTAAAAACTATAAACTGGCAATAGACACCTTAATACCATCCCCCAATTTCACTGTGCCATGCCATGTCCCCTAGCTGTGCCCCTCTGCCCATGCCAGCACTCCTCATTAGGGATAATTTGCATCCACATGCCCTGTGCCCTCCTCTTAGAACTGCCCATCAGTGGGATTTCATGCACTGTTTGTGCACAAAGTGCTAACTGAACAACCCACTGTCTCACAATGACCTATGAACTGGTTAAATGCCTAGACCCACGTACAGTGGGGGAAAAAAGTATTTGATCCCCTGCTGATTTTGTACGTTTGCCCACTTACAAAGAAATGATCAGTCTATAATTTTAATAGTAGGTTTATTTGAACAGTGAGAGACAGAATAACAACAAAAAATCCAGAAAAACGCATGTCAAAAATGTTATAAAATGATATGCATTTTAATGAGGGAAATATGTATTTGACCCCTCTGCAAAACATGACTTAGTACTTGGTGGCAAAACCCTTGTTGGCAATCACAGAGGTCAGACGTTTCTTGTAGTTGGCCACCAGGTTTGCACACATCTCAGGAGGGATTTTGTCCCACTCCTCTTTGCAGATCTTCTCCAAGTCATTAAGGTTTCGAGGCTGACGTTTGGCAACTCGAACCTTCAGCTCCTTCCACAGATTTTCTATGGGATTAAGGTCTGGAGACTGGCTAGGCCACTCCAGGACATTAATGTGCTTCTTCTTGAGCCACTCCTTTGTTGCCTTGGCCGTGTGTTTTGGGTCATTCTCATGCTGGAATACCCATTCACGACCCATTTTCAATGCCCTGGCTGAGGGAAGGAGGTTCTCACCCAAGATTTGACGGTACATGGCCCCGTCCATCGTCCCTTTGATGCGGTGAAGTTGTCCTGTCCCCTTAGCAGAAAAACACCCCCAAAGCATGTTTCCACCTCCATGTTTGACGGTGGAGATGGTGTTCTTGGGGTCGTAGGCAGCATTCCTCCTCCTCCAAACACGACGAGTTGAGTTTCCACTGTACTGAATAAGCTGTTCATTATCTCTGAACTGTCGAAGTTGGCAATGGGACAACGTCGGGCCAGGGAGTGGAAGTCAACTTTGATAATAGATAGAGATGAAGAACGAGATAATCAGAAACGAGAGAGAGAGAGAGAGAGAGAGAGAGAGAGAGAGAGATCATAGGAGAGTCCACTCCAGCCAGATGCTGTTCCTGGTAAGTCTGCTTAGATGTGTCAGACAACCCACTCTGCCCAGAATAGACATGTCAGCACACACACCAGGGACTCTGACTGGGCTCCATGCCCACTGTAAAGGCTCTGTGCTCTGGGGCTCAATGTCCGTCAAAGACACGTGCCTACGGCCTGCCCACTCTGATATCAGACTCCAAGCCATTCCAGGGAAAAACAAAGGTCATCAGGATATGTCTTAGAGACCAGTTGTGTGTATCTGTTGCATTGAGAGTAATATGTCCAGGAATCAACTGAAGCTCAAATTCATGTGGCTAGTAGATGTAATTACAGCTGCTAATAAATGACTGAGACCCCCACAATCTGTCTCTGGGAGGAAGAATGTAAGAGAGAAAATAAAGAGAGCAAGTCAACAGGATGCTTCATCACTGACAACATCACAAGACTCAGCCATTGACAGCTGAGTTCACCAGCAAAACATTAAAGTTCTCTCCTGCGAATAATGGTACAAACCACATCCAGGTAGTAAGTACCCAACAGTACTGCAGGTAGTCTAACTGACCTATGATAGGTCTGTAGATGACTAAAAAGACCACATATCATTACGAGCCCACATGCTCTGAATTAGAGCTAGGACTTTTGGGGACTTGTGGGGACTTGCTTCCATTCAGCCACAATTGCATTAGTGAGGTCGGGCACTGATGTTGGGCGATTAGGCCTGACTTTGCTCTGTTCATCTTTCCCTCGATCCTGACTAGTCTCCCAGTTCCTGCCGCTGAAAAACATCCCCCCCCCCCCCCCCCCCCCCCGGCATGATACTGCCACCACCATGCTTCACCGTAGGGATGGTGCCAGGTTTCCTCCAGACGTGACGCTTGACATTCAGGCCAAAGACTTCAATTGGTTTCATCAGACCAGAAAATCTTGTTTCTCATGGTCTGAGAGTCCTTTAGGTGCCTTTTGGCAAACTCCAAGCGGGATTTCATCTGCCTTTTACTGAGGAGTGGCTTCCGTCTGGCCACTCTACCATAAAGGCCTGATTGGTTGAGTGCTGCAGTGATGGGAGAACCTTCCAGAATGACCCATCTCCACAGAGGAACTCTGGAGCTCTGTCAGAGTGACCATCGGGTTCTTGGTCTCCTCAAGGCCCTTCTCCCCCGTGCGGCCAGCTCTAGGAAGACTCTTGGTGGTTCCAAACTTCTTCAGTTTAAGAATGGAGGTCACTGTGTTCTTGGGAACCTTCAATGCTGCAGAAATTCTTTAGTACCCTTCCCCAGATCTGTGCCCCGACCCAATCCTGTCTCTGAGCTCTACGGACAATTCCTTCGACCTCATGGCGTGATTTTTGCTCTGACATGCACTGTCAACTGTGAGACCTTATATAAACAGGTGTGTGCCTTTGCAAGGCATGTCCAATCAATTGAATCTGTCCAATCAAGTTGTAGAAACATTTCAAGGATGATCAATGGAAACAGGATGCATCTGAGCTCAATTTAGAGTCTCATAGCAAAGGGTCTGAATACTTATGTAAATAAGGTATTTCAAAAAAACTGTTGTTCGATATATATAGATATATTAAAAAAATATATTTAACCTTTGTTTAACTAGGTAAGTCAGTTAAGAACACTTTTTTTTTAAAACTGACAGCCTTCCGGGGAACAGTGGGTTAACTGCCTTGTTCAGGGGCAGAACGACAGATTTTTACCTTGTCAGCTTGGGGATTCGATCCAGCAACCTTTCGGTTACTGGCCCAACGCTCTAACCACTAGGCTACCTGCCGCCCCAGATGAGGAAAAACATTTATTTAATCCATTTTAAAATAGGGCTGTAATGTAACAAAATTTAGAAAAAGTAAAGGGGTCGGAATACTTTCCGAATGCACTGTATATCTGAGTGCTGACTTTTAAATGCAATTGAATACAGCAAGGGGTATGAGAGTAATGATGGGGAATCTTGTGTATTTTGTTTTGTGGTAGAAAGTGCTTCTGTGGTAGAATGTTGTTGGAAGGCAGTTTGGGACTGCAGTGACTCAAGTGGACACGTGGTCCTCTCTGCAACCCTGGAATTGACAGCCATTTGCTTTCACTAGAGCATGGGCTGCAACAAATAATTTGCCAGTTTTATTTACACAGCAAATACATTACAGTAAGAAAGCAGCCTTTCTTTACCATTAGTAACTTTCACTTTCGATATCAGTATCATTACAGGGAATAAGAGTACTCATCTCCAGACATCTCCAGACACTGGTGTTAGGTTGGACTACTGTCCTGTGGAATTACACATTTCCAACCCCTATTGCTTTTGTGCTTGCTTGATCTGGTTTTGAGGATGACCCCCCTCAGATTGGGACAAGCGTCCAGCTGTCCACTCTGAACAAGAGCTGACGTGTGTGACTCGCATGTCACCTCGCCCCCCCCGGAATCTCTCGACTGGGGAGTACTGTAACCAGCTGGAGGGGTACTTTTAACCCGATAACACCTCTTAAAATGGGCTACTTATAGAGAGAAAATCACAAACTTATAGGTTGGGGTAACAAGGCAACCGTGGACATGGTGATTAATGTTGATGTCAATATGACTATATCCAGGAAGATCCTTTCAAAATAGGTCAACAGGTTGACTGGTCACTTGTTATAAAATGGTTTATGACCCGAGTGGCATCAAGCGGCATCAAGCGACATTAAGGGCCAGATAGGTCATTCACTGAGGTGACCTTGATATACAGTGTGTCTTGTTAATGGGAGCTTCACGGGCCGTGCCAATCAGCACCTTGGCCAGCCTTGAATGGCACCTTTGAAATGCAAGCGGGCCAGAGCAGCATAGATTAACCCCTGGCACGAAGCGGGCGACTAATTTGGGATGATCTAGTGAGATCCAAAATGGACGGCTTCAGCGTCCCTGGTGTGACTTGGCATGAAATTCTAAACCAGAGGAAAAGAAAAGAGAGGTGTGGTGGGTGAGTTGGCATCGCAATGGACAGCCTCTGTCGGTAAGACCACCACAAGGAAAGACTGAAAAACCACAAAGGACTGTTGCAGACAAAAGAGCAGTGTTTTGTTCACGAGCTGGCTAAAAGAGGGAAGGAGAAGGAGAGAAAAAGAGGTGCCATTGGCATTCCACACATTGAGAGGAAAATAAACAAGTTGACTGTTCTCGGCTAATCGAAATTAAACATCAACTTCGAATGGAAGAAAGTTATGGCATGTTGACATAGAGGGTGTTGAGTCCATGAGAGGTAAACAGAGAGAGAGAGAGAGAAACACATATTGTGCGGAGATCAATGGCAAACTCCAGGAGCTGTTCTGCAAACTCGGCCCAGCTAGAACTGTCTCCAGACGCTGCCTAATAAATGAAATCGTTTTGGAACCAAGTAAAGCAAGTCAGAATGGCTAAGTGGTAAAAACTAAGCTTCTACATAAAATGTGGGTGTGCCAAGAACTTTTCTCTTGGGCAGAGTTCACCTATATAAAAACATTATGCTGACGTCACATCTGAAGAATAGGCTATTGTGTGTTAAACAAGATGAAGTTTTCAAGTTGTATTTTTCACATGCACAAGTACAGTGAAATGCTTAACTTGCGAGCGCTTCCAAACAGTGCAGTATTCAATATCAACCTAGTATAACAATACATTTAAATGAAATAAAAAGGAGAATGTAAGCTATATACAGGGTCAGTGCCAGTACAATGGGCGGGCATACTGGAATAGTGGAGGTAGATATGTACATGTGGGCACGGCTTAGGAGAAAATGACTGGTAGCAGGATAAATGATAAGAATATGAATAAATAACACGTCGGCAGAATAAGTGGTGGGTGGGTGTGTGATGGTGAACGGGTGTATAGGTGTTAGTGTGTGTGTGCAAGAGTGTCAGTGTAGGCGTGATAGGTGGATATACATGTTAACAGGGCTGAAAAGTGACTAGTAGCAAGAATATACGTAGAAATACTTATGATAATATACTACCGGTAATATAAACAGGAGTAAGTGACCAGTAGCAGGATAAATAGATACTAATAATGGCAATCAATAATCAGTGAACAGCAGCGTAGTGGTATTAATAAAATCTAATCAATAATCCTTTTAGCAGCAGCATAGGTGTTAAGGGAGAGCAGCTTGGCTGAGTTCTCAGAGGCACGAAACACACATGGCTATAAATTGGGTGCAGAGCTTGAGGTAAAAATATCAACTCCATGAGTCATGGATCACAACGACTTCTCCTTTTCCAGAGTGGAAAGAAATATGAAGTCAGAAAATAAGCACCTCTACCACTTCCAGTGTTGCTACTTGTCTAATCTAATGAGCCGAGATTCGGTGGGGGACAGTGGTGCGCTCCCTGACCAACCTAACTGGTACTGCGCCCCCTGCAGATCCTGGCGGAGGAGCCCAATGAGCAAGGACTGAAACCACGGGCCCATAAGGGAGTCTGACAGATTTACAGTGTATTACATTAAGGTGTAAAGTTTATCAACTCCATCATTATTACTGTAAAACCTGTCAGACTATCGAGCAATGCTTAATTTCACATCAATGTTTCAATTCTGAGGAGAAAAAGTAAGACGCGTGCCAAAAATCCCACTTTACATTTCGTAATGAGAATCAGGTTTGAAAGTTTGGTAAACAAGTTCCAGCAGACACAGGGATCTGATGTCAGCAGGGAATGTGAAACAGTCCTCCTCATTCCCAGATCCCCTGTGGGAGCCATAGATTTCCACACGGCACAGCTCTGCAGCAGCCAAAACTTCAGGATGATTACTTCACTTTGCGCCAGTCAGGATTAACCATTGACGGGCAGACTGTGGGGGTCCAATAATCTCTCATATCAATCCCTCAATCTCTCCACTACAGCCCCTCTGGATGACAGACTACGTCGAATGTAAAGCAGGGCATGTCCTATTTCAGTCACGCTCAGAACGTAAAAGAAAGTAGCCACAAACTCTATCGTATTTATAATTGAACCAAAATAAATACATCTCAGTCACACACCTGGCTGATGGCAGTACCTGCAGAATTTATGCCTTCAAAACCTATGTAAATGCGCAATAGAAGGTATGTGGGAAACTGAAAAGCAACTGGAAAAAAAGAATGTGGGAGAGGTAGGAGTGCTCTGACCAAGACTTCAAGGCATGCACCTCAACCATCCACCTGTCCAAAGGAAAGATAAACAGCTAGCAGCTAGCTGGCTGGCTTGCCTCCTAACTGTCTTAGGAATGTCGTATCAGTCTGGTTTGTCTCCTACCTGTCTTAGGAATGTCGTTTCAGTCTGGTTTGTCTCCTACCTGTCTTAGGAATGTCGTATCAGTCTGGTTTGTCTCCAACCTTTCTTAGGAATGTCGTATCAGTCTGGTTTGTCTCCTACCTTTCTTAGGAATGTCGCATCAGTCTGGTTTGTCTCATACCATTCTTAGCAATGTCTTATCAGTCGGGTTTGTCACCTACCTTTCTTAGTCCCGCACCAGAAGAGGTCTCCCAGTGGGTCGCCCATTGACCTCTCAGCCATGTCCGTGGCGCTTTGACCTCTCAGTGTCACCTCAGGTTCTCCTGGGTCCATCCATTCCAACCCTCTAGACCATATAGACGATACTAAACCTTCCACCACCTCCACTGCCTTAGGCCAGAATTGAACCACTCTTCTCCCCCATGTGAATCCTATTGCCCGTCTTGTCTTGTAGATCCACACTGCATGCAAGATGTGACAAGGAAGAGAAGGATGGGGTGGATGGAACAAGGGCTTCTTTTCATCTTATGCCCAATGTGCCCATAAAGACAAAGCAACATCTGAGTAGACCTACACCATAAATCTGAGGCCTTGCCAAGAACCAATGTGTCCTCCTCTGGCTCCTGCCTGCCCGCCCCTCTCTCTCTCTCATTACCCCATACATCTAAGAGCACACACACACATTGTTCCAGAAACACTCTGTCAGACCAGACACACACACACACACACACACACACACACACACACACACACACACACACACACACACACACACACACACACACACACACACACACACACACACACACACACACACACACAGGGCGCCTTGTCCCTGGAGGCCTCACAAATTTCAGCCTTGTTGATTAAGACGAAGGTCGGACATTGTCATGGAGCGATAGAGAGGCAAAGAGAAAACTAGAGGAGGGACAAAAGCAAGGAGTGATTCTGGCCCGCTTCGCTTATACCCAGTCTTACTCAGTAAAAGCAGCAATGCAGTATTGCATTGTTACCCAAGTTCACCCCACAGTCAATCTTCGCCTCTCTTCTATTCTATCCTACTCATCCCTGAGTTCATGGAGGAGAGCATTTAGGCCTTGTCCAGGTTGTTAAAAGAAACATTCTGTTCTTCTGCAGACAGTTGGAGGCTGAAAGGAGTGTTGAGGCCTAGGGAGAAAGTGACAAGAGATCCAGATATCCTCCCTTAATCAAGCCTCCATAACAGTTAAAACCTGTATTAATAATCAATACTTTCTTTGTTTTGAGTGGCTGAGGAAGGATTACCCAAATTGTTAACATTTTTGAAGAGGACCTGGGCTGGAAGATAACATTCGCAACACATTTGGGACACATGGATATGAGTCAGTGCACTTGGCTGGATGCCTTCTCAGTGGATTTAACAACGCACTTTGAAGGATAGGATCAAGATAGGAAAGATAAGTTAAACACCATTGTGCAAATTTCAACACTAAAATAATTGTGCAGGCGTCAGACCTGTCTCTACTTGCTTTCCCAGACTGCACTGGTGATGACTCTTTTATAAAGGTTTTCCAACTCTGGGTCTCATTTGAACATGTAGAAACGCCTGTAGCATTATTGCCATTTTTAATCACAAGAGCAGTGTGGAATTGCTTAAGATAACATGGACACTGTTCACTAAGAGTTGCATCAACATTGTTTGCATAAGACACACCACAACCAATACCATATCATGAACTTCTTCTTACACTATTCACAAGG
Organism: Salmo salar; assembly: GCF_965601325.2. Classification (NCBI taxonomy): domain Eukaryota; kingdom Metazoa; phylum Chordata; class Actinopteri; order Salmoniformes; family Salmonidae; genus Salmo; species Salmo salar. The sequence continues at coordinate 44,878,043 of NC_138292.1, forward strand.
CCGTTTCTGGAGTGATAAGTGTTATTGATTATCTCCTGCACTTCCTGTCGGAGTTTGAAATGGAACTAAGATGGAGGAGCAGGGAGAAAATGTCCGTCGGGCCGGGAGTGCCAGCCAACACCGGGCTCGGCCCGTTTGCGCCACCCAGAGCCCGGCGGCTGCGCCAGACCAGAGGGAAGCATTCATTCCACAGTGTCGATATGATTAATGAAGTTCAACTACACAGCAGGGGAAAGCTACAGTAGAGGAAGGATCTGGGTGACAAAGACTAAGTCTCACACTCAAAAGTGTCCCACAGTAAAACAAAAGGGCAGCAGTTGAGTCGGTGTTGAGGGAGCAAAAGCACAATAAAAACCTTGGGAATGTTTGTGCTATGACTCAGCGACATTCAGCGACTACAAAACCACACACGGGAGTGGTCATGCTGATCCACGTGTTGCCATAGAGACGCCGCCTGTAAATGGGACACAGACTAGGCAAATACAGTACTGTCTGTGGCTGAGGTCGAAAGAACGTGGCTGTTGCCCCAGCAACCGTCCCCGAAACAAAACTGACACAAGATACCCTTCCTTACTGGCAGTGACTTGAGTAGAATTTGCATTGCAGCTTGAAGAGGCTTCGTTGTATTATATTTTTAGACAGGCGTCCTGAAAATCAACTTATAGTCAACATTTAAACCAACAAACACACACACACACAAAAGTATGCACACAGGCACAGCGGGCACAGCACAAATGAACACACAATAAGGAGATTTATTATCCACATTTTGCCCATAAAAACCTCTCCATCTGGAGAGAATAAATCAGTCGCATTCTTTCCGCTGAGCGGAACAGGAGGGGAAAAAAATTCCTGGAAGAACTGCCATTCGTAGAAGCAGATTGCTGTAATTTATTTAGCTTGTTTGTGGCTGAGAAAAGAAAGGGTCCTTTCTCTTAACAGCTCTGGACATCAATATCAGCAGTAACTTTCCAACATTGTCATTCCTCTCTAGCTATCATCAAATGGACTGTCTATGAGCTGATCTCTCCACAAGGGAGCTCTTTGTGATTCCAGGGACACAGTAGTCAGAGACAGCAACATAGCAGGGTCTGTCCATTCTGCAGGCTTTAGCTGGAGAACCAGAAAGGGAACTATCCCGAAGCTCTTTAACTGAATCCTTAAACCAACTATCATGTGTGTAGTACCCATCTTAATGACCTACTATAACCTACAGTACAGCTCTCCCAGCAGTCAATGTAAGTTGTTAGGTTTGAGCAGATGTGTGAATAGCAGCCTAATAGAGAATATATAAAGATATATTCAATAGTTGAAACATTTTGAAAAGTGAGGTAAGCGGGCAAATAAAATACATCAAGTAGACCCTCTGGTTAAAATACTATAGCAACCCTAGTTCAATAGCAACCCTTTAGCAACTCTATAGCAACCCTAGTTCAATAGCAACCCTATAGCAACCCTAGTTCAATAGCAACCCTATAGCAACTCTATAGCAACCCTAGTTCAATAGCAACCCTATAGCAACCCTAGCTCAATAGCAACCCTATAGCAACCCTAGTTCAATAGCAACCCTTTAGCAACCCTAGCTCAATAGCAACCCTATAGCAACCCTATAGCAACCCTAGTTCAATAGCAACCCTATAGCAACCCTAGTTCAATAGTAACCCTATAGCAACCCTAGTTCAATAGCAACCCTACAGCAACTCTATAGCAACCCTAGTTCAATAGCAACCCTACAGCAACCCTAGTTCAATAGCAACCCTATAGCAACTCTATAGCAACCCTAGTTCAATAGCAACCCTATAGCAACCCTAGTTCAATAGCAACCCTATAGCAACCCTAGTTCAATAGCAACCCTATAGCAACCCTAGTTCAATAGCAATCCTATAGCAACCCTAGTTCAATAGCAACCCTATAGCAACCGTAGAGGGATAGATCAGCCATAATCCAAATGGAAGTAGTGCATCTCTTAACTGGAAGCGTGAGAACATTCTTTTTGCTCTACGACTGCAATATTTCAGTACAATTCTTGTACATTTTTCAGATTTTTATTTTATTTTTGAGGAAAGCAAAGAGGGGCATTCCTTAAACATTGAATAACGTGTATTCTAAGTGTATGCTCTGAGCGAGGGAAAATAAGCAGTTCCTGAAATCCTCTCATACCATCTTTATGGAGGTGAGGAGAGACAGGCGACGCCCAATGGCAATGACTGACAGCTATGAAGTCAACCATGAAGTGAGTCAAACCACCTATACAGATGTGCTGGAGGGAGAGATGAATGGTAAAGGTGTACATTTAGGCTGAACGCAAGGACACTATAGGAAGTAACAATGCCAAGAAAAATCACCAGAAACTCAAGTGAAGCAATATATACACTATATATAAACGTAAGTATGTGGACACCCCTTTAAATTAGTGGATTCGGCTATTTCAGCCACACCTGTTGCTGACAAGTGTATAAAATCGAGCCACCGCCATGCAATCTCCATAGACAAACACTGGCATTAGAATGCCCTTACCGAAGAGCTCAGTGACTTTCAACGTGGCACCGTCATAGGACGCCACCTTTCCAACAAGTCAGTTTGTCAAATTTCTGCCCTGCTAGAGGTGCCCCGGTCAACTGTAAGTGCTCTTATTGTGAAGTGGAAATGTTTAGGCGCAACAACCACTCAGCCACAAAGTGCTGAAGCGCGTAGAGCATAAAAATCGTCTGTCCTCGGTTGCAACATTCACTACCGAATTCCAAACTGCCTCTGGAAGCAACGTCAGCACAATAACTGTTTGTCGGGAGCTTCATGAAATGGGTTTCCATGGCCGAGCAGCCACACACAAGCCTAAGATCACCATGCGCAATGCCAAGCGTCGGCTGGAGTGGTGTAAAGCTCGCCGCCATTGGACTCTGGAGCAGTGGAAATGCATTCTCTGGAGTGATGAACCACGCTTCACCATCTGGCAGTCTGAATGACAAATCTGGGTTTGGCGGATGCCATGAGAATGCTACCTGCCCCAATACATAGTCCCAACTGTAACGTTTGGTGGAGGATAAATAATGGTCTGGGCTGTTTTTCATGGTTCGGGCGAGGCCCCTTAGTTCCAGTGAAGGGAAATCTTAACGCTACAGCATACAATGACATTTTAGACAATTCTGTGCTAACCAACTTTATGGCAACAGTTTGGTGAAGGCCCTTTCCTGGTTCAGCATGACAATGCCACCATGCAAAATGAGGTCCATACAGAAATGCTTTGTCGAGAGTGGGGAAGAACTTGACTGGCCTGCCCAGAGCCCTGACCTCAACCCCATCAAACACCTTTGAGATGAATTGGAACGCCGACTGCGAGCCAGGCCTAATTGCCCAACATCAGTGCCCGACCTCACTAACGCTTGTGGCTGAATGGAAGCAAGTCCCCGCAGCAATGTTCCAACATCTAGTGGAAAGCCTTCCCTGAAAAGAGTGGAGGCTGTTATAAAAGCTAAGGGGGGGGGGGGGACCAACTCCATATTATTGCCCATGATTTTGGAAAGAGATGTTCGACGAGCAGGTGTCCATATACTTCTGGTCATGTAGTGTATTTGCAGAGACGAAGAAACTTCAGAGACCTTTCCCATGACCTAACTATGCTTTAATATACCGTAAGTTGAGCCCTTAGAAATAGAATTACTGGAATTCTATTTCTATGGTTCAGCTCCTTCTCAGCGTGTTTCCTCTTATGAGAAGAGCAGGTGGGACCTTCACTAGCAGTCTATAAATGTTGGAGTCCTAAATGTCGCAGTCCTAACTTCTGTCCATAACACAGTTGAACTGAGTTATTACACAACATCAACTCAAGACAACATGCCAAATAGATAGAGTTGGCTGTTAGAACTCATATTACTCTCATAAAAAAGCCAACATCACTACAATTTGGTGTCATTGGCTGTTGTAAATCAAGGATCTGTCCCAAAGATAACCGTGCAACACCAAGGTAAAAGATTAGGAGGATATTTATAAACGCGACTCAATAATCCAAGAGCACCATCTGGTAACGCATGTTTGTTTTCCTTTTCTAACGCGGCGTCTTAGAACAACAAATTCACCACACCCAAAGTTACAGCGCAGCAGAGCAATTACAATATCACATGGCGGTTACGGTTGCGAATGATTGCAGAGGGGAGTGGTTCAGTGGTGGTTGAGATGCTAAGCCTTTAGCCCACGTCAACTCAACAGCATTAGGATACACTGCGTTAGAAAAGGTTTGAGTCCTCCTGCATTAGGCTATTTCTATAACCCAACATATCATGAACAAAATGATCGACCTGCGCACCAATTCGTTTTAATACAGTACCTGACATTTTCTGGGCTCTTAATATCTAGCATTTTCTCATGTCACCAGTCACCGTCGCTGCAAGAGGTGACATTTACTTTGCCTTCGCTTATCAGCACAGCTGGACTGGGTCTCGCCCTATCCTGTTTTGCACTGTGAGTACCTAGCAAAGCAAACACGCTCCTTCTAACAGAGAAAGAGCCAGTTCAAACAACAGGCAGATGATACTTTCTCTTCACTCCTTCATTTCAGCGCTGGTCATATAAGAAAAGCCTACAGTATGTGGGCCTCTCAGACCCCCTCCCAGAAGAGGCTACGGGCAACAGTGTGAGTTGCAGTGTGTTCACATTTTGTCCTTCAGAGTGTGGATTTGTGGGGGGGGGGGAGAGAGACAGAGAGCGAGTGAGAGTGAGAGAAAAAGAGTGTGAGAGAGAGAGAGAAAAGCACGGTATAGTAAATCTATGGCCAGCAGCCTATCATGTTTCTCCCCTGACAACTCTGAGCTCCCCAGAGAGTAGTGGTACAGTAACCTATTAGGGCCAACAGAGACAACACATCAAAGTCAACGAACATACTTCGATCTCATGGAGGATTTAGACAATTATACAATATGGGCAAATGTTATCCTGTGGTGGAAGGTGGAGGTAGTCTCTCCCAGAGAGATTCATAGCTAGCTTAAGATTTGATAATGGCTCGCAAGAATAAAGATGAGCTGACATACTGTAATAACACTGGTGGATGGAAAGTGATACCAGCCTCCCTAGAGAAGAATTGAATGCCAACCAGATGGATTTACTTTCAGAATAACCTACCTTCGATTGTCTCGCAGAAAGAGGACACATGCGTGGTGTGCCCAGGTTGTTGCATGATGAATTGCATGCCCTCAGGTGCTAAAATGACACCTACACACTCTGTGTGCTGTCTAGAACCTAAAAGGGTTTGTCGACTGTTCCCACAGCAGAACCCTTTGAAGAACCCATTTTGGTTCCAGGTAGAATCCTTTTGGGTTCCATGTAGAATCCTTACCACAGAGGGTTCTACATAAAACCCAAAAGGGTTTTACCTGGAACCAAAAACGGTTCTCCTTACGGCGACAGCCGAAGAACCCTTTTGGAACCATTTTTTCTAAGAGTGTACTCTAGCCTGGCTAGCAAGAGGGTTGTAGTTCATGGCCTGCTCAACCATGCACCTCAACTGTTACTTTATCAGCATGCTATCTCTAACTATACTTCCATTCTACATGTTTTTGTAGACCGCCTGCTGCTTTCTGAGGGTCTGCAAAAGACATGTAAACGCATGTACAGTCATGAGTCTGTTGACTCTAGATACTTGAAAGTAAATTGCTAAACACACACACACATTCTTCACATACTGATTTCACGAAACTGGATGCAAAGTCCAAAGTTAGAGCAGATGTGTTGCTTTATCTACACCACCCATCCTAAAAAGAAAAAGAACCATGCAGCTCTACCAATACTGCATCATGGTGGTGACCTCTCCCAGTCTCCCGTTTTGAGCAAGTCCTCTCACTCAGGTGTTTCTCATCTACAGTAGGTGTTACAGCACCTGCACAGGTCAGAAGGGGCGTGAACCATTCCAGAGAGTTGTAAGATGCTAGTATAAGTGGTCTGGGAACAGGGCAAGTCACAACCCAGCCTTTCAACTTCACTAGAGGGGCCTCTCTTTCAAGACAGCATAAAAGAACAACACTGCTACAGGGATGTTTCAGTATGATTAACACATGTTGTGTGCATGTTCCTGCATGCGCATGTAAGGAATTTCATATCTACATGCCAGTGATTCCATTTCCCAAATGCGCCACCTTGGAGACAACTGTTATTACCGCACTGTCCATCGCTGTTCACCTTGAAACACTCGATTATCCCCTAACTATTTGATACAAGGCAGCTCCCTGCACAACTACACTGGCCTGAAACTCAATGCATCATTGTGATAGATTTGGCAAAGAAATTGAAAGGCTGCACGCCTACATCTGTACACATTGTCCTGTCATCTCGTATACAAATCCCAGCAAATGCAAATGCAAAACAGCACCACCGCTAACATAATTTCCAACCATTACAATAACATTATCTGTCCGACATTTTCTCCGACATTTACCTACGCCTTTATGTGGATTCCTTCTATCCCTTATGGTATGTTCATGTTATTAGAGTATTGTACTTCTACTGAGACAGATGGCAGCAGACCCCGGTGTCCCACCCTTCCTTCTGATGATTCAAACAACAGAAGAAGAACTCATTAGTTCATTGCATATTATTTGAACACATTTTTTTTTTACTAGGTATAGGCAATGTAAATCTTCAATATGTTCGCAACTAGTAAAGCATACCAAGACAAAACATGTCAATTTTAACAACCTGTGACTCTTTCAAAGTCTTATGTCTCAGAACCCATCCGTGTGAGAGGCGGTTGAACTTTCCGTAGTTGGCAGGAGTAAACCTCCAGGGTAAATCTTGAACCGTTCTTCCTTCCGTTAAAAGAGAACAATGGGATCAGACTACAACTGAACTGTTAAAATGCATCTTTCACATCTGACTTTTGCAAACAAACACAATAATTGAATAGTAGAGTAAGCAACAAGTCTTGAGCTTTCAGAAGGGATTCGTGATACTGAGGAGTCTAGGCTATAGGTTAGTAGTAGATGCTTCAGTGATAGATTTATGGTCGCTGTAGGAGTGTGCACTCTATATAATCCTCCTGACACATCAACCTAGTTTGCACTGAGACCTCACACCATGACAAGGCCTGGATGACTTGCCAACATTGCCACCTACTGGGATAAAAGAGTAGAGCCATGTGTTCAAAATGTGACATATTACGCTTTGGCCATAAGTCAATAGGCTTACTTTTCATCCCCCCAAATGGAAGTATAATTATACTGGTATAATCTACTACTAACTGTATATCAATGTAGACATGATCTACTAATACAAGTTCAATATTACTTCCCTACTAGAGACAAAGGTTACTAGGTCTACTTCAAATATCAAGTCAAATACTGACACCTAGCCATTTACTGACATGACACTGTATAATTTACCTGGGCATCTACCTTTTAAAACGCAGCAAGTGCCCATATACCCTATTGTTGTCTACTTTAGCCTTTAAACCAAAACAGAACAGACAGATCTGGGAACAGGCAAGTGAGTGATGATTGTGGGTGTGTGTGGGGGGGGGGGGGGGGGATGTTACGGGTGACGGACGGGCTGTTCTGTGCACTTTGGAGATGGACAACAATCAAAGAGCACAATCAGAATCTGGGAGGGGAACAATCTGAACTCTTAACTACTTCTACTCTCTGAACTCTTAACTACTCCTACACTGGAACATTCCAGGATAGTCACCACTCCTGGAAGGATGCAAACCAGCTGCACAAGGGCCAGAAAGACTCAAGCCTGTCAAGCCTCAAGGGAGCATGTCAACAAAAAAAACAACATTGTAACTTTGTATTATTGACTTAAATATACCCTACTTTATTGAGAAATGTTCTTCTCTGGGGAAACACACACATATACATTCACGTGCCATTATACACATGCACATGCCCACACCCACCCACCCACCCACTAACCCACGACAATCAGAAACTCTCCATAATATGCTCCCATTGGCAGTATGTTCCTCAGAGCTGGTGTTTACTGTAACGCCCATCAATACCAGTAGGAAGAAAGACTGCAACACTGGAGGGACTTGGTGGAGAAAAACACACCCTTGGCCATTGTCATCCAATAATTCCCAAATGCACACACACACACACACACACACACACACACCCACACACACACACACACACACACACACACACACACACACACACACACACACACACACACACACACACACACACACACACACACACACACACACACACACACACACACCGAGCCCTCAACTCTCTCCCTTTCTCCCTCTCTCTGAATGCATTCTGCCTCGACCAGCCAAACTGCAATCTCAGTCAGACTGCAGTTTTAGGCTTTTCCTAAACTCAACTGGCATTCAAAGCCACAACAAAAATCAGACAGACACGCTCCTTATTCCATTCCATGGGAGGTCTCGAAGGAGACACAGAAGGACCTTTCACCCTTAGACAGACGCAGACGCACATGTACACACTCTCCATTAAAATACTCTTAATGAGAAGGAGCCTTGCCAGTGGCCACTAGACTAGGAATCAGCTGCAGCCTCAGATTAAGTAGGACAGACAGACGGGCTGATCTGGAGAGGTAACTGCTTAGTGTTTAGAAGAGGAGCCAGTAACGGTGGCCTAAATAGCTCACTTAACCTCTACAGTACAGCACTGATGCCAGCTGTTCCCATAAAGGACTGGTCTGGTCTGGATTAGTTTGAAGTGAATCTCAAGTCTTTCATCAATTCATTGCGTTCCCCCCCAGGGCCTTTTCATACAATGAGTTGAGAGGGAGGCAGAGAGAGGGCTATCGACAAAAGAGTTTTAATGATGGGGGTGTTATTGAGAAAGGCAGAGGGTGAGAGGGTGAAGAGTATAGAGAAAGCAGTATGTGTCTGTGTGTTACTGTAGGCCATGTTCAGACAAACTTTATATTCGTCAAAAACAGATTGAAACAACATGTCATTTAACAGGTCTGTCATTTATTGGACCTTTGACAGACAAGCGGGTGTGTATGTGTGCACAGTGTAGTGCATCCATCTGTCTGTATAGGCCTTGTTGCATTCTGTGTGTGTATATATATATATATATATATATATATATATATATATATATATATGGGATGCTGGCCTTCTAGGCAGAGTTCCTCTGTCCAGTGTCTGTGTTCTTTTGCCCATCTTAATATTTTATTTTTATTGGCCAGTCTGAGAGATGGCTTTTTCTTTACACCTCTGCCTAGAAGGCCAGCATCCCAGAGTAGCCTCTTCACTGTTGACGTCGAGTCTGGTGTTTTGCGGGTACTATTTAATGAAGCTGCCATTTGAGGACATGTGAGGCGTCTGTTTCTCAAACTAGACACTCTAATGTACTTGTCCTCTTTCTCAGTTGTGCACCGGGGCCTCCCACTCCTCTTTCTATTCTGGTTAGAGACAGTTTGCGCTGTTCTGTGGAGGGAGTAGTACACAGTGTTGTACGAGATCTTCAGTTTCTTGGCAATTTCTCACATGGAATAGCCTTAATCTCAGAACAAGAATAGACTGATGAATTTCAGAAGAAAGTCTTTGTTTCGGGACATTTTGAGCCTGTAATCGAACCCATGCTCCAGATACTCAACTAGTCTAAAGAAGGCCAGTTTTATTGCTTCTTTAATCAGAACAACAGTTTTCAGCTGTGCTAACATAATTGCAAAAGGGTTTTGTAATGATCAATTAGCCTTCTAAAATGATAAACTTGGATTTGCTAACACAACGTGCCATTGGAACACAGGAGTGATGGTTGCTGATAATGGTCCTTCGTAGATATTCCATAAAAAATCTGCCGTTTCCAGCTACAATAGTCATTTACAACATTAACAATGTTATTTTAATTGACAAAAATTGACCAAAAAAAATGTGCTTTTCCTTCAAAAACAAGGACATTTCTATGTGACCCCAAACTTTTGAACGGTAGTGTATATACAGTTGAAGTCGGAAGTTTACATACACTTAGGTTGGAGTCATTGAAACTCGTTTTTCAACCATTCCACAAATCTCTTGTTAACAAACTATCGTTTTGGCAAGTCAGTTAGGACTAACTGACCTAAGACAGGGAATATTTACTAGGATTAAATGTCAGGAATTGTGAAAAACTGAGTTCAAATGCATTTGGCTAAGGTGTATTTTATCTTCCGACTTCAACTGTGTGTATGTGTTTGAGGTAGACAGATTAGTATGTAGTGGAGGGGAAATCGAGGGCAGGTGGGTAGTGTTGCTTAATCCTGCAAAACAGCAAACAGAGTCACTCACATCAACGATTAGGCTTGGGATTCTTATGACATTTTAAATAACCCTTTTTTTGCTTGTTGGGGCAGTCTAGAAATAGAACATCAATCATCACATCATACCATTTGACTAGGTTACACATACAGGACCAAGCCAGAGGTATAAGGACAACAAAACCAAGACCCCTAATTAGTAAAAGGTATACACAACCATTACCAGCACTCAAGCTTGCGGTCTTGTCTACCCTGCAAGCACAGACAGAAGGAGCACACAGTAAACTAGCTGTACTGTAGCATAAAACAGCCCATTGGCAGTCAGCCAGGCTGAACTTTAAGAACCAGGCTCAATACATTATGGTTGTTGATGTCATCAAGTTTTATGCACTAATCCCTGTAGATGTGCAGAGAGACCACACATGCATCTCCCCATATCTCATTCCCATACACGTGCGCGCACACACACACCCACACACACACACCTTATGCCTTTGTAACCGTGAAGTAAATACGGTGCAGAAGGATCTGAACTCCCCTGGCCTACAGTATGCAGCCCCTGGATACAGACAGACAGACACCGGTCGTGTGTTGGCTCTAGTCTGCTATGGTGTCTATACTCCCCGGCTAGTCCAGAGGGTCTGTCACGCATACTCTGCACCTGCGTTTGTTTCCTCCACCATTCTAAGGTTTCTTCACTTTCAGCGTTCCACATTTGTACCCACTAACACAATCCGCTGTCTTACCTTTGGTCGAGGAGTAGGGAGAAGACATGCCTTAGCAGCTCCTGAGACCTTTGGAACTGCAGGAGCTAGGTCTCTTGAGATTCCTTGCTGAAGCGTTTCTTTTGCTTTTCTCCCTGTCTCTTGATCTCAGTTTGTGCAGCCTGGTTTCTGTCTTTCTCTGTCTATCGTCCTCTCCCTTTCTAACACGTCACGCCTCGTAGTTCCACAGAATAGGAGTCCCCCTCCCCCCTTCACAGGTTAGAGCCGCCCTCACTCATAAGGCCCATGTAAGCACCGCTTGTGTGAGAGAGAGAGTGTGTGTGTGTGTATGAGTGTGTCAATGCAGCGCTCAAGTGCTTTGAGAGAGGCGAGGTATTCACATCAGCAACAAAGGCCAGCGGGGAATAAAAAAAACTTCAAAAGAACAGGACAAGAATGCAGAATGAGAAAATAGTTCTGCATTCGATTCAGTGACAAATGCAAACCAGCCAACCACTGACACTGTGCACTTGAGACGTGAGACGCAGGCTCATGATTCATTATAAGGAGACAAGTGCAATGCTTTGACGACATCCCCAGCTGCCATCCTCTACTGCTCGGTTCAGCGCTTAGCTAGCGGCGTTAAAACAGTTTGCACCTCCTGAGAGATCCTGTGGTAGAGTGAAGTCTATATCCTGACTGACAGCCAGACGGACAGATAGCCAGACATGCAGACGGAGATACAGACGGATGGACAGACAGAGGACGCCTTGATGAAAGCAGCAGTGTGTGGGGGGGAGACTATCACCACAGAGTTCCATGGAGGCGGAGGGTCGAGGTGGTTAAGTGTTCTGGCACAGTGACAGAGTGGTTCAGTGGCATGGCCCTCTGCCAGCCCTACTGACGGAGCGGGGGGATACAGTCTGTTTGGGAATGCAGTAGAATACAGAATGTGTCCTACATAGAAACAATCTACTAGCCCCTTAACCTAAACACCACATGTAGATGTGAAAGAATTAGACAGGTGTAAGAAATATGGTAATAGCTCCACCTTGCCCTCTAGTAAACTAAACGGATACTTTAGACCATATTGCTTGTGCCCAACCAATTATTTAGGATCTATACAAGTCTATGTAAGTCCAAGGGGTAGGGCTAGACGTTGTTTCTTGACCTTTGTGCAGCCTTTATATTGAGTAAGTACAAAGCAGAGAGGTGTAGTGCGCAACATCAGCATTGATACGTCGCTGTAACACTAAAGAACGTGTAGCAGTTGCAGCGCAGGTGTGTTACTACACGTGTAGCTTCACGGTGGTGTAGTTCAAAAAGGTGCAGTGTTGAGCAGCTGGAGATTGACGATGCTATGTGCACGCAGTTAACCATTTACAGTTATCATGGCCTAAATGGCACACCGTACGTAAGCACAGCACAAGGTAAGTATGACTGCAGCAGAACGCAAACACTGACCTTAAAAGACGGAGACAAATCTTTTTTTACAAATCTTAGTAACACCAGCTGGAGTGGAGGGGTTAACGGAGGCGAGGGATGTGATTGTTACGGCGGTGAGGGACGTGACTGTTTGTTTTGTGGCCGATTTTATTTTTTTAAACGCGGAGAATGTTTGTCGTTTTCGTCCAATTCCATTTATTGTAATCTCCCATAAAAAAAAAACATGTTTTTGCAAAATACCAAACAAATCTCTTCCTTTTCCGTGGCAAAACATTTTGCTACGGTGCGCACTAATGAGTAAAACCCAGCTGCACCCTGTTTCTGCTTCTGTCCTGATCACATATTAACCACCAGCAGAGGGACACTTCACCCAGGGAAAGCCCTAACCTGCAGCCGTGGAGGGACATGCCTTATGTTTATCTACTGTACTGTCTACTGCTCCCCTGGGCCTCACAATCACTGTGAATAGCTTGACGACAGAGGTGGAAAACAGTCCTGTGATGCATTTCCTACCAGTGATGACCATGTCAAAGGAATGTCCTGCTTTCAGGAAGCTTGTGTCGCTGGTGTGGCAGAGTGGTTGTGGGAAATTGGGAATTGACGTGAAACCACAGGAACGCAGGTCTGAATCCCATGTGGGGACATTTTGGAAATGTTGAGTTGAACTAATAAAGATGTATGAGTGCATGACTCAGCATTGTTTGTTCAACAGTAATAGGATATTGCTGACAATGGCTATATTCACTTAAAAGTTTGTTATTACTAACTAGTTCAAGGGTTCTCAACCTTTTCTGTTCAGGCCAACTGAAATGCTTTTAAAATCCCCCTACATAAGAGATCGTTCAAAAGAAGCTATCCTTGAGAGGTTATCCAGGGACAGTGTTTTGATATCTAAGGCAGTATTTCCATATCCCACTCACATACGTACACACACAACTACACACACGCACACACTCACACTCACACCCATCAACATCGTCCTCAGAATCAAGGCCAGAGTGTTTGATGGGATTCCCAGATGAAGTAACTGGGATAAACTGGGAAGGACAACCGTCGGATGGGAGATCCCATTCCCTGCCCCACCAAAACAAGAAGACATAAACAATACCAGACAATGGGACCAGCAGCCACCCAGCCATCGTTCTACACGCCAAAACACTGTAGCCACCTCCGCTAGTATACAGTAGCCAGCTGACTGGCTTCAGTAGCCAGCTGACTAGAGTATGATAGCGATCATCAGTGGTAAATCACAGGGTTACTGTTGTGGTTTCAGGACTCTCAGACTAGACATAGGAATGGATCAGATAAAACTGAACAGGACGTTCGGATTTTCCCTGATAGAGCAGGCAGCGACGCATCCCCCCTCCTGTCATTGGCAGCTGAGCGGAGGAATCGATGGGCTCTTGTCTGTCTGTCTGTCTGTCTGTCTGTCTGTCTGTCTGTCTGTCTGCTCACTGATTATTAACCATTCCCAGTAAGTCAAGCATCTACCAAAGCGCTATTGTTACATTCTGACTGCCACCATACCATCAGTGATCAATGGGAAAGCCAAACACTTGGGTAAATAACTTAAGAGTAATGAGATGTCGATCAGGGCCACTGCCCTGCAAAGGGTGTTGCCTTCGGATAGAACATTACAGTAAATCAAGGTCCTGTTCATGAGCTGTTAAACCCGATGTCCTGGCTCAAACAACAAACTTGGCCCCTCATACTGTACTACCCTGACCAACTAGTCGTAGGCTAATCTTCACTTCCAATTGGCTCATTTGAACCCTCTGCTCTCCAATGCAACTCTTCCCCAATCCCCATCTTATTCAGAGCGATATATCGGTTCACCTATATTATTGGCCGATATTGGCCTTTTACCGAGATATCTGTGTCGGCTAATAATAACTGATAATCAATCAATAGGAATTGGATCCCAAAAAAACATATTGGTCTATGTTTGAAACCATAGTAGGAAATGGATGTCCTCAAATCAACAGTAGATGGCAGAAAAATGGTCCAAGCAACAGACTGAGTGATGACAAGTCAGCCAGATATAGCCTAGTGCGGAGGGATTTTTGAGGTGGGTTCGATTTAGGTTAGGTTTAAAAAATATATCTAATTATCAAATAATGACATTAAAATGATTTAAGAACTTTTTATTGGAAATTCCAAAGCCCAATATAGTGAACAATCAATTGCCAAAACATTGAAAACATGTCATTCTCTTTGTCAGGTCCACATTGCGTAGACATCAACAGAAAACGAGGAAATTATAAGGAAAAAATAAATATGTATATTACTTCATTTATAATTTTTCATACCTTAAATTCATCATCTCATCTCTGCTCAAGCAGAAGCAAGCAGCCAGCCAGCCAGCCAGCCAGCCAGACATCCAAACGTTATCTCTATGCGCCCCATACTGTACTGTCTTTGAGACATCCTATTTAGCTAGGCTAGTCACTAGCTGGCTAGCTAGTAGCTGCCTAAGTATGCTGCAGAGCTGTCTGACAAAATTATTTGACTAGTTCTTCAAAGTAGATGCATACTGTACTACAACTATCAAGCAGGGAAGAACAAGTGCAATGGATTATGGTCATTGTAGTGAATTACCACATTTCTGCGCTGAACCCGGTTGAATATTTGCCCAGCGTCCCACATCGTTCTTGACGTGATTTCTCTCATGAATGATTTGATTTCTCTCTAGAGAAACGGTGCGCTCAGCTCACAAAAACATTTAAACAAAATTGGAATTCAAGTAATTAAACCGTTGTCAGGTCAATTAATTGTAAAAAAATAAAATAATGTAAAAATAAAAGGTTAAACCACTCAGCACTAGCCAGATATCCTACATCTGCATTGTTGCACAGGAATTCTGTCCTATTTTGTGGAATCCTTGCCCTCTGAACCCTCTGGATTTCATAACATAATTCAGGGATGGGTAACTGGCATGACCCCCTTTTGAAGGCCTTCAGTCGGGGTCTCAACTTACTGTTGCAGGTTATAATAGTAGAATACACATGATTGAGAAAAACTACTGATTCACAACCAGACACTGATAGTTGACATGGGCTAACTGAGTGACTAACATCTTTCAGATCGGTAAATTAGTCTAGTGGCCAGCTGTCTAAAAACGTTGTAATCATAGTCGAATTACCCCAATTGATTTTGTTAGTCAGTCTCACTAAGATGTCATATAAAAAACAGCAAACATTTCTCTCCACCCTACAACAAAATGTGTAGAGGTGCAGGAAATTACTTATAAAATTGCAAAATCCACGTGTGGGTACGCAGACCCGCGAGCAACTGCGGCCCCCGAGTTCAGATTTTTCTATAGCCCCCAGCCCCATCAACGTTCCCCATCCCTGACACAATTTATTGGCTTTGCAAACAACTCTATTGACAGCTGACTTGGATTGACAATTAAAACATCACCAGGAAAATAACCTGGTTTTCTACTAGACCCACCACAGCAGTGCAGGTACAGTACTATAGATGTACAGATGTCATATCTTAATTTGAGCCAGTTTCACACAGAAGGAAAATAGTCCTGCAGCCACAGGAAATGAGAATAGCTATGTGGATTATAATTAATGGAGAATGTTTTGGGGGGTTGATACATTTTTCATTAGGGCAAATCAAGTCAAATTTTTTACTGGAAATTATATATTTTAGAAGCCTTTTTAAACCTTGAATACACTACACGTTTGCATTTCTTGCAACACCAGGATGATCAAATTAAGATACAGCATCTGTAAATCTCCAGTTCAAGGAGTAAGCTCCAGACTATCCATGTCTTCCTGTAGAATTCCTTTCATTCTGCCCAGACTGAGGCAGGCTCATATTAAAAAAAGCAAACAGCCACTTCATACACAAGGGGGCATGGCTTTACAGTAGCTCCCATGTACAGAATACTGCCCTTTCATCTGATATCAGATTCCATAAAAACAGCTACAATTTACAATTTCCTCAACAACAAAAAAACTCTTGCGGCTTTTCCTTCCTGTCTTTGTTGTCTCTCCTCCTTCAAAACTCTCACCAGAATCTGATTCACTGAATCCCTGAACATGCACACAAACACACAAACACACAAACACACACACACACACACACACACACACACACACACACACACACACACACACACACACAGAGTGACTTTAGGAAATATTCACAACCCTTGTCTTTTTCCACATTTTGTTGCGTTACAGTTTCAATATAAAATGGATTTAATTCATATTTTGTGTCACTGGCCTACACACACAATGCCCCATAATGTCAAAGTGGAATTATGTTTTAAGACATTTTTACAAATAAATAAATAAATAAAAGGCTGAAATGTCTTGAGTCAATTAGTATTGAACCCCTTTGTTATGACAAGCCTAAAGAAGTTCAGGAGTAAAATGTTGCTTAACAAGTCACATAATAAGTTGCATGGACTCACGCTGTGTACAATAATAGTTGTTTTTTTATTGTCTACCTCATCTCTGTACCTCACACATACAATTACCTGTAAGGTCCTTCTGTCGAGCAATGAATTTCAAACATAGGTTCAACCACAAAGACCAGGGAGGTTTTTCCAATGCCTCGCAAAGACATAGAATATCCCTTTGAGCATGGTAAAGTTATTAATTACACCCTGGATGGTGTATTAATACACCCAGTCACTACAAAAGATACAGGCGTCCTTCCTAACTCAGTGGCTAGAGAGGAAGGAAACCGCTAAGGGATTTCAACAACATTGTAGTTACTCAGAGGTTTAAGGCACTGCATCTCAGTGCTTGAAGCGTCACTACAGACACCCTGGTTCGATTCCAGGCTGCATCACAACCGGCTGTGATTGGGAGTCTCATAGGGCGGCGCACAATTGGCCCAGCGTCGTCCGTGTTTGGCCGGTGTAGGCCGTCATTGTAAATAAGAATTTGTTCTTAACTGACCTGCCTATTTAAATAAATGTTTAAAAAAAGAAAAAAAAGAAGGAAGCCTGTACAGAACAAAAAATATTCCAAAACATGCATCTTGTTTGCAATAAGGCACTAAAGTAAAACTGCAAAAAATGTGGGAAAGAAATTAACTTTAAGTTCGGAATTCAAAGCGTTATGTTTGGGGAAAATCCAACACAACACAGTACCACTCTTTATATGTTCAAGCATGGTGGTGGCTGCATCATGTTATGGGTATGGGTATGCTTGCCATTGGCAAGGACTAGGGAGTTTTTTGGGGGATAAAAAAAACTGAATAGAGCTAAGCACAGGCAAAATCCTTGAGGAAAACCTGATTCAGTCTGCTTTCCAACAGACACTGGAAGACAAATTCACCTTTCAGCAAGACAATGAACTATAACACAAGGCCAAATATACACTGGAGTTGCTAACCAAGACAACATTGAATGTTCCTGAGTGGCCTAGTTACAGTTTTGACTTAAATCAGCTTGAAAATGTATGGCAAGAACTGAAAATGGCTGACTAAAGCTTGAATAATTTTAAAAAATGTAAAAAGAATAATGTGCACATATTGTACAATCCAGGTGTGGAAAGCTCTTAGAGAGACTTACCAAGAAATATTCAGCTATAGTCACTGCCAAAGGTGATTCTAACATATATTGACTCAGGGGTATGAATACTTATGTAAAAAAATATATATTTATGTCTTTACTTTTCAATACATTTTCATACAACAACAAAAAATGTGTTTTCACTTCGTCATTATGGGGTATTGTGTGTGAGAAAGAAAATTGATTTGAATCCATTTTGAATTTAGGCTGTAACAACAAAATATGGAACAGATCAAGTAGTAAGAATACTTTCTGATGGCACTGTACATGTATATACACAGACACACAATAGACACAGCGTAGTACTGTATTCACAGCAGCACACACACAGGTGTATCCCCGCCATGTTTAGCAAGCTAGCTGCTCCACTAACTTCTACTAATTGTGTCAAAACAGCTGATTCCACAATTACAGTAACAAGTGAGATCAATGATGCCAAGTTAATCTGTACTTTGCATTCCTGAGTATGAAGAATGTTGCAGGAGGAATCCTACAACATCTCAACAACTGATGAAACTGAAGAAGATAAAGGGAAATCAAGAAAGAAGACTTATTGGAGAGATATAGCAGGCAATTGGAACAAACAAACAAACTGTGCGGTCAGTGTGGACCACCAGTAAGGTCATGTGAACCCCAGTCCCCTGAACCCAGGCCAAGGGCCAACCAGAACATGCCTTGCTGGGAAGCTGTCTGTCCTCACCCTTTTGTGTCTTTCCTAATGAGTCAGGAGGTGTGTGGAGGATACACTGGGGCTGATGAGTCAGCTGTAAAATAACACTGTCAAACTTAGTCTCACACACACACACACACACACACACACACACACACACACACACACACACACACACACACACACACACACACACACACACACACACACACACACACACACACACCACAAAGGGCCAGGAAAAGGGTTAAGCAAACACCCACAGGTCAGGAGACCCCGCCCCTCTCTCACTCTATCGTCAGAGTGGCGCAGTGGTCTAAGGTACAGCATCTTAGTGCTAGAGGTGTCACTACAGACCCTGGTTCGATTCCAGGCTGTATCACAACTGACCGTGATTGGGGCGGCAGGTAGCCTAGTGGTTAGAGTGTTGGGCCAGTAACCAAAAGGTTGCTAGATTGAATCCCTGAGCTGACAAGGTAAAAATCTGTCGTTCTGCTCCTGAACAAGGCAGTTAACCCACTGTTCCTAGGCCATCATTATAAATAAGAATTTGTTCTTAACTGACTTGCCTAGTTAAATAAAGTTTAAATAAATAAATAAGGAGTCTGATAAGGCCGGTGCACAATTGGCCCAGTGTTGTCCGGGTTAGGTTTTGGCTGGGGTAGGCCATCATTGTAAATAATCACTTGTTCTTAACTGACTTGCCTAGTTAATAAAGGTTAAATAAAAAATACAAAAAATGAGCCAACATTCATCACATATCCTACTGCGGTGCCTCTTGAAGTCTGACTGAAAAGTCAAACTTGTAGTGATAGACCGATGTCTAACAGCGCCCTGTAATCATCATCAGACTGGTGGTAATTTGACCAGGGTCAGTTTGTTATTGGCACGGCACTCTGTTCACATTGTCTCGATGATGGTAGAGTAGCTTCAGGTCGACACATTGAAGATCATAGGCTACACTCAACTCTACTAACCATCCCAAACTCCTTTCATATTGATACTTGTCTGTACATTTTGTTATGGCTTTACACATCGCCTAAGTAACACCCAAGAAAATAGCATTTCAATTGACATTCAAGGCCTATCCTCAGTAAAGTATATGACTTCAACTAACTCAAACATATTGTTTCAACCAATGTGTTTGACTGATTTTAAAAATCTAGTCAAATAGCATTATGAGTATTTTAGACTTATGCAATAGTGAGAGGGGGTTAGGCACGCCAACATCTTTCAGCCAAACTAGGTCAAGTCTCAGCACTCGGATTCTGAAAGAGGCTGAGGTATTTGATGCCATTCAGGGACTAGCCCAGCACAGTGAGAGGGCACAACCCAGTGCAAACACTCCACACAATCACATGGAGCTAACAGGGGCCAGTACTGTTACCGACTGTGGGTCTGTGTGGCTCAGTTGGTAATAGTGTGGCACTAGCAACACCAGGGTTGTTGGTTCAATTCCCACTGGGACCATAACATGTATAGCCTCGCAGCACTGTACTTTGGACAAAAGTGTCTGCTAAATAGCACACGTTATTATGAGGGCAGTTAGAGCTTCATGGCTAAGAAAAAAAATCATTTCAAAATAGCTAATCAAAGAGCTTAACCTTTATCATTATAATTACCAATTAGGGGAATGTTGAATAATTTCTGACAGGAGGGTATGGGGAGGTAAGGGGGAGGCCCTCTAGCAGGGTCTCCCCAACCCCTCCTTATATCACACCTGGCGGGGTTGGGTCAAACTGTCTTTGGCAGGATAGTGGGAGGAGCCCTGCAGTAGGGCCTCTTCAGCCCCTCCTGGTCGGACGCCTGGTAAGGACTAATCGGGACATCTCGAGCAGGCTAGTGTGGGGAGGTAGGGAGGGGGCCCTCATGTAGGAACCCTCCCTTCTTAACTGAAATCTGGTTGAGGCAAATCGGAATATATGAAATCCTAAACAATACCATCCAGACTTATTAGGCATGGGCACACGTACTGAAACTACATGATAGTGTATACACTTGGTAAGTACAAGCGAAATAACACACTTGTTTGTTATGTTTTCTGTTGTTACCAGGAGTTCAGTATTGCAGTTCTTGGTCTGACTGACCTCCGGCGCTAAGGAAATGAGGGTGCAGGAACTTCAGGAAGGCAGGGTATGTGGAGTACCTCCCTGCATGCCACTCACGTAAGACCCAGGGATTCCCCCTTACATAGGGTTGCAAAGCTACCAGTAATTTGCCAAAGTTATCCAAATCCAGCGGTGTCATTAGGTCTGGGCTTCCGGGGCTTCAGTCCCGGATGTTTTTGGTCCAGCCCCAAACCTTTAAAAAATATATATTCAGTATTTAAAACAAAATGATTTAGTGCCAAAAATAAACGGACAAAAAATAAACAATACAATAGGCAGTAGCAGGCACTTCAGAATGTAGTGGACCGCTCACCAGGCCTCGAATTTCCCGGCGGCATCGACGGCCATGGCCACTTGTGTTGCCGTAATGCCCACAAAAAAAAATCTGCGCCTTTCGGCCGTGGTGCCCTTGAGCTGAATTTAACAATATATCACAATATCTTTGACATTCTTCCTCACAGCTTGATCAGTCAGTGTAGAATACACCGCAACTTTCTGCTCGAGGTATCTCTCAACCGTTTCATGTCTTGAATTCCATCTAGTAGGGACATCTTGGATTAGTTTGTGGTTTGGCAGCTCCGGCATCTCCTGTTTTGTCTTGAAAACATGTGCAGCAGTTGTGCTTTTATGAAAGAAGGATACCACCTTCCTGATCTTTGCTTGGAGGAGAGAGATTGGAATCACTGACATTGCTTTTTGAGATGCTAGATTATTGACGCGAGCAAAGCATCCTATCTGTGGCCCCAATCCGGCTAGTGCAACTGCATTTACAATATTTCTAGCGTTGTCAGTGGTCACAGGAATCGTTACATTAACCCTCTCCAACTTCCACACTGCAACTACTTCCCTTAGCTCTCCCCCCAAGTTTACACTGGTGTGACTACTCTCAAGGGGACGTGTTTGAAGGACATGGCTTTTTATCTCCCACTCTGCCGTAATGAAATAAGCCGTCACAGTAAGGTAACTCTCTGTAGCTCTAGACGTCCAGCTGTGTGGTGTTAGAGCAACAGACCACGTTTCTGACAACTCACTCTCAAGGTGTTCTTTAGTTTTTTTGTATAAGGAAGGTATTAATGTCTGGGCAACACGCGTACGGGAAGGAAGAGTGAAGCGCGGCTCGACCACTTTAAACATGTTTCTGAACCCCTCATTCTCTACCACAGAGAAGTGGTTGCCGTTTAATTTTTTCGCCAAGTCCCACCGATTGGCACTTTGGGGTGATGTTGGCGCAAATGAGTAGTCATCTTACTCGTATAGGCTATCGGCAATGAACAGAGCCTACATGTTGTAGGAGTTTTATCCACCACTCGTTGGCCATCCCCGTTATAGTTTACGGGGAAACCGAAGTGTTCCCAGACGGCAGACCTGAATGATACTGGGGCGTCTTCTAGTTCTGGCTCGCCAATGCTTGCTTTGTTGCTCCTCTGCATTTAGCTAACTGCTAATTCCTTCACATGCTAATTGCTGCTACGATGCTCTCTCAGCTCTGTTCTCGCTGGAGTGAAATAACTAACGAGCGGAGCTGCATACAGCTACAAGACAACTTTTTTTTTTCTTTTACTTTATTACTGTGTGGAAATTTTTCCCACTTTAATTTATACGCCATTGGTTTATGCAGTAATATTTTTTTACAATGAAATATATTTTCCTAGCTATAATATATGATTAATGTATGTTCGGTTCGCAGTGCGTACCGAAATGTGCACCGTGGACCCTGTACCGAACCGTTTCACCCCTACTGTCATGTGATCGGGTCCTTTTCACAGGCATTGCAGCTCTGAATTAGGCTACAAGTGAAGACAGACACACTGGGGATGCATTGGCACGTGTCCTTATCGAAATTCAAGACGCATATTGAAGATATTAAAAGAACTATGTCAATCTACTATCCCCATAGTACAAAAGTTGACGTATTCTAATTGGTCAGCTTGTCATTCTGTGTGAGAAATAAATATTCCAAACAGACTGAGAATGTTGTGGGACGATAGATCCCAAACTAATACAATCACTGTACATTAAAACAAAATGTTTTGAAAAGCAATGAGGCTGATGCAACAGATCAGAACGTTTAGCTTAAAATGTTGATCAACTATTAGGCTATATCTTCACATTATAAAACGCAGCAATGCGCATACGCCAGTAGACCATAAGCGCAAATGTTCCAAAATGCAATTAGTGGGAAAACACTGTTCTCAAAAGCGCACCGCAAATACGAGTGGTTTCATAAGACAGAGATGATAATATAAACAAGTTTTAATGACTCCAATCTAAGTGTATGTAAACTTCCAACTTCAACTGTATGTAAATATATATATATATACAGTTGAAGTCGGAAGTTTACATACACTTAGGTTGGAGTCATTAAAACTCGTTTTTCAACCACTCCACAAATTTCTTGTTAACAGACTATAGTTTTGGCAAGTTGATTAGGACATCTACATTGTGCATGACACAAGTAATTTTTCCAACAATTGTTTACAGAAAGATTATTTCACTTATAATTCACTGTATCACAATTCCAGTGGGTCAGAAGTTTACATACACTAAGTTGACTGTGCCTTTAAACAGATTGGAAAATTCCAGAAAATTATGTCATGGCTTTCGAAGCTTCTGATAGGCTAATTGACATAATTTGAGTCAATTGGAGGTGTACATGTGGATGTATTTCAAGGCCTACCTTAAAACTCACTGCCTCTTTGCTTGACATCATGGGAAAATCAAAAGAAATCAGCCAGGACCCCAGAAAAACAATTTTAGACCTCCACAAGTCTGGTTCATCCTTGGGAGCAATTTCCAAACGCCTGAAGGTACCATGTTCATCTGTACAAACAATAGTATGCAAGTATAAACCCCATGGGACCACGCAACCATCATACCGCTCAGGAAGGAGTCGCGGTCTGTCTCCTAGAGATGAACGTACTTTGGTGCGAAAAGTGCAAATCAATCCCAGAACAACAGCAAAGGACATTGTGAAGATGCTGGAGGAAACAGGTACAAAAGTATCTATATCCACAGTAAAACGAGTCCTATATCGACATAACCTGAAAGGCCGCTCAGCAAGGAAGAAGCCACTGCTCCAAAACCACCATAGAAAAGCCAGACTACAGTTTGCAACTGCACATGGGGACAAAGATTGTACTTTTTGGAGAAATGTCCTCTGGTCTGATGAAACAAAAATAGAACTGTTAGGCCCTAATGACCATCGTTATGTTTGGAGGAAAAAGGGGGAGGCTTGCAAGTCGAAGAACACCATCTCAACCGTGAAGCACAGGGATGGCAGTATCATGTTTTGGTGGTGCCTTGGTGCAGGGTAGACTGGTGCACTTCACAAAGTAGATGGCATCATGAGGGAGGGAAATTATGTGGATATATTGAAGCAACATCTCAAGACATCAGTCAGGAAGTTAAAGCTTAATAGACGTGGCGGGCCTGGTACAGCTTCTGGTATATGTCCATTATGTTTATGGAGGGTCAATTAAGGAAGACATCCTCTTCTGCAAACCACTGAGAAACAGGACAACAGGAGAGGATATTTTTAAAGTACTGAACAGCTTTGTGACATCAAATGGACTTTGGTGGTCAAGATGTGTTG
This sequence comes from Salmo salar, assembly GCF_965601325.2. Classification (NCBI taxonomy): domain Eukaryota; kingdom Metazoa; phylum Chordata; class Actinopteri; order Salmoniformes; family Salmonidae; genus Salmo; species Salmo salar. The sequence goes on from NC_138292.1 coordinate 44,902,305, forward strand.
GTATCTGTCAGAGTCTATGTTTGTAGTTGTTGAGTGGTATGGAGGTTTTTGGCAATACATCTGCTGTGTATGTTCTATAGTAGAGTAGAGAGTGTTACAGTGAAGAGACCCACAGTAGCTACTGTAATTGCGTACTGGCAGTGCCTGTTGTGGCAAAGTGCAAGTTACTTGAAAAATATCTAAATCTCTCAATGTTCTCATCTCTCAATGATGGTCCCAGAACCCCTACTGGCTTTGGGCTATGCCCCCAATGCTTGCGAATTCTAGAAATGCCCCTGCTGGAATTTTTGCAAATTTTGATCATTAAAAGGTAATCTATGGAAATCCATGGTAATATTAGTCAATTATACTTGAATAACTTAAAAATGTATTAATATATATGTTTTAATCTGTGTCCATATTGTTCATGACTTTCTAGTGGATAGACCATATGGTTCAAGAGAAAATAGCCTAATTAATGAAAAAAGTATCTAATCAACAATGGCATTATTTTCAAATAACTCTGCATCTCCTCCAACTATTGTATTTTTCACAACTGCCACCAGTTTGGCCACAAAGCATTTGCAACAAAGACATAGCAAAAAAATATATTCTATACAGTACCAGTCAAAAGTTAGGACACACCTACTCATTCAAGGATTGTTCTTTATTTTTACTATTTTCCACATTGTAGAATAATAGTGAAGACATCAAAACTATGAAATAACACATATGGAATCATGTAGTAACTATATATATATATAGACACACACACACACACACACACACACACACACACACACACACACACACACACACACACACACACACACACACACACACACACACACACACACACACACACACACACACACACACACACACACACACACACACACACACACACCCCGAAAGGTTGCTGGATCGAATCCCCGAGCTGACAATGACGGTAAATAAGAATTTGTTCTTAACTGACTTGCCTAGTTAAATAAATGTTAAATGTATATATATATATATATATTACATGTGATAAGGCTAAAGATAATTACAAACACCCGTGATGATCTGAAGAACCCAAAAAAGGTAATTAAATATCATGTGATAAAATTCCATAAAAGTTACAAAAATGCTGGTAGTTTACTGGTAAAATTTGAAAGATTCCAGTAATATACCCTCCCTATGTAACCTTACCCATACACTAATTACAGCTTGTGTGTGAGTGTGTAGTGTGTGACTGTGTGTGAGAGGTTCAGTGTGCCAAGGCTACTTGGAGGCAATGCAGAGACACCATTTTGCTTAACTTAGGGTAAAGGCAAGAGTTCATACATTTTTTATTTATGATTCCTAATACTCCCATTAGATCCAAAAATGACTGTTTGGCTCAGGCACAGAGTATATCTCAGTTCATTTATGGTACTACATAAATAAAAATGCTTGTTAGGCAGAAATCAGAGGGATTCCAGGATATTTCCTGGAGTCAAAACTGATTTACTGTAGTTTTCTCTCTCTAATAGACCCAAACTTTGAGTGGCATATTAGCCTTATTTTTTTAACCTATTAACAGTATTCTTCTCCATAACTTCTTCTTGACACACACAGTAGATGGGAGGTAAAGTACACACATGTGGTTGGAACATTTCCTGTGTAATCAGAGGTGTTTCCTTCAGACAGCAACACCCTTTGTTCAGTGTGTGCGTGCGCGTGGGTTCATGCATTTCGGTTGTGTTTGGGTCTCACCAGCTCTTTGCTCAGCTGCATTGCAGTGGCTTAATGGACTGAGTTTGGACGGTTTAAATCAAAACCTATCCCATACCGCTGAAGGCTTTTTTTTTATTTCAGAAATTCACAGCCTATCGAATAGTGGAGTGGCTCATCCAGCACATGAGCTGATCATCCTTCCTCAAGTAAATGCTTTACCTTGCAGTCCGCTGCTCACTTGGTATTGACCCAGAAATGTGGGGAGTTTTCTTTAGACAATCCAAAGCATCAATACACTCTTTCAGGTTCCAAGATACCCTGGCATTTTTAACACACACACACACACACACACACACACACACACACACACACACACACACACACACACACACACACACACAACGACATCATCCCTCATGGGGAGAGTCTATATAATCTACAAGATACTATGACAGCATCAGATTAAGACCAGAGGGAGAAGACTAGAGGGAGAATCTGTATATTCTCTCCCTCTTCCCCAGGCCAGCCATAAAGCTCCTATTCATCATACGGTACAGTGCAGAGCTATATATTTAGATGGCTCTAGTACAGCGGTGTGGTTCACCGTGCAGCAGGGCTACAGTGGGTTTATATGGCTGTGGATCTCCGCCAGGAAGTCCAGCTCAGACTGAAATCGATCGGCGGTCTGGAGAGCTGATATACGAGAGGCTGCTGGGTTGGTGATCAAGGGGGAGATGAGATGAATCACCTATCTAGGAGCCACTTCCTGGCAACACACCCTCTTACAGCACTCACTGATGCACATGTTGTATACAATGTAACATACACAAATACACCCACCAATGCACTCGTGCAGGCACACACAAACGCAGTAAACGCACATAAACACACAAGTAAGGATATAGGCTTAAGACTGATCAAGATCGCGAATCACTAATTCGTCCAGTATCTCTATCCCAGTGCTGAAAGAGAACTAGCCTAATGCCCACTCTTCCCTGCTTCTTCACCATGACTGCAAATTCCTCCATCTGACCGATGGGCATTGATGACAAGGTGTCATCTAAAATGTATCAGTAGGCCTTGTCCAAATGTAGCACCATGGCGAGACCCAATGTGTTCTATTAGCGCGTCAGTGTTAACAGGCTAGCCTAGGGATGGGGCGTCAGAGAGAGTGAGTGACATGTCTGGAATTATACAGAGCGATTGATCCTGGACTTCCGATGAACACAGTGGCTGAGAGGAGTGCTTACGCCAGACTAAGAGAGGAGTCAAACGATATTATCCCCTCGCGCCAATCGTCCCATGGGTGTGGTAGAACTGCATTTGTGCTGTGCCAGCGTGAGGTTAGTGGATTTAGTGTATCCCCACTCAATTCATTAAGATCACACGCATGTGTGCACACACATACACTAACACCTCCTCTTTGCTCTCACACTCCCTGGTGAAATGTCATCTCAGCTCTGCTGGCTGGGTAGCGGGGTCAAGGAGTGCCCGCCATGACATCATTAAGTCACACCACTGTCTGGTGCTCCACAGGATTATTACTGAATGACTTCATTTTACACACACACACACACACACACACACACACACACACACACACACACACACACACACACACACACACACACACACCACACACACACACACACACACACACACTTCCGGCAAACAAGCAAGTCAGTATCGTGGACAACACCATCCTCATCGTCAACCTCATCAAAACAATCATAATTTAGGCTATGGTCATGCTAAATTGTCCCACAGTTGTCCCTGTTCAAAATAATACAAATAAATGGTTGTAGATAGTTGTTGGTCTACATGGTCGACATACTTAGCATTATTTTGCTGAAGAAATCACATGTCCGTCATTACATCAAGTCAACAGAAACTGTAATGGGGAAGCATGATTTAGAGGACAAAACTTGACTGGTTACTCCAGCATGTTTACATAGACCTAAAGAAAAGAAAATACAAATCTCTAAAATGGTTCATTCATAGGGTTTGATGATTGTACAGTTAAACAAACCATACAACTCCATGCACAAGGACTACTTTTAACAATTTCCACAGAAAATGTTAAGAACAGTGCAGATGCAAAGTTTGGTAACAGATTGACGGTTTGTGCTGTTTGTGTCGTCATTCTGTTACCAAACTTTGTATCTGGAATGTACCTAAAATTGTCTGTGGAAATTGTTAAAAGTAGTTGGATGGTTTCACTGTCTGTACTGTCTGTCTGTCTGTCTGTCTGTCTGTCTGGACAGTCTGGACAGTCTGGACAGTCTGTCCCTGGTTAAGTACAATGAAGCACGCACAGAGAGTTCCTCTGTAAACTCCCCCGTTACAAGTATACTGTAACTCTGCAGTGACAGTACAAAGATAGAAAGTACCTTTGAGAGAAATGATCTCCTGCTGAATGGACCTGTGGCCTTCCATTCTGACTCTCTAGCCTTCTGTTGATGGTTGATGACAGTTCTCTGTGATGTTGATGACAGTGACGATGTTGATGCCAGTTCTCGGTGCAGCTCCTACTGTGTACCTCTGCCTCAAGTTGACTTTGCAAGTGTCTGTGAGTCCTGGCTACTCTGACGCAGGCTTAGGAACTGCCCAATTTCTGTCTCCCTCTTTTTGCTCTCTTTCTTTCAGTTTCTGTAGTGCTGCTTGCCGGGAGAGGCTGCTGTGTTTGGGTCCCTCTCAAATACACATGCACACACACACCTTGTGTGTACAGGAATATCCTTCTGTGGGAAGCCCCTCCCTTCTTCCCTCCTCCTCCGCCTAAAGCCTGCTTTTCACTGGGGGCTGTGCCTCTGCAAATCACTCTCATTCACCATGACTTAGCCAATGGTTGCAGGGCACTGGCATCCGCTTCATTATAGCGCAACCAATCACAGTGTAACTCCGCCATTCAGACTCATTACTGTAACAAGTGGAGTTTGAATGATGGTGAGTTTTAAAGTAGAGATGGAGGCAGAGAGAGAGGGGGGGATAGAGTAATAGACATACAGAGCGATGATGGGAAGGATGGAAAGTGAAGCTGGGGAGGAATAAAATCCCCGTGCCACGCCCAGTTCCGAACCAGACAGATAAAGATAAAGATAAAACTAAGGAAGGAAGATCCCTTATCAACGCACAGAAATGTATAGGCTAGACGCCATCTCGCAGAAGAGAATAGTGGGAGAGAATAGTGGGAGAATACGCAAACAGTAACCCCACTCTAAATCTGGGCTGTGACAATGGAAACGCCAACCTTCTCTATCAGTGTTAAATCTATGCTATATCACAACAGGGTGAATGGGTACAATCAGGACCAATCCCATTAATACAATCTCATTTCACCTGCAGCAGCACAGGTGTACTGTGTCAAACCTGATGTTATAATATTTCAAATCATCAGGCACTGCTTGACATCTGCATTACAAAAACATGATCACTGCAGAACTATTGACCTGGTAAAAGTCATTTAATTAAGACCGCCATCAACATGACTTTACTTTCACCATCTACTCTAATGCATACAGTAACTGTCCACAGTAGCAACTAACCAACGCTCAAATATCACTGTTTAGCTGCTGATCTGACATTGAAATGCCACTGGAAAAACTGCCAGTCTTTGTACTGTGTCAAATGTTCCAGTTTACGGTCCATGTTCAATTTCAACATAACCCACCCCATCCCATCTTTAGTGTCCCCTGGGTTCCTTCAATATTACACAGAGCCCCCAGGCTACACTGAAGACAGAAAGGCACAAAATCTGAGCATATTTCACAGCAACCTTTGTTCCACTCTCATGGACAGAGACAACTCTCCCTAAAACCACACAATAACTAATGATAGTAACGAGATCCTCATGTACATGATTGACTATGGGCAATTCCATGGTCAAATAATGATGCTGAAACTCAATTTAAAATGTATGCCAAACAAAAACAAGCTAGTTTCATAACAGAATGACAGTAAAATCTCCCTCTGTTTTTTATGTTATGTAGTTTTCCTTTGTTAAATATCTACTCTGAATGAAGATTCAAAGATGTTTGCGAAAATAATGGGGTGTCAAATATGATGACACCTTGAGTTTGAAAAAAATCTATTTGCTTATTGAACTTCAGTAAGTGAAGTGGATTAACACCTGATTGTTTGGGTATTATTCAACACATTGACTATTATTCTAATGAGCTCCCCCAACCCCAAACAAGATCAAATTTGGTTGGTACGGACCAGAGCAAAACTGAACCAATCATAGACGTCTATGTTACACAAGTTTAGACATCACAGTAGAGCACAATAGAGTACAGTACAGCACAGCAGAGTTCAGTACAGTAAATGATACTGTACTCTACTGTAGTGTGCTCTACTGTACTAAACTCAACAGTACTGTACTGACCTATACTCTACTCAACTACTCAGTAAGAGCCGGAAGAGGTGACATTAACTTGAGAGGAGAAGGAGCGCGAGAGCGAGAAAGAGAAGAGACAGAGACAGAGAAAAGAGTGATGGAGAAGAGAGAGAGAGAGAGAGCGAGCGAGCGGTTGACCAGATTGCTTTCACAATTATGAGCGGAACATAACAGTATGCCAGTGGAAGGACAGTAGCATGTGAACCAACTGTGGTTTGTGACTACTATAACTTCCTATTTTAGCCAATTCAATTGCAGTCATTCTGTTAAAGATTTTCAGTCCTTCTGTTATGGATTTTGTAACAGAATGACACATATTACACCGGCCAAACCAGGACCGGCGCTAATTGTGCACCGCCCTATGGGACTCCCTGTCATGGCCGGTTGTGATACAGCCTGGATTCAAACCAGGGTGTCTGTAGTGACGCCTCTAGCACTGAGATGCAGTGCCTTAGACAGCTGCGCCACTCGGGAGCCCAGTTTTAATCACTTAATCAATCATAAACAAAATTGTTATCAGTAAAAACACTAATTGGTAGGTCTACCTTTATTTGTTACTTGTGTGAACTTTCATTTTCCGTCCTCATGATAATTATTTTTATTAAATACTGTATCTTAAAGATACAGTAGGTGAGGTTTTTCTAACATAGTTGCAAGACACTAGGCAATATAACAGAAGGCAAATCATTCAGGCAAAATTAAATAGAAATGTTGATATTAGTTCGCAAGGGACTTAACTTCAACATTATTGAAGCTTTGATGTATTTAGAATACCTTTTAATACTTTTTCTGGTATATGTTTTCTAAGACCCCTTTTCCATCTGTTTGACCAGAAATCAAAGCCTTGCTTATTCCTAATTTTAGGATGTAAAATGGTTGAAAATGTATATAGGTCTTCATTTATTAAAAAAATTACAAAGGCTCTTGGCTTTCATTTGACGCCAAATTTGAAATTTGAAGGCTTCTGTCTATTTGAGCTGGTACGTCTGTGTCGGTAATACTGTCGAAAGCAGCATTTCATTTGTTTTATTGTGTAGTGGAGCTGCACAGCTAAGTGTTGCTCTCCACTCTCTGGAGGATCAAGTTTTGAAATCATTGGAATTAGATTATGATAGCTAAAGAGATGGAGAAAACATCTGTCTCCGGATTACATCTTCAAACTAAGGGTAACTGTGGCACGGCATCCATGACATGGAAACGTGTCCATCATGCATGATGATGTAAACAGGTAAGATAGTCTAGCGTTAGCTAGATACATTTTCAGATATTACAATTTTTTTGTAATATCTGAAAGTGGTTTCATTTCAAGCTAAAGTATACTGTTAGCTAGCTAGCTAACGTTAGCTGGCTGGCTCCCTAGCTGACATTATTATTCGTATCCCAGAGCTGTTTGCTTTGCTAGTTAGAGCTTAATGTTAGCTAGCTAACATTGAACCTGGTTGGTTAGCTTCCATTATATTCATGCAGTGTTGTAACAACAAGATTTGGCACTATGTTCATTGTTGTTTAACTAGCTAACATTAGCTGGCTGGCTTGTTAGCTAACGTTACGTGACGTGTGTGATTTTACACGGTCTTTACCTAGCTAGGTTAATTGTTTACGTAGCTAGCTAGCTACATGTCTTAAGCTAAAATGTACTGTTAGCTAGCTAGCTAATGTTAGCTGGCTGGCTCCCTAGCTGACGTTATTATTGGCATCCCACAGCTGTTTGCTTCGCTAGTTAGCGCCTAATGTTAGCTAGCTAACAATGAACCTGGATGGTTAGCTCCCAGCATATTCATGCAGGGTAGTAACGACATGATTTGGGACTATGTTCCTTGTTGTTTAACTAACTAGCGTTAGCTGGCTGGCTCGTTAGCTAACGTACGTGTGTGATCTTACACTTTGTTTACCTAGTTAGGTTCATTGTTTACCTAGCTAACTACATGTCTTAAGATAAAGTGTACATCACGCATTGGATATGGCCGTAAACGTCTGCAAAGAAGCATTATGAAATTGTTGCCAGAGGAGCTGGTTAGACTGTTTTCATGTTATCCATAGGTAAACAAATCATCGGCCAGAGCGTCAAGTGTGCGCTCTGAACACTCCAAAGGCGAAACAAGATGGGTGGGGCTAAAGCTTAAGAGGGTGTGAACAATGCTGAATGGGTGTAGACAAAGATATCAGTAGATACCAAACATTCAAAAGGCCATTTTCTCAAAAGTGAGTTTTCCGAGTTTATCAACTCTCAAAGCAGAATAACTTTCCCATTGTTCCTCAACAATGCAGTATGATATACCATTTTGTAGCTCTGAGTCTCTATTTTATCCAATGTAAAAAACACAATTTCAAATTTTGCTACATAAGACCGAATCCAGGTGGTGAGTCATATATAAAGTCCCACAGTTGACAGTGCATGTCAGAGCAAAAACCATGAGGTCGAAGGAATTCTCCGTAGAGTTCCGAGACAGGATTGTGTCGAGGCACATATCTGGGGAAGGGTACCAAAAAATGTCTGCAGCATTAAAGGTCCCCAAGAACAAGTGGCCTCCATCATTCTTAAATGGAAGAAGTTTGGAACCGCCAAAACGCTTCCTAGAGTGAGGTGACCAAGAACCCAATGGTCACTCTGACAGAGCTCCAGAGTTCCTCTGAGGAGATGGGAGAACCTTCCAGAAGGACAACCATTCGGCAGCACTCCACCAATCAGGTCTTTATGGTATTGGCCAGACTGAAGCCACTCCTCAGTAAAAGGCACATACATTTTCTAAAAAGGCACCTAAAGACTCTCAGACCATAAAAAACAAGATTCTCTGGTCTGATGAAACCAAGATTGAACTCTTTGGCCTGAATGCCAAGCATCACATCTGGAGGAAACCTGGCACCATCCCTACAGTGAAGCATGGTGGTGGCAGCATCATGCTGTGGGGATGTTTTTCACCGGCAGGGACTGGGAGACTAGTCAGGAGAGGGAAAGATGAACAGCGCAAAGTACAGAGAGATCCTTGATGAAAACCTGCTCCAGAGTGCTCAGGACATCAAACTGGGGTGAAGGTTCACCTTCCAACAGGACAATGACCCTAAGCACAGAGCCAAGACAACACAGGAGTGGCTTCAGGACAAGTGTCTGAATGTCCTTGAGTGGCCCAGCCAGAGCCCGGACTTGAACCCAATCGAACATCTCTGGAGAGACCTGAAAATAGCTGTGCAGCGATGCTCCCCATTCAACCTAACAGAGCTTGAGAGGATCTGCAGAGAAGAATTGGAGCAACTCCCCAAATACAGGTGTGCCAAGAAGAATACCCAAGAAGACTCCAGGCTGTAATCACTACCAAAAGTGCTTCAACAAAGTACTGAGTAAAGGGTCTGAATACTTATGCAAATGTGATGTCAGTTTCTTATTTTTAATAACTTTGCCAAAATGTCTAAAAAACTGTTTTTGCTTTGTCATTATGGGGTATTGTGTGTAGATTTATGAGGGGGGAAAAAAACTATTGAACCCATTTTAGAATAAGGCTGTAATGTAACAAAAAGTCAAGGGGTCAGAATACTTTCCGAATGCACTGTACATGGAAATGACCCTATAATTCTGAAGCATCGGTCTGATTCAGAGTACACAACCCTGAAGCTGTCTTCCTGTAATGAATGGTGCTATAATTTGAGTCACAATCAGTATTGCTTTCTCTCTCTCATATAATAAAGGAAGGGGGGAGGAAATGAGTGACATACTGTTGACCGCAAAGGAACTGGCAGTCTAGCCATTCTGTAATATCAAGGAAAAATACATACACAAAACTGTGTGTGTGTGTGTGTGTGTGTGTGTGTGTGTGTGTGTGTGTGTGTGTGTGTGTGTGTGTGTGTGTGTGTGTGTCCATGGCTGGGGTCCCTGACTATTTCCTTATGGATGTGTTCCCTGCTATCCCAGCATTCCACAGCACCAGAGAGACTAAACAGCCAACAAATGACACAGAGAGATGGCACAGCTGTGTATGGGGTGACTGTTGTTTGGATTGGCTCACACCAGCATCCCTTTGGACCTGTGCCTCCCTCTCTTCCTGTACCTCCCGCTTTGTCAGTGTGACAGGTTGAATGAATACTAACCAGCATGTAACCAACAAAAGGCAATAGGATAGAACTGTAATGAATTAGATGTGACAATAGCAACAACACTCCCCAATAACTTCCAGATGGGTGAGCTGACTAACAGAGAAGCGGATCCAGATTAAAACTGGACTACTTTGAACTGGACTGCTCACATGTCACTCACAGCTGCAACAGGATGAAACAGGATAGAAGGTGTGGAAAGATGAATATGTCTGGCCAATTTAATTTGTCGTATTGCATACATGTGATTAAATGCTGAATGCATTTTTCCACACCGGACACACAGGAGTGCCTCATTGCTCATCATGAGAATCTCTACAGCATGTGTTAATGAGTTTGAGAAGAGAATAGCAGAGCTATACCGTATTCCCTCTACTCTACCCAACTTAGATCGGATGATCGGAGTCCCTAGTCCTTATTCAATAGGTACTAGAAATAAACCAGTGATACTAGTAGCAGGAGGTTTAAAGGATAAGGTTCATGTCAAAACAGCATTCCACTCAGAGAGATTTGTGCGCGTTTGACTAAGCCTAATACCCCGTTGAATGTATTTGTTGTCACACAGTAAACATTGTCTCCCAGATTAAATATGTCCAAATGTGAATCCCTATGAAAAAATATTTATTAGCATGCTTGATTAGTGTGTTTACTGTTTGTGTTCAGTCATTATCTTATTTGGTTGTCTGCTTGAATAGGCATTGGGCAAACTCAAAACATGGCTGCAGGCGGCAGGAATGGAAACCGAATTCATCCTAAGCTTATTGTAACTGCAGCCTACTGTATGAGTCAGCAAACGTCTGAAGTTTGGCCTGAGGGAGGTTTAATTGTATTTCTCAGATGCAGTTCACCAGCATCACTGCATGTTTGTGTGAACCTTAGTGACTGACTAAGATTTAGCTACAGCAGACCTGGGTTCACATAGCATTTGGCAACTTTCAAATACTTCAGCTGAGCTTGATATTCCCAAAAGTGCAAACCCTGCCCATCTTGGACTCCAGCAAGGCTCGGGCACACGTTCAAAGTATTTGAAAGATTTCAAATGCTATTTAAAAACAAGTCTGAGCTTCAGTATGGACGGGTGTATTCAAGATAACAAACAGTTGTGACTACAATTTTTTTTTTTTTGAAGGGGTCGTTCCAGTAATAGTAATCTTGATCACATATGGTCAAGGATACAGAGATGAAACTTTGTCTCATTATCAGTAGCGGGCATTTGTTATTGACAAAGAGCCTCAGTGGAATGAAGTTATGAGGCAGAGGCCTTTTGTCGTAACAGTAGGGCCTGTGTTGGAGCTATGTGCTTGTCTGCAGTTTATATGCAGAGTGCAGACTTATGGGGGAACATGTCAATCCACACAGCCGTTTATTAGTGGTCCCGGGTTACAAAGTGTTAACGCCTGCAAAAGGAATCCTCTTTTCTCCTCTCACAAAACATTGACGAATCCAATGGCCCGTTTCACTCTCCCAGTGATGTCTCTATTGCTCCATGCATCACTCTAAGCACTGGTTTTCACACGTAGCTTAAGTCAAGATATTACTGGCTTTCTGTGGAGAGTTAAGGGGAAGAGCAGGACTCTGTACATTTTCTGAGAGGAACAGTACTGTAGATTGCGCTAGCATGTGGATGTGGATCGAATGTGGGATGTAGGATAGAGAGCACTGGAAAGCGTTCTTTCTTTCAATCTACCACAGAAAGGCTGTGTGGGACGGTGTAGCACCTAGTATCGGAGTGGACACTCCCTCACAGTCCTGTCCATTTCAGAGCCGTCACCATTTCAGAGCCCTGTCCATTTCAGAGCCTTATATCCTTTCACCCCTGACTGTGTGGGCCATGAATGTGTTTGCAGCCCCTGGCCAGTTGACGCCGGTAGCCCCGCTGTGAATGTCCAGACAAAACATTCCATCTCCCTGAGGTCACACAGCCACACAAATCTCCAGTCCAATGTGACAGCTTAGAGCGCAGGGCAGCGGCCAGCCCTGGACAGATTTCCCGCAGCACTGAGAGAAAAGCTTTGCACAGAGCCAGTATCTGGTGATAAAACTGTTAGTCAATGGACAGGCCAAGGCTAAACACAACAGGTCCCAGTATATTGATCACACACACTACAAAGAGGACACATACACTCACACACTTAGCAAATATCCCTGTGAAGCATCACTCACTGTCTACTTCATTAAAGTGGTGATGATGGTAACTGAGGATCTCTTGCAGGTGCACTTGAATAATCTCGAGGTTAAATACCACGCATAGAGTGTTAGACACACACGGCTGCATAAAATGCACATACACACACGTAACAGTATAGCTTCCGTCCCTCTCCTCACCCCAACCTGGGCTTGAACCAGGGACCCTCTGCACACATCAACAACTGACACCCCACAAAGCATCGTTACCCATCGCGCCACAAAAGCCACGGCCCTTGCAGAGCAAGGGGAACAACCACTTCAGGTCTCAGAGCGAGTGACGTCACCGATTGAAACGCTATTAGCGCGCACCACCGCTAACTAGCTAGCCATTTCACATCGGTTACACACACACAGGATATAATCCCTGTAAGAGTGTGCTGAGAGGGCAGGGTGCTTTGGCACACATTCTACCCGACACACCTCCACCATTGTTTCCTGCTACTAAAGGCTGTCCACTACAGGATCATAGTGCCTTATCTTCCACCTCACCGGATATTCACTTCTCAAGATAAGGTGACGATAATGTCAACACACTCACTGCAAGAGAACCCAGAGTTTCAACCTCATGCCCTCAGGAGCATATTGCTGAATACACTTCCGAAAGGCCAAATCCCTCACGCAATAATTGGAGCTTATCAACTTCCATAACTTTTATTTGATATTCAAAACTCTCTAATAAGATCTGAACATGTATTTCAAACAACTGCTACTTATGTCATTATTTCTACCATGTCATTTTATTGACATTACAATCTTGATTTTGTCTATACGCTGACCAATACATGATGTGTGTGGTGAGAGAATGAGTTTGTACTGTCACTGTGGATCTGCTTGCCTACAGTATGTTGGCAGGCATACAGCATGCAGCTGCTCAAACTCTGCCCAGGGAGCTGGTTTCCGACCCAAAAGGCTGGGCGGCTGGCGGGGTAGCGTGCGTTGGCCTGGTGCAGGAATGCTGGGAATGGGGCTGGAGGGTAACAGAGCACAGAAAGTTTTCAGCCAGGTTTCCTCTATGTTCTGTCCCAGACCAGGGACCAGACCAGACCAGGCCCCTGGGTTTAAGGCACACACCCATGCTCAAAGGGAATGGCCAGGGAAGTCAAGGTCAGAGGGCTGGAGCTGGACCATGAGCCCCGCTGGACACTGGAGAGATGCTGTCATCTCAGTACCTAAAGGCAGACCTAATTCTGTGTGTTTGAGATTATCAAAACATGCATGTCCTTCTGTAAAAATCCATGTTCAAATCCCCCCCCTAAAAAATGGAGTATTCATTGCAATATTTGATAGTTAATAATCACAGTACTTATTTGCTTGGCTGTAATATTCCAGAAGTACTTTTTATCCAAAGCCTGACACAATCTCCTCTTTCAAACAGTGGATCCAAGAGTTTTTATATGTTGTTATGTGGACTTTGTTCCACTAGGGGCTGTGCTTACGCTGTACAGCCAAACTATCCCCAACTCTCTGAGTCGGACTCTCAGTGGAAAAAGGGTGAAAAGACAACTATTTGTTTTCTAGCAAACAGTTCGTTAAATTACAGGAAACAAGGCAGCAGTTACTGTCAAGACGGCAAGAAAATGCTATTTTGGTTCGTTTAAGAAAATGAGTCACAAACGGATTGAATCACAATCACATATGTGCTTGGGCATGGGGGAAATGGAGTAGTTTTACCATATTTCTTACATAAATGTATATGAAACAGCATATTCATTATTGATGCTCCCCTCAGTAACATGCATTTTTAATAGGTTGCATACATTTCCTACGGCAATAGAAAACTGCTGAGTCAGCATGTTGTAGTTTCACAGGGAGTATAGCAGGTTGCCGTGGGAGCTGTAAACTGGATGCTCACATATGGCTCAAAATGTTGCCCTTGCCAAGGGGCTGTCTCCTTGGGGGGGAGAGAGTGAGTGAGTGAGTGAGTGAGTGAGTGAGTGAGTGAGTGAGTGAGTGAGTGAGTGAGTGAGTGAGTGAGTGAGTGAGTGAGTGAGTGAGTGAGTGCGTCTCTTCTCGCTTGCCTAGATATCGTTGCAGCGAATCAGCAGAAACAGACAGCCATTTCAGGGCTGAACATGAGTCCCACAGTGACAGGGCTGTACTGTCCCCTTACACATGTCTAATAATCGAAACAAACCGCTGAGTGGAAGCCAACCACACAGCTGATCAATACAGTAGCACTGAGAGACTAATAGCCTCTCTCTCCCTCCTGTGTCTCTCTCCCTCTGTGTTTTCCTGCCTCTCATACTCTCCCATCTCTCTCCCTCTCTCTCTCTCTGTATACGCCTGGAATATGTAATGATGCGAGGAGTTTTTGATTGAAGGCGCCGGCTCGGCTACTTTGTGTTCCCCGGGAGCCTGGCCAGACTCATCCGAGATGTCTGCCTCTGCCTGGACCTGGGTACTGTTGTATTGATTCTGTTACAGGAGCCTCAGCATCTCCGGGAATAAACATACGTCTTTCTCCTCTCTTTTAACTGCTGCCTCATAAGGGCCACATCCAGCAGGCCGTGGGGGGAATCTATTGTCTGCAACCAAAACAGGTACAACACATAAAAATGACCACAGCTTTACTGGCTTGGTAAAAACCAGACCGAATGCTGTGCTCAATTAGTGAGAGCAGCATTCATTCTGGTTTAACTAGGCTAACATCGTACAGCCCCTCAAGGAGTCCTTTCCTTTACGTGACATCTAAAACTGTCATAGCTAGAATTTCACACATAATCCATTCACATACAATACAATGCATTAGGATTATGCGTTATTCCAAACCAAATCCCGTTTCATTGGTCACGTACACATCCTAGCTCCAACAGCGCAGTAGTACCTAACAATTCACAACAATGCACACAAATCTAAAAGTACAAAAATGTAATTAAGAAATATATAAATATTGGGACGAGCAATGTCAGAGTGGCATTGACTAAAATACAGTAGAATAGAATACAGTATATACACATGAGATGAGTAAAGATTACTGCACAACAGTACTATCAGAAGCAAAAACAAGTACTTCAAAAGAAACACACTCACATACAGACATTAACACTAGCGGTGACAAAACAAACAGTTGTCATGGCATATCTATGTACACAAACAATAGAACTGCAGAGTGACGACGCCAGCCAGAGGACATGACATTTACACTATACACTGAGTGTACAAAACATTAAGAATACCTTCCTAATATTGTGTTGCACCCCCCCCCCCCCCCCCCCCTTTTGCCCTCAGAACAGCCTCAATTTGTCAGGGCATGGACTCTACAAGGTGTCGAAAGTGTTCCACAGGGATGCTGGCTCATGTTGACTCCAATGCTTCCCACTGTTGTGTCAAGTTGGCTGGATGTCATTTGGTGGAGGACCATTCTAGATACTCAGGGGAAACTATTGAGCGTGAAAGACCCAGCAGCTTTGCACTTCTTGACACACTCAAACCGGTGCACCTGGCACCTACAACCATAACCTTTTCAAAAACATTGAAATGTTTTGTCTTGCCCATTCACCCTCTGGATGGCACACGGACACAATCCATGTCTCAACTGTCTCAAGGCTTAAAAATATTGTTTTAACCTGTCTCCTGACCTTCATCTACACTGATTTTTGAATTGGATTTAACAAGTGACATCAATAAGGGACCAAAGCTTTCACCTGGATTCATCTGGTCAGGTTATGTCGTGGAACGAACATGTGATATTCTAAACGTTTTGTGCACTCAGGGAATAGTATACGTACTGTACATGGGCAGTACTGTATGTCCTCTTTTAAGCATTGTTCTGTCCTCTTTTATCATACATAAAACACGGTAAAACGCTCCTACGGAGGTGAAATGCTGATGCAGTGAACCGTGGAGCAGGCTGAACCTGAAAAGATAGTCGGCAATTCTCGGAAAGACAATGTCAAAGCAAACTTCCATTGTCCTACCAAGAGTTGCTGAATATCTTTTCATATTTGATTCTTCACGCTGCGTTTGTGAGCACTGATAAGAGAGCTCAGATAGGACCTTGCTTTGCTACTGTTGAGAAATGCTTCAAAACACTGAACGACCTTGACCCCAGTTTGCTCTGACTGATTCAAAATGTCTACAGGAGGGGCTACAACATGAAAACCCAGAATTAGCTGTGCTCTTAGCGCTTTGATAAAATAAAAACTGTTTTCCAGTGTGGCCATTCTTCCCCACAGGGGAAGGGGTACACCCCTCTGTGCTGGAGAGGTTAGAGACCAACGTTACATTTTGTTTAACCTTTATCTCTGCAGGGAGTCATATTGAGACCCAGGTCTCCTTTTCAAATGAGAATACCCCTCAAAAAAAAATTGAAATACAAAATGCAATCAATAGCAGTCAAAAACAGTTACCACAAGAGTTTCCCCACATTCAGGTAGCTGAGACCTTGTTCACACATCTGATAGAGAAGTTGGTATTTCATATCTATATACAAGAAGTTTGGGTAATGGCAACTTCTGTCACTCAGTGTTTTGCTTGGTATTGTTGAGGCTGGGGAATAACGGCTTTCTGGGTATTTGTCTCTGCCACCAGGCATCGCTTCTCAAAATTCTTTAGCGTGTCAATGTGCGGCAAACCAAGCAGCCTGCTACCAGGGGAGAATGTAGCAAGTGATACCTCAAGGACAGTCTGTATTACCCCAGGGTTTTCTATGTGTGTGTGTGTGTGTGTGTGTGTTTCTGGGCGCTCACGTGCATGCACGTGTGCACGCATTCTTGTGTCGGTGTGTGCGTGTGTGCGGCAGCTGTGCAGGATGACCTGCTGTGACATTACCGGCCCTCATGGTGACTCTGTCATGGCGGCTCGAGTTGCGCAACGTGTCTGGAAGCAGCAATGTGCTAGAGAATGACATGGCAGACCACTAACACACACACACGCACACACACACACACACACACACACACACACACACACACACACACACACACACACACACACACACACACACACACACACACACACACACACACACACACACACACACACACACACACACACACACACATATAGACCGATCTAAATCTCTTCCACACAGAAAGCACCCTCATTTCTCACTGATTGCTCACAGTATCACTAATAAACATATGACCTTTTAGGGACTTGTTTGAGTACTGTTACCCACTAGAAGAATGCTCAACTGTTTCAAGTCCATTTCAATCCGTACCCTCTCTCTGGAGCGGAAAAAACATGTTTCCATCAGCCAATTGCTCCTCTCTCTGTAAGAAGGACCATCTTCCATGTGAATATAAATAAAAGTGCTATCAAACAGAGCTTGTTCTCTCATACAGTCCTCCTTCACAGAGCATACAGGCAGACACTTCCATTTAACAACTCATCACAGCCCGAGTACAGTCCTCCTTCACAGAGCATACAGGCAGACACTTCCATTTAACAACTCATCACAGCACGAGTACAGTCCTCCTTCACAGAGCATACAGGCAGACACTTCCATTTAACAACTCATCACAGCCCGAGTACAGTCCTCCTTCACAGAGCATACAGGCAGACACTTCCATTTAACAACTCATCACAGCCCGAGTACAGTCCTCCTTCACAGAGCATACAGGCAGACACTTCCATTTAACAACTCATCACAGCCCGAGTACAGTCCTCCTTCACAGAGCATACAGACAGACACTTCCATTTAACAACTCATCACAGCACGAGTACAGTCCTCCTTCACAGAGCATACAGGCAGACACTTCCATTTAACAACTCATCACAGCCCGAGTACAGTCCTCCTTCACAGAGCATACAGGCAGACACTTCCATTTAACAACTCATCACAGCACGAGTACAGTCCTCCTTCACAGAGCATACAGACAGACACTTCCATTTAACAACTCATCACAGCACAGGTACAGTCCTCCTTCACAGAGCATACAGACAGACACTTCCATTTAACAACTCATCACAGCACAGGTACAGTCCTCCTTCACAGAGCATACAGACAGACACTTCCATTTAACAACTCATCACAGCACGAGCACAGTCCTCCTTCACAGAGCATACAGACAGACACTTCCATTTAACAACTCATCACAGCACAGGTACAGTCCTCCTTCACAGAGCATACAGACAGACACTTCCATTTAACAACTCATCACAGCACAGGTACAGTCCTCCTTCACAGAGCATACAGACAGACACTTCCATTTAACAACTCATCACAGCACGAGCACAGTCCTCCTTCACAGAGCATACAGACAGACACTTCCATTTAACAACTCATCACAGCACGAACACAGTCCTCCTTCACAGAGCATACAGACAGACACTTCCATTTAACAACTCATCACAGCACGAGCACAGTCCTCCTTCACAGAGCATACAGACAGACACTTCCATTTAACAACTCATCACAGCACGAGTACAGTCCTCCTTCACAGAGCATCCAGACAGACACTTCCATTTAACAACTCATCACAGCACGAGTACAGTCCTCCTTCACAGAGCATCCAGACAGACACTTCCATTTAACAACTCATCACAGCACGAGTACAGTCCTCCTTCACAGAGCATACAGACAGACACTTCCATTTAACAACTCATCACAGCACGAGTACAGTCCTCCTTCACAGAGCATACAGACAGACACTTCCATTTAACAACTCATCACAGCACGAGTACAGTCCTCCTTCACAGAGCATACAGACAGACACTTCCATTTAACAACTCATCACAGCACGAGTACAGTCCTCCTTCACAGAGCATACAGACAGACACTTCCATTTAACAACTCATCACAGCACGAGTACAGTCCTCCTTCACAGAGCATACAGACAGACACTTCCATTTAACAACTCATCACAGCACGAGTACAGTCCTCCTTCACAGAGCATACAGACAGACACTTCCATTTAACAACTCATCACAGCACGAGTACAGTCCTCCTTCACAGAGCATACAGACAGACACTTCCATTTAACAACTCATCACAGCACGAGTACAGTCCTCCTTCACAGAGCATACAGACAGACACTTCCATTTAACAACTCATCACAGCACGAGTACAGTCCTCCTTCACAGAGCATACAGACAGACACTTCCATTTAACAACTCATCACAGCACGAGTACAGTCCTCCTTCACAGAGCATACAGACAGACACTTCCATTTAACAACTCATCACAGCACGAGCACAGTCCTCCTTCACAGAGCATACAGACAGACACTTCCATTTAACAACTCATCACAGCACGAGCACAGTCCTCCTTCACAGAGCATACAGACAGACACTTCCATTTAACAACTCATCACAGCACGAGCACAGTCCTCCTTCACAGAGCATACAGACAGACACTTCCATTTAACAACTCATCACAGCACGAGCACAGTCCTCCTTCACAGAGCATACAGACAGACACTTCCATTTAACAACTCATCACAGCACGAGTACAGACTCCACATTAAAGAAGAGGTCCAATTAGGGCCATGGAAAATAATACACACTGTGGCCATTCACACTAAATCCATTCCATCCTGATACCTTCATCTTCTATGCATTCTGTGCTGTGTGTGGGTCTGAGTGTATGTGTGTGTGTGTCTGAGTGTATGTGTGTGTGTGTAAGGGAGGGGGGGGGGGGGGGGGGTTCTGAGTGTATGTGTGTGTGGGTCTGAGTGTATGTGTGTGTGTGTGTGTGTGGGTCTGAGTGTATGTGTGTGTGTGTGTGTGTGTGTGTGTGTGTGTGTGTGTGTGGGGGGGGGGGTCTGAGTGTATGTGTGTGGGTCTGAGTGTATGTGTGTGTGTGTTTGGGGGGGGGGGGTCTGAGTGTGGGTGTGTGTGGGGGGGTCTTAGTGTATGTATGTGGGTGCGTGTGGGGGGTCTGAGTGTATGTGTGTGGGGGGTCTGAGTGTGTGTGTGTGGGTGTGTGTGGGGGGAGTCTGAGTGTATGTGTGTGGGTGTGTGTGGGGGGGTCTGAGTGTATGTGTGTGGGTGTGTGGGGGGGTCTGAGTGTATGTGTGTGGGTGTGTGTGGGGGGGGGGTCTGAGTGTATGTATGTGGGTGTGTGTGGGGGGGTCTGAGTGTGTGTGTGTGTGCGTGTGCGTGTGCGTGTGTGTGTGTGTGTTAGGACTCTTATTAATAGCTGAGGTATTGAAAAGCGTGACGAATAAGTGGCTTACGAAACTTTACTCCACTTTCTTCTACAAACATGCGTACACATTGACACTTCCCTAGCATGTTGACACACACATTAACATAGATGTCAATGTTCAAAACACACACCTGTTACTCCTTCCAGACACACGCACGCACGCACGCACGCACGCACACACACACACACACACACACACACACACCGTCCTCACTATGGTTATAATGAGCATGTGAGAAGGAAGGGTTGGGAAATGAGGGGGAGGGAAGATTCCCTGTGCACTGACTGGATATGACACCGAATACCGCTTTAACGACCTAGACCCCGGTGAGTGTGTGTGTGTGCCTGCTTGCCCACGTACATGTAGGGCTGGGAATTGCTAGGGACCTCACGATACGATATTATCACAATCCTTAGGTGCCGATATGATTCGTATTGCCGTTCGCACGTCGGGGAAGACGTCGGCGAGACATCAGAATAGGAATGTTGATGTCTGGCCAACGTACAAACGCATCTGCGTGACATCTTGGCCATGAGCAAACGTTGTCTGGAAGGCATCTTCTCGATTTAGCCTGTATACATCGTGCGTACGTTGGGCAGACGTGCGTCTGCTATCTGGGAACATATTGCTCACTATATGTCTGCTGGAGAGAAACAAGAGGGGGCAGTCATGGAAATAAAAGTGCTGAAAAGATGCTGGCTCACGATTTCAAAAGGAACTGGAGAACAAGCTATAGGATGAACAACACCAGAGTATTTGATCAGGCACAGCAGACCAGCACTAGCTAATGCTACCCAACAATTTATTGCATTTTTTATAAAACCAATACTTGGGAGCCAAAGGGTTGATATAATATCGCGATATGTAACCGTCACTACGTGCCTGCATGTGTGTGTGCCTGCGTGAGTGCACGCGCGTGTGCGAGTGCATGTGGATGTTGCATGCATCTGTGTGTGTGTGTGTGTGTGTGTGTGTGTGTGTGTGTGTGTGTGTGTGTGTGTGTGTGTGTGTGTGTGTGTGTGTGTGTGTGTGTGTGTGTGTGTGTGTGTGTGTGTATGTGTGTGCGCAGCTGCAGGAGCAATAAGATTACTCCTATATGTTTTCATTGCTTACTGACGCCTTGGGGCAGCCGTCCCCGACACATAGTGCAGTCAATAAAGCCTAACCCTAGTAGCCCTGGACAGAGGAACAGAGAAACAGAGGAACAGAGAGATGGAGGAAGAAAGAGAGGCATTGTGTCAAACACAGTCCAGGTGCAAACAGTGCTTTTCCACATAATTCCCAACAACAGTTGGATGAATGTCATGTGTCTCCATGAAAATCTTAAAGGAACTGTTGCAAAAAATGATGCCGTGACTCCTGCTTGTACGTAGCATATAACCGGCCCGAGGTTGAAACTAAAACAGGGGTGAAGGAGATCTGAAAGGTTGTCTGGTATGCTGAGCTGTTACGCCATCAAACGCTGACACCTGTCACTCAGCTAAACTGTCGATCATGCCGCTTTCAAACGAAGATGGCTGAGAAACATCAAACAAAGATGTCAGGTCATGTAGCTTGAGGAGAAGAGATGAGGTGGACGAAAACCATGGCCGTCAGCGAATGGGACGGCTCAGCGTTTCACCGACTTTATCAGCAGACTGCAGATCGGTCTGTTCAGCATGTTCAGAGACTCAGATGGTGTGTGTGTGTGTGTGTGTGTGTGTGCGCGCTCCCTCACGTGTAATGTTTGACAACATTGTTAAAAACTGAGTTTCAACAGACACATTACGCGCGAGGGAGTGCACACACACACACACACACACACACACAGACACAGACAGAGACAGAGACAGAGACACAGACAGAGACACAGACAGGGACACAGACAGGGACACAGACAGAGACACAGAGAGAGAGCAGATTGTACTGTGGAAAAAAAGCTATTTGATGAATAAGCCCATATGTGATTCTGCACTTGCTGTAATCCAAGAAAACAGAACAGTAGCCTCTGCACAGCTATGCCTCTCTGACAGGAAACGGACAGTAAATAATTGGGAAACCTCCCAGCGGACCCTGCAAAGTCCATATAAGGCCGGAGGAATCTCTGTAAAGCATCTATCATCCCTCCTGGCCGGTCATAGCTAGAAGGGTCTAGCCGACCGGCCAGGACATATTCCAGCTTTCGCCAAATTAAAGTCCAAAGTTGAATTCTTTTGGCATTTTAGCTAACCTTAACCCTTTTCCTAACCTTAACCTAATTCTCCTAACCTGATATGTTAATTATCCTAAGGTGCTGCTTAAGTTCTCCTAACCTGCTACGAAAAGTCAAATCTGACGTTCATTTGACAAAAGCTGGATCCCGTCTAGCCATGACCCTCCTGGCCTTGAAGTGACCTCTCACCTGAGCTGTGTGTCAGTACTGATCTATCCCAGGCTGCTGCCACCGGCCCTAAGAATGCTGACGCAGGAATGACAGGAATACAGAAACACATAGAGGCCGGGAAAAGACCCGGAATAACCCGCGGTCTTTCCCTCAGCATGGTTCTGACGCCTCTCAGAGTTAAGTCCGACAGAACAAAGGACTCTCTCTCTCCCACTTTACCCATGTCTCTCCCCCGCTCTCTCTCTCTCCCCCCTCTCTTTCTCTAACACACACTCCCTCGCTCTCTTTTTTCACTCTCACACTGAGCCCGCTGCATTTCTGCTGCAACGATTTCACAGACATACTGTACAGAAAATGTCCATTACTGAGATTTTCCTTTTAAATTTTTGCTCCGGAAAACTGCCAGCTTAAGCTCTTTGAAAGGGAACATTCTGGTAGCTACTCAATTAAGGAAAACGTCCTCATAATGTCACACATTTTACACAGCAGACAGCACACACACACTTTGATTTTCTACCTAGGCACAATTGTTCATGACTTCCTTTAGCATTCACATATCATTTGTGCCTGGTTGACCTCTGCATCAGTTCAGTGTGTGTGTGTGTGTGTGTGTGTGTGTGTGTGTGTGTGTGTGTGTGTGTGTGTGTGTGTGTGTGTGTGTGTGTGTGTGTGTGTGTGATTCACAGAGCTACAGCCATAGGGGCCACAGTAGGACAATGCTTCAGAGGGTGAGGGGCGATTTACGAGTAGACACAAGCACTGAGGGTACTACTGGAAAATCACAGGTATGTTGTCAGCAAAGCAATTTAAGACAGCACAGTAGGCTTACAACACCTGATTCCAATGCACCTGTGTTGGAGTCAATGAGGGAGAGGGACAATGCTTACCTGTGAGACAGAACTCAAGACAGACAGAGACACATGTGATCAGCATGGTTCTCAAATATATGTATTATTCAATTTCGGTACTTCTGCGGCAAGGTAAAAGCAAGTGGTATGTGAATAGCTTCATACATACTGCATATGTATGGATTTACATTTCAAGTGATTTCAAACACACAAAAAAGGGTTTAATTAATGTAGCACTTTTGAGAGTCCTTATTTCAGCCGGTCGACAGGAGACTGACATGCATGGAGAGTCTTAGAGAAAGAGAGAGGGGGAGTGATAGAGAGAGACAGAGAGAGAGAGAGAGAGAGAGAGAGAGAGAGAGAGACAGACAGACAGACAGACAGACAGACAGACAGACAGACAGACAGACAGACAGACAGACAGACAGACAGACAGACAGACAGACAGACAGACAGACAGACAGACAGACAGACAGACAGACAGACAGACACACAGACACACAGACAGACAGACAGACAGACAGACAGACAGACACACAGACACACAGACAGACAGACAGAGAGACAGAGAGAGAGACAGAGACAGAGAGAGAGGGACAGAGAGAGAGAGAGAGAGAGACAGAGAGACAGAGAGAGAGAGAGACAGAGAGAGAGACAGAGAGAGAGAGAGAGAGAGAGAGATAGACAGAGACAGAGAGAGATAGACAGAGAGAGATAGACAGAGACAGGGAGACAGAGAGACAGGGAGACAGGGAGAGAGAGAGACAGAGAGAGAGAGAGACAGAGAGAGAGAGAGACAGAGAGAGACAGAGAGAGAGAGAGAGAGAGAGACAGAGAGAGACAGAGAGAAACAGAGAGAGAGAGAGAGAGAGACAGAGAGACAGAGAGAGACAGAGAGAGAGAGAGAGAGCAGTGATTCATGGAGATCTGACGTGTCACTGACCCTGATCCTTACAATCCCCATCACTTCAGCCTATCATCCACAAGAAGTTCCTCAGGCCCACCACACACCCATCACTCACTAGCCTGTCCATTGGGGAAACCTGATCTGCCAGCTCATATATACACTGAACAATAATATAAACGCAACATGCAACAATTCCAACGCTTTTACTGAGTTACAGTTCATATAAGGAAATCAGGCAATTTAAATACATTCAGTAGGCCCTAATCCAGGGATCATCAACTGGATTCAGCTACGGGACGATTTTTTTGGAGAGGACGTTCGGCGGGGACGGAACATAATTACAAATCATTTGTGGACTGCAAATTGACCGCAAGAAGCCCAAACAGAGATAATATTTGACTAAAACATAATCATTACAAACCTTGCTTAAATTTGTATACGATCACATCTCTCTATTATGCATGGGAATACTTGGAACAGATTTCTTAAATGAAAATCACTTGGAGCTGATTTCCTTGTTTTTTTACAGTTTTTTTATGTCCAACAATGAAAATAAAATATATATATATTTATTTTTCTCAGGAAACTTGGGGGGCCGAATAAAATCAGCCTGTTGGGAAACCCTGCTCTAATCTATGGATTTCACATGACTGAGCAAGTGGGTGGAATTGGCTGCACCCCTGCCCAGTCATGTGAAATCCATAGATTAGGGCAGGGTTCCCCAACTGGCGGAATTTGGCCCACGGGTGGTTTTATTTGACCCCCCCAAGTTTTCTGAGCAAAAAACCCCACTAAAAAATATAAAAACAATAGGAAATCAGTTCCAAGTTATTTTCATTAGGGAAATCTGTGGTCTGTGGTTGTGAGGCCGGTTTTGTGCGTACGGAAAATGTCTGGGATCTTTTACTTCAGCTCATGAAACATTGGACCAACACTTTACATTTTGCGTTTATATTTTTGTTCATTATATACAGTATACGCACTCACTCACCGCTTTAAAACAGACAAAGTCACTACAGTCGCACATTATATATCTACGGTAGAATAGACACCACGGGTTTTGAATAGCTTGTTCATTCATAAAGCTGGGTGACTGACCACTTCCCAAATGACTTTACACAAGACCCCTAAATATAACTTAAGTCATCCACTGACAGATTCTTGATTGATCTATGGAGATTCATCAAGTTCGACTTGTCACGACTCACCAGTCTTTTCTTGTGAGCGTACCCCTCTGTTTCTACAACCTGAAACCTTTGTTTTTTTCCACTTTTTTTAAGTAGCATGAGTAATGATTCCATCATTCCATAGCATAAGCACATTTATATCAAATCAAATTATTAACCACAGTCCGTATAAGTATGTGTTTAATACCCCAGAATAAGATGGTACAATCAAAGTCTACCCTTGAGCCAAAAATAACTATTTAATTGGCTGGCCGAACAAGGCTGAGGTTATATTTGGGGGTTATTTTAAGCCCCCGCGGGGTATAGGAAGGCGCCATGGAAGTTGGCGGTGGGAGAGAGCGTGGATGCCAACCGTAGTCCGCCCGTCCACCCGGCACGTCCATCCAGACTGGGGCAATCCCCCTCACCGGTGGCCCAGTGACGACCTGTCCACATCACCTGCCGTCACAAATTGCATTAGAGGACGCTGGGAAGCCGGCCAGCTACAGTAGCCTGCCTGCCTCCCTCACTCCCTTCGCCATGCTGGGACAATGAGACAGCACAAGTGAATGAAATAGGTAGAGCACAGGTTGACTAACTTCCAAGGAGGGATATGTTCTATACACAAACTCTGACGAATGTAAGAGAGTATCGTCATGTTGTCTCCCGAGCTGCAAATGAACCAAAGAGAAATGTTTGACTAACTCCGACAGAGGGATATATATATATATAAACACTTACAAACGTATTACAGTACTGTTATCCATTAATGTTGTCCGTCTTCCTGATATGACAGTGGATCAAAGAACACAGGCCGAGGGACTCCTAGAGAGGGACACATTCTATATACTGTACATACTGTGATGAATGTAAGACCCTAGTGTCATGTTGTCCATCTTGCTGTATGACAGACTATTCAGATATATTTACCTCATCTCACATAATATGCATCACCAGCTTTCGTCTCTCATTGAATATAATCACTTCGGAATCATCGGCTGACAACTCCACCCCAGACTTCGAGCGCAGTCATTCAAGCGTTCCATAATCCGGCACTTCTATGGCAACCACTCCTACTTGGAACAGTGAGGCGAGAAGCACGCGACAGCTCAAAACGAATGGGGAATTCTCCGGTGAGTGGTGAGTGTGGACAACGAAATGAAATCTCCCAGTGAAACTCCAACACTGTCACGGTATGCTGCTATGGCTAAAGATGTCTTAGCGGAAGAACTAGACATGTGAACTGCGAGCCACCTCGCAATGTTTACAGACTAAATGATTTCAATTATCGGACTTCAGTAGGTACACTAGGTCCAACTATATGCCGAGAGATACACAAAGAAGAACAAGAGTTGAAGGCAAGGGGGTTTACAAGAAGTCTGATCCGTCATGACCTTAGATTGACCTGTGCATGATAGTGAGGAAACACCACTATGACATCACTGAAAAGAACACAGGTTCAGATTAAAACAATTGGCTCAAGAAATCAAGAGACAGAGAATGAGACACACTGGGAGAGATGGCGAAAGACGGAGAAAGAGAGAAAGAGAGAGACAGAGATACCGGGAGGGGTGGCGAGAGACAGAGAATGAGACACACTGGGAGAGATGGCGAAAGACGGAGAAAGAGAGAGACAGAGATACCGGGAGGGGTGGCGAGAGACAGAGAATGAGACACACTGGGAGAGATGGCGAAAGACGGAGAAAGAGAGAAAGAGAGAGACAGAGATACCGGGAGGGGTGGCGAGAGACAGAGAGTGGGGGTGATACAGAGAGAGACAGAGACTGGGAGGAATGGCGAGAGACAGAGAGTGGGGGTGATACAGAGAGAGACAGAGACTGGGAGGAATGGCGAGAGACAGAGAGTGGGGGTGATACAGAGAGAGACAGAGACTGGGAGGAATGGCGAGAGAGAGAGAGAGAGAGACAGAGATACAGGGACGGAGAGAGAGCAAAAGAGAGAGAGAGAGGGGTCTGAGACAGAGAGAGACTGGGAGAGATGGAGAGAGACAGATGAGCAGCTCATTGCCTCCCTGACTCCTGTGCCTTAATAAGGAGAGCGGAGCAGGACAGCCTTGCCTGTTTTACGTTCCTTGCCTGTAGGACAGATACTGTGAATACAGAACACAGAGGAACGTCTCAAATATAAACACCTGCCTGCCACCGTTCTTGGCCACGCGTTCTATAACCCCCCCCCCCCAAACACACACAAAGAACTAGCTTGAAATAAAACAAAACACACGTGTATGCATGCACCCATACACCCCCCCCCCCCCCCCCCCCCCATATATAGTTCATGTAACAGAAACCCACAAACGTGCAGATCCACCCAGCAACAGCAAAATTGATTCAGCACAGGGGCTCATTCTCCAGATTCTCTCGGAGAAAAAAAAACTGGGGCGATATTTATAGATGAGCTCTCTGTTTTCTGAAGGAAGGACCAGCTGGAAGGACTACTTCCTAGGGGAAAGCAGAACGGGGATACATAAAAGGGGAGCAAAATGTAGGGAGAAGGAGAGAGAAGGAACACCAGGATGCGAGAGATGGAGGGAGTTAAAGCTTTGATATCCAGAACAGGAATAAGGGAAGACATGCAGAGAGATGGGGATGTGGAGAGAATGAGTTATGGGTACAAAGACACGCCGATGCAGGTGTGAAATAGCAATGGAGGAGTTTCGGGGTGTGGATGAGGTTTTCTGTGGATGAGGCCTGATCGTCAATGGATGCAGTATGATATGATTGGGGTAGTGCATAATCACCTGTGCATCCCAAAACCCACTTCTGACTGGGGGCTCAATTCAATCAAGTCCACATTGCAGTATGCATTTACACATTAGCTCTTTTTCCCCATGGTGATATAAAATCACAGACTGGTCTGGGGTACTGTATAAAGCCCTATACAAACTACCAGGTAGACTCCCCTCACAGGTATGCCTTCACTTTTCAGACGTGTAAAAGCAGGGTGACATTTTTAAACAAAGACTGTGCACTGAATTCCAACCTATATACCATATGAACATCATGAACATCATGAACCAAAAGAAGATCTTGACACTCCAACCAGTGGTTGTGACCGGCTGTGAATGACAGAACATTCTTTCCCAGGAACATTAGCCAAGTGGCTCAAAAGAGACAATTAAGAAGACACATAATGTGATGATACGCTCTGGTAAATTGACAGTATATTTCATTGTAGAGAAACAACACCTGTCCACGTCCCATAAACTGTATCTGGGCAAAAGATAACACAATCAGATGAGCACTTACAGCACACGTAAGACCCTCTCCTCTCCATTTCATTAAGGTCAAAGGTTAGAATGGTAGACCTAGTTGGCTATGGCCACATATCAAAGTAAAGCAGTGGAGTAAATCAACAGTGAACTTTGACAACCTCCACTGAGCGAGACCGGCAGAGTGACAGCAAACGTGATCCAATCAACACTTCACTCAGCACTCTGGAGGGGCAGCGTGTGGCTGGCCGCCTGCACTCCCTGTTGCGCGCGCACGCACACACACACACACACACACACACACACACACACACACACACACACACACACACACACACACACACACACACACACACACGTGTGGAAGACATGCAGAAAGACAGATGAAGGTACACAGGCTTATACAAACACGTGCTCTTAACACCCCTGTGCAGAGCTACCGATATCACACATTCTCCCTCTGCCCCACACCTCCTCACACACGCGCACTCCATCCTGTCATCACCGGCAGCAGTAGCAGCAGTCTCCCCTCTATGTGAGTGTGTGGGCCCTAGCTGGCAGGTACCTTTGTACTTCTCCCTGACGTTCTCATACGCCTGGATGAAGTCCTGCTCCTCTGCATCGGGGGGCAGGCATGCGGGTTCGTACATGGCCATGGCCGGCGCTGTCTGTCAACTGGGGCACGTCACCCTCTGCTCCTCTTTTTGTTGTTCTCCTCTTCCTTCTTCTCCTTTTGAGGTCAGTGGGCTCCCTCTCTCTCGTTCCCTGTTCGTGCGACAACCCCTGCTGTCTGTCTGTCTTCTCTGTAGTTCTCTCAGTAGGTTATGAGCTCTCCACAGCTCTCAACTTCATTCCAGTGGTCAGCACCCGCCCCCCCTCTCCCCCCCTCCCCTCGTAACAGAGAAATACTCAATATGAATGCCAGGCTCCTCCTCTTAAGCTCTTAAAGACACATGGCAGGGGAAGCACACACACACACACACACACACAGACACAGACACACACAGAGAGAGAGAGAGAGAGAGAGAGAGAGAGAGAGAGAGAGAGAGAGAGAGAGAGAGAGAGAGAGAAATGTATTGGGCACACCGGCAGGACTTGTCAGGCAGGCACACCATCAAACCATTGCATTGTAGTAAAGCACCACATGGGTTTAGCATGTACTTTCCTAACCAAACTCACAGTCACACCCAGTAGCAAACAAGCTGCTACAGCATTTCTACAGCGGGCCCAATTCCTGACTTAGGGTTAAAAAAGGAAGTGCAAATTCTCATTATAAGATGCAAGACCCAAACACAAACAGTTAAAAAATATATATACACTCAAATGTACAGTATATGCAATCCTAATCACAGAAACCAAAAAGCTAAATTGAATTACAAAAAACAAACCAAATAAAACAATTCTCATGATCAAGGATATTTTTCTGTTGCTGCCTAGCTGTTGCTGTTGCTGCCTAGCTGGCGTGTCCGGGTCATTCACAAGGAAGTGGAAGTAAATGTTTTGATGCTGCTGCCTCTCAATTGATGAATACGTTTAAAAACTAGTTACAATGCAGATATGCCCTTGTCATCCTCTGGGAACAAGCTCATTCAAAAGCAAGCAACATTGAATATTCAGCAGCTCCTCCACTTGACAATCCAGGGACAATTATTATTTATTTTTTATGTCAAGACTTCATATATCAATTTAATATCCCACCTGATTTGGCGGCCTCATTACGGCACCCATACAAGCCACATAAAAGTGTTGGTGAATCATCTGTAGTGGTGGGAAAGCAATAAAACAACGCTGACATTGTACTGAAAGCATCCATCCAGCCATATTTGACCTTTATTTAACTAGGGAAGTCAGTTAAGAACAAATTCTTATTTTAAGTGACTGCCTAGGAACAGTTCAGGGGCAGAACGACACATTTTTACCTGGTCAGCTCGGGGATTCGACCTTGCAACTTTTCGGTTACTAGTCCAACGCTCCAACCACTACGCTACCTGCCGCCCCGTATACAGGAACATCTCCATAAAACGGTGTTTATTTCAGGCCGGAGAGTAAAAGATCCATTCCATGCATTAACAACACTAGAACCTGTGAAAGCTGTCATTTGACTGTTCATGATTTGTTTCATTATTATTACTCTGCCATTTGTAAAGTCATGCCTCCCTCTGTCCTTGACTTTTCCTAAATACTGTAACTCTACAGAACACACTGCCGCTGTTAGAATCTTAATATCACTAACAGAACCGGAGTTCTAACCAGTTTTAGGAGGGCACGTTGCCCGTTATCCCAACAGCAGGACCTGCTCCGCTCCTTCTTACAACAGTTGAAAGTGCCGTGCCCAGTTGATAATCACTCTGATCATTGCCTCAGAACTGAACCTAAACTATACTGAAACTAATTGAACACATATAACAACAGAATAAATAAATTAAGTAAAGCATGATGGGGAGAAAGGGGGAGAATGGGTGAGTTGATGAACGAGGGGGTGCGAACAATGCATAATTATGTAATCAGCCACTGTGAATGAAGAACAGGGCGGCCCATTCTATTGTATTGATCCACTCTAATTCTAATCTTAAAATGGTATGTACCCTACATCAGTCCACCCAATCAAAGCAGTCCTATCAGTCTACTCTGGCCTATCAGTGTTGCAGAATGTGGTGATGAGGCAAGGGGAGAAATGTCACTATGGCCAAGTTGCTTGCAAAGAAAACAAGTCTGGCCGGCACCATGAACAAAACTTCTTCCCTCTGCGCAAAATAAGGCACCTATAAAGAGAAAACCGGAGACTATTACGCACTACAACCAACAAAGGTATGTCAAAGTGTGTCAACGAGTGAAAGTTACAAACATTTTGTCAACTGTTAGGACAAGGGATAACAGCTAAATGAAATCCAACTAACTCCGTTGCGTGAAGACGCACACAAGCGCATGCTGATAATAATGGACTATTTTTGACTGCTGTCATATCGACACTTATATTCATTATAATGTCATTATTGCTTTTGTGCTGAGTTTCACTATTTATCAAGGACACTTGGCGCATATAATGATGTTTAGGCTACTGATGTTTTCATCAGTTGACCCCGCATCTTGACCCTTATTTAGTTGTTATAAAACGAAGCTGTTACCATGTTCATACACATTTCTGTTTCATAGTTGTAACAAACACTAATAAAATTGATTGAACACTTTTTTTTATACATATAGCCCACAGTAACATAAACTAATAAAAATGTGATTTTGATATAAAATATTGAATAAAAAAAGTATTCTAACGTTACCCACAGCCTTCATAAACACTACCAAATTATTATTTTTGCAATAGCATATAAGAAATGTATTAATTACACTGTTAGAATGTTGCAGTCAGAATGAGTGTCTTTAAACGTCAGATCCCCTCAGCAGCACAATGACAGGGAGCAGAGACAGTACCGTAGGAAAATCTCCCCTCGTTGTTTCATTTCTGTCCTGGCCGTTCTATCAGCGAGTTTCTCATGACCAAGGCCAGTCCCTGACATCAGCCAGGGGGCTTTCCTGTGAGGAAACAGGATAAGTCCAAACGCCTCACTCGCCACTGGAAAAGGAGCCGTTGTTGCCGTTCCAGACAAACGCCCACACTTCGACAGGAAATGGAAACTGTTTCACTACTGGCACAGGATAGGACTAGGACTACACAGACCTGATGGTTCACCACATGTTCATCTAGCCTGGTCCCAGATCTGTTGATGCTGTCTTGCCAACTCCTATGAACATTGTTGGTCATTCCTCTGATCACTGTCTCTTTCCATCTTTGGAGGATGCAAAGACTTGGCCTCTATTGGTTTACCTGACTATAGCTAGGCTACTCATAATGATGTGTTGCTTGTTTTTTTTTGCTTTTGAAGCACTTTCAGCCTGTTATGAAAAGCGCAAAATATATATTTTTTTATAAATTATTATTATTATCAAGCCAAACATTGGCGAGTCAATGACCATAGGAGTTGGCAAGACTACACAAACAGATATGAGACTAAGCTTGCATCCATACTTTACTGTACTGTATTTACTCTGCTGAAGCTAACTCTAGTCTTCTATCGTTGCCATGTGCCATAACAATAGAAAACTAGAGTAGCCTTCAGCGTACGGTAGATGAGGTAAAGAGGTCAATCGAACTCGACCAAAATAATGAAATTGCCATGGAAACGCGCGGGGGAAAGGGCCATGGGGGAAAGAGTCTCCTCATTGCCCCCTAGCAAAATTAGCCTACATTTAGGCTATTGTTTATAAGTGTATTTAACACTATGTCGAGGTAGAAATCTGAGTATAATTGTTGTATGGATGTTAACCCCAACACATGTTCATGTCATCGTTACCAATCAACTGCATTACAGTTAAAAACACGACGTTGACTACCACCGCCGATTTCTGACGGATTTGACCAATATCCACTTTGTTAGATCAGATTTGACTGGTCAATCTGGTCAATGGAAAGTCTGTGTTCCATTGACTCCTTTACAGCATCTATATACGGAATGGGATTGATTTAGACAGGTAAGGCACTCCAGTTCAGCGTGGCAAGTCTCTCAATGGAGGGAGAGGGCTGTTTGCTTTGTTGACAATGGTTAAAGGGCTGAGGGTATTAGAAGACTGTACTGTGGCTTAACAGATGGGAGTGGAGTGGTGTGTTCCTGTATAAACCCATTTACCCCATTCCTCTACACCCCACCTGGAGATGAACACACACACACACACACACACACACACACACACACACACACACACACACACACACACACACACACACACACACATCACGTCACGTCACACATTCGTACTTGTTACTGGTGTTTCAGCAACAGGCCCTTTAGAAATATTTACATTTACACTTACTTCTTTCCGTGCCTCGACACTTCAGATAGGTGAGTTGTGAGTTGTTAACCAGATACAAGTTAACGACATCTTTGAGGACTCTCCAGTTGTCTATATGAGGTGAAAGATGACCTGTGTGTGTGTGTGTGTGTGTGTGTGTGTGTGTGTGTGTGTGTGTGTGTGTGTGTGTGTGTGTGTGTGTGTGTGTGTGTGTGTTTAAATGTGCGTCTATGTATATATAACTTTGTGTCAACACAATCTGAGATGATTGTTTGCAGTTTCCCAGCTCCCAATGCAGACAACAGGTGGGCTACGCTGTGTGCTTAGGCATGTGGCAGTTTGCATGTGGCTTAAGATACTCACACACGCTGTCCACATGAGAGGGTTCGAGAAGGTGTGCGTGTGTGTGTGCATGTGTATTGCATTTACATTGTAGTCATTTAACAGACTCTGTTATCCAGAGCGACGTATAGTTAGTGCATTCTTCTTAAGATCGATAGGTGACACAACCACATATCACAGTCATAGTAAGTACATTTTCCTCAATAAAGAAAGTATCTGGTAGGAAAAGTCAAGAGCAAGCTTCTTTTTTTTGTGGGGTTGGGGGTGTAGTGTGTAGTAGTGATGGCGTTGGTTGGGGGTATTAACTATGAGAACTACGAATCTGAACTATGAAACTGTCTCTAACCACAATCGAAAGAGGAGTGGGAGGCCCAGGTGCACAACTGAGACAGAGGACAAGTACATTAGAGTGTCTAGTTTGAGAAACAGATGCCTCACAAGTCCTCAACTGGCAGCTTCATTAAATAGTACCTGCAAAACACCAGTCTCAATGTCAACAGTGAAGAGGCGATTTTGGGATGCTGGCCTTTTATGCAGATTTGCAAAGAAAAATCTCAGACTGGCCAATAAAAAGAAAAGATTAAGATGGGCAAAAGAACACAGACACTGGACAGAGGAATTCTGCCTAGAAGGCCAGCATCCCAGAGTAGCCTCTTCACTGTTGATTTTGAGACTGGTGTTTGCAGCTACTATTTAATGAAGCTGCCAGTTGAGGATATGTGAGGCATCTGCTTCTCAAACTAGACACTCTAATGTACGTGTCTTCTTGCTCAGTTGTGCACCGGGGTCTCCCACTCTTTCTATTCTGGTTATAGCCAGTTTGCGCTGTTATGTGAAGGGAGTAGTGCACAGCGTTGTACGAGATCTTCAGTTTCTTGGCAATATCTCGCATGGAATATCCTTAATTTCTAAGAACAAGAATAGACTGACGAGTTTTCAGCTGTGCTAACATAATTGCAAAAGGGTTTTCTAATGATCAATTTGCCTTTTAAAATGATAAACTTGGATTAACCTGTTGGGTCTAGGGGGCAGCATTTGCACGTCTGGATAAAAAAAATTTACCCGATTTAATCTGGTTACTAATCCTACCCAGTAACTAGAATATGCATATACTTATTATATATGGATAGAAAACACTCTAAAGTTTCCAAAACTGTTTGAATGGTGTCTGTGAGTATAACAGAACTCATTTGGCAGGCAAAACCCTGAGACATTTTCTGACAGGAAGTGGATACCTGATGTGTTGTATTGACTTTAAACCTATCCCATTGAAAAACACAGGGGCTTAGGAATATTTTGGCACTTCCTATTGCTTCCACTAGATGTCACCAGCCTTTACAAAGTGTTTTGAGTCTTCTGGAGGGAGATCTGACCGAACAAGAGCCATGGAACGATGATGTCCCATTAGACACCTGGCGCGCGAGTTCATGTTGGGTACCCTCGTTCCAATACGTTATAAAAGAGTATGCATTCGTCCACCTTGAATATTATTCATGTTCTGGTTAAAAAAGGCCCTAATGATTTATGCTATACAACGTTTGACATGTTTGAACGAACGGAAATATATTTTTTCCCCTCGTTCATGACGAGAAGTCCGGCTGGCTTACATCATGTGCTAACGAGACGGAGATTTTTGGACATAAATGATGAGCTTTTTTGAACAAAACTACATTCGTTATGGACCTGTGATACCTGGAAGTGACATCTGATGAAGAGAATCAAAGGTAATGGATTATTTACATAGTATTTTCGATTTTAGATCTCCCCAACATGACGTCTAGTCTGTATCGCAACGCGTATTTTTCTGGGCGCAGTGCTCAGATTATTGCAAAGTGTGATTTCCCAGTAAGGTTATTTTTAAATCTGGCAAGTTGATTGCGTTCAAGAGATGTAAATCTATAATTCTTTAAATGACAATATAATATTTTACCAATGTTTTCTAATTTTAATTATTTAATTTGTTACGCTGACTTGACTGCCGGTTATTGGAGGGAAACGATTTCCTCAACATCAATGCCATAGTAAAACGCTGTTTTTGGATATAAATATGAACTTGATAGAACTAAAAATGCATGCATTGTCTAACATAATGTCCTAGGAGTGTCATCTGATGGAGATTGTAAAAGGTTAGTGCATCATTTTAGCTGGTTTTATGGTTTTGGTGACCCTGTCTTTGACTTGACAAAACATTACACACAACTCTTGTAAATGTACTGTCCTAACATACTCTAAATTTATGCTTTCGCCGTAAAACCTTTTTGAAATCGTAAAACGTGGTTAGATTAAGGAGATGTTTATCTTTCAAATGGTGTAAAATAGTTGTATTTTTGAAAAATTTGAATTTTGACATTTATTTGGATTCAAATTTGCCGCTCTTGAAATGCACCTGCTGTTGATGGAGTGCACCACGGGTGGCACGCTAGCGTCCCACCTAGCCCCAAGAGGTTAACTAATACAACGTGCCATTGGAACACAGGAATGATGGTTGCTGATAACGGGCCTCTGTACGCCTATGTAGATAATTCCATTAAAAATCAGCCGTTTCCAGCTACAATAGTCATTTACAACATTAACAACGTGTACACTGTATTTCTGATCAATTTGATGTTATTTTAGTGGACAAAAAATGTGCTTTTCTTTCAAAAAACAAGGAGGAGGAGACACATTCTGTCTCCTAGAGATGAACTTACTTTGGTGCGAAAAGTGCAAATCAATCCCAGAACAACAGCAAAGGACCTTGTGAAGATGCTGGAGGAAACAGGTACAAAAGTATCTATATGTACAGTAAAACAAGTTCTATATCGACATAACCTGAAAGGCCGCTCAGCAAGGAAGAAGCCACTGCTCCAAAACCGCCATAAAAGAACCAGATAGAGCATCGAGCCAGCGGGGTGGTGGCACTGGAATCCTCATCTCTCCCAAGTGGACATTCTCTCTTTCTCCCCTGACCCATCTGTCTATCTCCTCATTTGAATTCCATGCTGTCACAGTTACCAGCCCTTTCAAGCTTAACATCCTTATCATTTATCGCCCTCCAGGTTCCCTTGGAGAGTTCATCAATGAGCTTGACGCCTTGATAAGTTCCTTTCCTGAGGATGGCTCACCTCTCACAGTTCTGGGTGACTTTAACCTCCCCACGTCTACCTTCGACTCATTCCTCTCTGCCTCCTTCTCTCCACTCCTCTCCTCTTTCGACCTCACCCTCTCACCTTCCCCCCCTACTCACAAGGCAGGCAATACGCTTGACCTCATCTTTACTAGATGCTGTTCTTCCACTAATCTCATTGCAACTCCCCTCCAAGTCTCCGACCACTACCTTGTATCCTTTTCCCTCTCGCTCTCATCCAACACTTCTCACTCTGCCCCTACTCGGATGGTATTGCGCCGTCCCAACCTTCGCTCTCTCTCTCCCGCTACTCTCTCCTCTTCCATCCTATCATCTCTTCCCTCTGCTCAAACCTTCTCCAACCTATCTCTTGATTCTGCCTCCTCAACCCTCCTCTCCTCCCTCTCTGCATCCTTTGATTTCCTCTGTCCCCTATCCTCCAGGCCGGCTCGGTCCTCCCCTCCTGCTCCGTGGCTCGACGACTCACTGCGAGCTCACAGAACAGGGCTCCGGGCAGCCGAGCGGAAATGGAGGAAAACTCGCCTCCCTGCGGACCTGGCATCCTTTCACTCCCTCCTCTCTACATTTTCCTCTTCTGTCTCTGCTGCTAATGCCACTTTCTACCACTCTAAACTCCAAGCATCTGCCTCTAACCCTAGGAAGCTCTTTGCTACCTTCTCCTCCCTCCTGAATCCTCCTCCCCCTCCCCCCCCCCCTCCTCCCTCTCTGCGGATGACTTCGTCAACCATTTTGAAAAGAAGGTTGACGACATCCGATCCTCGTTTGCTAAGTCAAACGACACTGCTGGTCCTGCTCACACTGCCCTACCCTGTGCTTTGACCTCTTTCTCCCCTCTCTCTCCAGATGAAATCTCGCATCTTGTGACGGCCGGCCGCCCAACAACCTGCCCACTTGACCCTATCCCCTCCTCTCTTCTCCAGACCATTTCCGGAGACCTTCTCCCCTACCTCACCTCGCTCATCAACTCATCCTTGACCGCTGGCTACGTCCCTTCCGTCTTCAAGAGAGAGAGAGTTGCACCCCTTCTGAAAAAACCTACACTCGATCTCTCCGATGTCAACAACTACAGACCAGTATCCCTTCTTTCCTTTCTCTCCAAAACTCTTGAACGTGCCGTCCTTGGCCAGCTCTCTTGCTATCTCTCTCAGAATGACCTTCTTGATCCTAATCAGTCAGGTTTCAAGACTGGGCATTCAACTGAGACTGCTCTTCTCTGTGTCACGGAGGCTCTCCGCACTGCTAAAGCTAACTCTCTCTCCTCTGCTCTCATCCTTCTAGACCTATCTGCTGCCTTTGATACCGTGAACCATCAGATCCTCCTCTCCACCCTCTCCGAGCTGGGCATCTCCGGCGCGGCCCACGCTTGGATTGCGTCCTACCTGACAGGTCGCTCCTACCAGGTGGCGTGGCGAGAATCTGTCTCCGCACCACGTGCTCTCACCACTGGTGTCCCCCAGGGCTCTGTTCTTGGCCCACTCCTATTCTCGCTATACACCAAGTCACTTGGCTCTGTCATATCCTCACATGGTCTCTCATATCATTGCTATGCAGATGACACACAATTAATCTTCTCCTTTCCCCCTTCTGACAACCAGGTGGCGAATCGCATCTCTGCATGTCTGGCAGACATATCAGTGTGGATGACGGATCACCACCTCAAGCTGAACCTAGGCAAGACGGAGCTGCTCTTCCTCCCGGGGAAGGACTGCCCGTTCCATGATCTCGCCATCACGGTTGACAACTCCCTTGTGTCCTCCTCCCAGAGTGCTAAGAGCCTTGGCGTGACCCTGGACAACACCCTGTCGTTCTCCACCAACATCAAGGCGGTGACCCGATCCTGTAGGTTCATGCTCTACAACATTCGCAGAGTACGACCCTGCCTCACACAGGAAGCGGCGCAGGTCCTAATCCAGGCACTTGTCATCTCCCGTCTGGATTATTGCAACTCGCTGTTGGCTGGGCTCCCTGCCTGTGCCATTAAACCCCTACAACTCATCCAGAACGCCGCAGCCCGTCTGGTGTTCAACCTTCCCAAGTTCTCTCACGTCACCCCGCTACCTCCGCTCTCTCCACTGGCTTCCAGTCGAAGCTCGCATCCGCTACAAGACCATGGTGCTTGCCTAAGGAGCTGTGAGGGGAACGGCACCTCCGTACCTTCAGGCTCTGATCAGGCCCTACACCCAAACAAGGGCACTCCGTTCATCCACCTCTGGCCTGCTCGCCTCCCTACCTCTGAGGAAGCACAGTTCCCGCTCAGCCCAGTCAAAACTGTTCGCTGCTCTGGCACCCCAATGGTGGAACAAGCTCCCTCACGACGCCAGGACAGCGGAGTCAATCACCACCAAACATCCTTTCTGAATTTAAAAGTAATCCTCAAAGTAATCATCTAGTTTTTCAAAACTATCTGTAATCTGATTACAATAATTTTGCTGGTAACGTAACAGATTACAGTTACCGTTTTATTTTTATTTTTTGTAATCCCTTACATGTAACAGATTACAAATAATCAGTTACTCCCCAACCCTGCGTGTGTGTCTGTGTGTACAGTAGGTGAGATGTCCATTTTAGCAATCGAATAACTATAGCTATGCTAGGTGATGGTTTGGTTTATCATGTTCATGTCTATGTAGAAAAAGACTGTAGGAGTAAGTAGAGAGGACTCAGGGACAGGTATTAGAGAGAGAGAAGAGAGAGAGAGAAGGGCAGAGAAAGAGAAAAAGAGATCTGGGTCAGCAGCTTCAGGCCAGCGGCCTTGGCGCTTCTGTCACATTCTTTCTTTTCTGGATCCATTTATTGTGCCTAGGGCAACGAGTGGCAATTTTACAGCCAGATCCTCTACGTCTTTCACAAGTGAGGGCGCCACCGGTGCATCAAGACCTTCTACGTCATCTATAAGTGCGACGACCACCACCACCACCGGTGCAGCGAGACCCTCTACGACGTCTACGTCATCCACAAGTATGACCACAACTGGCACCGGTGCAGCGACACCCTCTACGACGTCTACGTCATCCACAAGTATGACCACAACGGGCACCGGTGCAGCGAGACCCTCTACGACGTCTACGTCATCCACAAGTATGACCACAACCGGCACCGGTGCATCAAGAACCTCTACGTCATCCACAAGTGTGACCTCCGCTGCAGCGAGACCCTTTACGTCGTCTACGTCATCCACAAGCGTGACCACCGCCTCCAACGGTGCATCAAGAACCTCCTCGTCATCCAGAAGTGCTACCACCACTGCCACCGTTGCAGCGATGGATGATGCTGAAATGAAGGAAGCACCTCGGGATCTGGAAGCCGGTGAGATTATTATGACCCTCACGAAAGTGACCACTGAGGACCTTGTTGAACAGGATGTGGCCATTGTGACAAATGAGGAGAGAAACAGGGAGAGAAACTAAGATTAACAACGTCACACCAGGCGTCATCGGAAGTACCAGCCCCCAGATCCGCTCAACTCATTTCAGCAGAGGCTCCTCCAAGCAACAGCTCGATCAAGACCACCTTCCTCAACGTTGGTCTCATTGTTGAAAGAACCTACTCTCTACTATCTTGACTATTTATTATTGCAATTATTGCAAAAATATATTATAGGCTATCACAAGGGCCTTGGTCAGGGAGGTGACCAAGAACCTGATGGTCATTCTGAAAGAGCTCCAGAGTTCCTCTGTGGAGATGGGAGAACCTTCCAGAAGGACAACCATCTATGCAGAACTCCACCAATCAGGCCTTTATGGTAAAGTGGCCAGATGGAAGCCACTCCTCAGTAAAAGGCACATGACAGCCCGCTTGGAGTTTGCCAAAAGTCACCTAATGACTTTCAGACCATGAGAAACAAGATTCTCTGGTCTGATGAAACCAAGATTGAACTCATTGGCCTGAATGCCAAGCGTCATGTCTGGAGGAAACCTGGCACCATCCCTACAGTGAAGCATGGTGGTGGCAGCATCATGCTGTGGGGATGTATTTCAGCAGTAGGGACTGGGAGACTTGTCAGGATCGAGGGAAAGATGAACGTAGCAAAGTACAGAGAGATCCTTGATGAAAACCTGCTCCAGAGCGCTCAGGACCTCAGACTGGGGCGAAGGTTCACTGTCCAACAGGACAACGAACCTAAGCACACAGCCAAGACAACGCAAGAGTGGCTTCGGGACAAGTCTCTGAATTTCCTTGAGTGGCCCAGCCGGACTTGAACCCGACCAAACATCTCTGGAGAGACCTGAAAATAGCTGTGCAGCGACGCTCCCCATCCAACCTGACAGAGCTTGAGAGGATCTGCAGAGAAGAATTAGAGAAACTCCCCAAATACAGGTGTGCCAAGCTTGTAGCGTCATACCCTAAAAGAACTTGAGGCTGTAATCGCTGCCAACGGTGCTTCAACAAAGTACTGAGTAAAGGGTCTGAATACTTATGTAAATGTGATATAATTTTTTTAATATATATATACACATTTGCAAACATTTTCAAATAAACTGTTTTCGCTTTGTCATTATGGGGTATTGTGTGTAGATTGATGAGGAAAGAAAACAAATGAATCCATTTTACAATACGGCTGTAGCGTAACAAAATGTGGAAAAGTCAAGGGTCTGAATACTTTCCGAATGCACTGTATCCAGCCCAGGGCTCCAGCTATCCATTTGGTTTGCTAACTTGCTAGCTAAGTGGCTAGATGTTAAGATCAAGCTTCTTGTTAACATCTTAGATTTCTTTCAAATTATTTGCCAGGGGTATAAAGCGCTACGCACGTCATCATCGTTAACACCTGGCAGAGTGAGACAGGGAAGTGACAGCAGCGAAGTCCTTAATGGCAATAATTTGAGAAGTTAAATGAAAACATTGTGAAATGCAACCATTGAGAGGTGGAATTGAGCTACAGTAGCAGTACAGGTTCAACGTTTGAAAGGGAGACGCCGTGCGACCCAAACCGTTGCTGGCAGCTGCGCAGGCCCCCGACAACAGACATTAGACAGGCTCTTCACACAAAATAAATGTGTTAAGAGACGGAGTGAGAAAATCACAGCGCTGATTACAGAAATGATTGCAGTTGATATGCACCCATTGTCAATGGTAGAGGATGTTACCTTCAATACCCTAATGGTATATCTAGACCCAGACTACAAGCATGCCATGTCGAAAAACCGTGACGGCCCAGATGGAGAAATTGCATAATGATTGCTCTGCAAGTACAAAGCACGAGCTCTCAAACACCCCATACATGGCATTAACAACAGATTGTTGGATGTCTATGAACACACTGTCATACATCCCTGCAATGAGTCATTGAAGAGAAGTGAGACATGAAGTCCCATGTACTGACCACTGAGAAAATGGAGGAGAGGCACACAGCAGAGAACCTAAAAAACGTAATTTACTACCCTCGTTGCTGAGTGGGTGGGGGATAGTAATAAGGTAGCCGTATGGTAGCCAAGACTGCGGTAGATTGAACTGAATGGCCCCCTAGTGGTCATATGCAGCACCATATCTGCATTTGGAATTCACATGTAATTTTTTTGTTGTTATCGTTTAAACTGTAAAAAAAATTGCAGTTTAAACATTAAGAACATTTTTACATTTGTCACATCCCTAGTGTGCATGTGTGTGATGTATGATGCTGTGTGTGCTGACAGCACCTGGGGATGTATAACCCTGTACAAACACATGTGCACAACTAACATGGGAGTGAAATTCAATATGTCCACTTCGGCCTATGAGGTGAGTGATATGACACTGCATGAACACGTTAACATGTAAACACAGCTGGCACAAACACGGAATTAAACATGCCCAACTTGACCTGTGACCTGTGCCCTTTGCTTTGACCCAGGTGGCTTGTGAGTCCTTCATAGCTTTCCCATGTGTGTAATGCCATTGATGAAGGCACACAGGCTTGAAACATGCCCCCTCAGTAACCTCACACCTCTAGGTCTCTGCACTCTCCTTTCTTCTGCAGGAAGCACAGAGATCTGCCCCATCGTTTGATATTCAAGTAGGTCTATACTTAGAAAAAAAGGTGCTTCCTAGAACCATAAAGGGTTCTTGGACTGTCCCTGTAGGGAGAGCCCTGTTTGGTTCCAGGTAGAACTCTTTTTGGTTCCAAGTAGAACCTTTTATTTTAGGTTTCTTGACTGGGTGAAAGGGTTCTACATGGAACCAAAAAAGTGTTCTCCAACAAGGACAGTTTTCCTACAGGAACAGCCGTAGAACCCGTTATGAATCGTTTGTTTTTTAAGAATGTATGGCTCAAACAGCCAGCGTGCTTTAAGCATCCATCAGTGTACATTAATGTTTCTCTCAGTGTTGTACATCCTGAGAGTGAAGTGTCATTAATTACAAGGCCCACGCAAACCTCAGCAGCTTTTATAAATGTATGTCTAAGTTATTAATGAATACTCTGCTGGAGGATGGTGGCGATGAGCACATTTACTGTAAGCAGAACGGATACAGGGAAGCTGCAGATTGCAAGCAAAGGCACACACACACAAAGACACAGTAGGCACGCACATACACACGTGTACACACAGATGCGCGTGCACATACACACGCACACACAGTTAAGCACAAACACACATGCACACACACGCAAGGAGTTCATTTTGGCAGTAAAGGCGGGCCAGAGATAACAGACTCCTGAGCTGTAATTCT
The DNA here is from genome assembly GCF_965601325.2 of Salmo salar. Taxonomy (NCBI): domain Eukaryota; kingdom Metazoa; phylum Chordata; class Actinopteri; order Salmoniformes; family Salmonidae; genus Salmo; species Salmo salar. The sequence goes on from NC_138292.1 coordinate 44,946,215, forward strand.
AAAGCCATAACTACGACTGTGTGTGTGTGGGTCTTTGTTTATGCACGCTATGATTTATAGTCCTTTGCAATGGGGAGGAAATTAATATGGCAAGTGAGAAATGAAAATGGAAATGAAGGGCGTAGAGAGATACTGTCCTACAGGGCTAATATTCCAATGTTCTACTGAAACAATATCAGCTTTTTTGGCCTTGCGTTTGGCCTTGGACTGGGTTGGGCCCTCTTGCTTGTTTCAAATTAGATTGATTTGTAACAAATCAAATCTGTGTCACAGACCAACATCTATGCGATGACCAAGATGGCTACTACGTCACGCACATACTGTAAATGTGTTTCAAAGTGACCTTCCTGCCAGCTGTCCCTTAGTGCCTTGAGTGTGTGTGTGTGTGTGTGTGTGTGTGTGTGTGTGTGTGTGTGTGTGTGTGTGTGTGTGTGTGTGTGTGTGTGTGTGTGTTTTTATGGGGTAAGGAGGGCTACAGAGGCCTCCTAAAGCCCATCTCTTAGTTTATCAATCGCTCCCTCTCTCACTCCTACCTCTTGACAACATATCTCCATGTCTCAAAACATGGCTCAGGTTCATATATAATTACATATAGAATCCCTATAAGCCTCCAGCTTATATGGCGTTTCCTGAGCAGTGTACTGCTTGTCTAATGAGTGTGTAAGGACTGTGTAATGATGTTAACAGTGACAGTATAGGAGAATGCCATGGAAACAGGCTGGTGCCACCCTCTGGTTACTGACAAGCCATTCAGTCTGACATTCTATCTTGGTGACATCCGGGACATGCCTATCTAGTCTATCCCATGCTCTACCTTACCTTGCCTCTATCTAGTCACCATCAGGCACCACTGTAATACCCCACCTTCTACTCTTCATACTAGTAACGCGTCTTAGTCATTCATTTGCGTGAGCATGCAATGGGGCTTCGTCAGTGAGCCATTTTATGCTGTGTCCAAAAAAGTCGTTACCACACATAAAAAGGAAATTGAACCCCTCTGACTGACTTTTCAATAAGTATAAAATGTATCCTCTGTGAAATGAAAGGAGCGCCATTGTGCCAATAAGATCAGCCACAATAAATATGTAACCCATTCTATTTAAAAACGATAGAGAATGGAGGCACATTTTCCAGAGGCTCAAAGGGTTTCCAGGGCTACTCCAGGACCCGGCTGGAAACTTTCCCATGCGGACTGACACCTGGTGGTGAATACGGATACTGCAGTCTGAAGGCTTTTGGGAGGGATGGAGAAAAGGGTCCACCGACACACTACAGGCCCCTGTCTAGATGCCTGAGATGTTTGGAGACAAATAAGACACATGCTGTACCACAGTGTGTAATGATAGACAGCCTGTTTTGTTTTTGTGATTCTACTGATGGAGGCCCTCGGGCATGGCTTCAACCCAAAGTCCCTCAGTGACTGAGGCAGTACCAATGCGTGTGAATGGTGGATTATTTATTACACTGACTGAAGAGACATTCTTTCACTCTGTTTACAGCACAGTGAACACACTCTGAGAGGAACAGAGAGGACTTATGACTCATCCAGTCATCAATACGCAGTCAGTGCAGAATCACACGGCCCTATGAATCAAATGGCTCTTTCCCACATTAAAATCTGCTCTCTGTGTGTGCGTGTGTGTGTATGCGCACGGCACCGTGACTTTGACAGCTTTAGATCATAGCAGCTCTGTTATGAATAATAGACAGCCACTCAGTAGGGATGTTAGCCGGGTAAGTAAAGCCTTACCCCAGGAGGGCTCTGTCAAAAACAGACACCATTCACACACATTGCAGCTCTGAACACAACAAGGCCGTCAAAGTGTGCAAGTACCATGGCACCAGATGTTGTAATACATTTTTGCATTTTTTTTTTTTATGTGTCATGAATATGTGTCAACAGTGTCAACATATCTATTCATGACTCCTGTCTGAGGTGAAATCATTGAATGATTTCCTTCAGCCCTCCAAAATCAAAGCTAGTATATCTAGCAGTGTTGGATGGCGTTCAAAACACGTATTGTATTGTAATCCACAGTGAATTCTCTGGCCGGGGTATACACTAGTTCTACCAAGGCTGTACACTGTGAATGGTGAATCTTCCCTTAACCACTGGGTGGCTGTCCTGAGTCTCTTCCTCTCCCTTGACCTTTGGTGTGAGTGACTGAAAAGCAGGGACACCGCTCTGGAGTTCAGGTCCCAGGGGACACATTAAGGATGACACACGTTCTTCTGCCCTGGCGCTTACACGACCTTTCACCTCCCTGTTCCCTAGTTTGACCTCACTTTCACCCTTTTCAAGAACACTGGTACGGGAGCTGAGAAGAACTCCCTCTGGGAGAATTGAGTTGAACTTAACAAGAGCCTTTTGACACTGGAGTGTAAATGAGACAGATTGAGCCATTCCCAACTGTTCCAAGTGTGCCAAAGGAGAGTGTTATATGACAAATAGCCATACCCCACACGTCACTGCTAGGTGATGCAGCTTCGTGGCATTTCATTAATAACCGAACACATGAAGGAGGAGCCCAACAACTCTCCCGCTCCTCTGAGCCAGAGAGCTCCCGTAAGTGATTCAAATCAGCCTCCATGAAGTAATTAGATACATAGTAGTACATTTTAAAAACCTGTCTGTCTAAGACTCAGAGGTTAGTGGATACATGTGTTTAAGAGAGAACTACGTGCAGGAGGCACCGTTCTCCGGGTTCCTGCCAGGATGCACATACACACCTGCCTCTAGGGAACACTGCTGCACTCAGAGCAAAGCCAGCTAATTAACGCCTGTCCCACACAGCACAGGAGGTTGGTGGCACCTTCATTGGGGAGGACGGGCTCGTGGTAACGACTGGAGCGGAATGGGCGGAATGGTATCAAATACATCAAACACATGGTTCCCATACACCTGTGACTGACAAACATGACTGATGTGGGTCCCAATTCTCCACACTTTCCCCAAAGTGAGCGTTAAGCACTAACTACCATCGTTAAATCCATGCTATGGAATGTGCAAGTGCACACTTTGGGAGAAGTATAGCAAATTCGGATGCACCCCAGCAAAGGATTCCCACATAATGTATACACATCCAAGTACCTGTGCAGTGCACACACAGATGCAGCCGCAGAGGCAGTCCACTTGCCATTTGAAATGTGCACACCACAGACCTATCTTAATGCCCCGGCTGGCTGTTGGAGAGCTGACGGCTGAGATATATGCATGATTCCCCGTACTGTCAGGGTTTATAGCCTACTCTGGGCAGCATGTCAGCAGAGAATAGAACAAAGGCTGCCCCATGTGTGCTGACACAGCCCCACCAGGTCCTATGACAGAGGAAGAGCATTGGAGATAGGAGACAACCCTCCCCCCCAAAAAAAAATCATACAGTATATAATGAAAAATATTAGGCTATTACTTAGACTTATTTTCAATCTCAGCAGTTGCAATGGATGTGTTTAGGCCTCAAAGCCTTCCTCTGCAAATGCTGGGTAGATCTAACCTTACTTTAACCAGAGAGGAGACCAGCAAAACACAGAATAGTTTCATTGAAATTAGCTAGATGTCGATAATGATCCTGATGTATTAATGTTGTTTGTGTTTGATGTCAAAAATGTTATAGTGGAGCAAAGGCACATTTTCACATGGTGTGTGGACAATGACGTTGTTCTTATTCTAATCATGCTACAGAATGAGGGGAAGGAACATGAATTTCCTCCAAGCTTCTAATGAAGACTATTTGTAATGAGGAGGGGTGATTTTAGCACTGTTAATTGCGACCAGATATGGGACTCAGGGGAAGGTGCTCACTCCAACGTGCACCTGAGGTCGTAAACTCACACTCCATTTTGCCATGGCAACACAATGGTGAAATGTAATCTGATTGGGCCCTTGATGCCAGGCCAATTTACTTACACGCGTGTCCATTACACTGCAATCAGGGACTTCAATAGTACAGACAGACTGAGTGAATATGGCGTCAGTATACGTTAGGGAATCTACAACCGTCCCCACGGTAGGATGTTCTCGACTACCAGTTGAGTGATGCAGTTGTCACAAATATGTAAAATAGATGATTTAATGTCTCTGAAACTGTTCTGTTTTCTCGCTGCACAACCACCCAACGAATTACAGTGTTATGGGTGGAGCAGCTAATAAGAAGGCAACACCAACGTTACGTGCTCCAACTATCTAAATAAATCATGTGAATTAGATATCTCTCTATTGATTGAGCCCTGTAAGGACAATCCCACCTAACACTTGGCTATAGCCCCACACTCTGTGGACGCACACATCCTGTTCAGTTGGTGAAACTTAGTCCAAAGGCACCTGCCCAACACAGCACTCGTACGCACACGCACACGCGCACGCACACGCACACGCACACACACACCCACACACACACACACACACACACACACACTGCCAATGAAAACAGTCAACAAAATTCTACAGAAATCAACTACTTCAATGGCTGGTATGATAAACACACTCATACACAGGACGTGTCATTCGCCCCATTCAGACAAAGCTAGTTCAGACCCAATTTTCTAGCATGAGGCCTGTTGGGAACAGTAGCATAGCAAAGTAGCATGTGTGAGAGGTGGCAGGAGGAGTGTCGCGGGGCTGCAGACAGCAGACTGCCTACCTGCGATGCGGATGACGGCCCTCTCAGCCGGGTCCAGGACGTCCCCAGCGCCTGAGGCAGACTTAGAGCGTTTGACCCTCTGGTGTTTAGCCAGGTTCCAGGGGAGTGTGTCCCCAGGGCAGGGGGCAGGGAAGCTCCTCTCTCCATAGCTGTCTAGCAGGGCCCTCTCCCTCTCCCTCTGCCGGTCCCTGTCCTTCTGTCTGTCCTTACGCCCCGACGCCATCACCTACAGTACAGTACTGTACAACGACATGGAGGAGAGCAGCAGTAAGACATGGCACGTGTATAGGCCTATGTATATTAGAAACATACAGTACCAGTCAAAAGTTTGGACAGACCTACTCATTCAAGGGTTTTACTTTATTTGTACTATTTTCTACATTGTAGAAAAATAGAGAAGACATCAAAACGACTGTATGTAATAACACATATGGAATCATATAGTAACCAAAAAAGTGTGTTAAACATATCAAAATATATTTTAGATTTGTCAAAGCAGCCACCCTTTTCCTTGATGACAGCTTTGCACACTCTTGGCATTCTCTCAACCAGCTTCATGAGGTAGTCACCATGAACGCATTTCAATTAACAGGTGTGCCTTGTTAAAAGTTAATTTGTGGAATATCTTTCCTTCTTAATGAATTTGAGCCAATCAGTTGTGTTGTGACAAGGTAGGGGTCCATATTATGACAAGAACAGCTCAAATAAGCAGAGAAACGACAGTCCATCAATACTTTAAGACATGAAGGTCAGTCAATGTGTAACATTTCAAGAACTTCGAAAGTTTCTTCAAGTGCAGTCGCTATGATGAAACTGGCTCTCATGAGGACCACCAGAGGAATGGAGGACCCAGAGTTACCTCTGCTGCAGAGGATAAGATCATTAGAGTTTCCAGCCTCAAAAATTGCAGCCCAAAAAAATGCTTCACAGAGTTCAAGTAACAGACACATCTCAACATCAACTGTTCATGGGGGCCTGCGTGAATCAGGCCTTTGTGGTCGAATTGCTGCAAAGAAACCACTACTAAAGGACACCAATAAGAAAAAGAGACTTGCTTGGGCCAAGAAACATGTGCAATGGACATTAGACCGGTGGAAATCTGCCCTTTGATCTGCTAAACAACACCAAATGTGAGATTCTTGGTTCCAACCGCTGTGTCTTTGTGAGACGCACTGTAGGTAAACGGATGAGCTCCACATGTGTGATTCCCACCGTGAAGCATGGAGGAGGTGTGATGGTGCTTTGCTGGTGACACTGTCTGTGATTTATTTAGAATTCAAGGCACACTTAACTAGCATGGCTCCCACAGCATTCTGCAGCGATTCGCCATCCCATCTGGTTTGTGCTTAGTGGGACTATCATTTGTTTTTCAACAAGACAATGACCAAACACACAGTGCCATCCGTTTTGTCACCAAAGCACCATACACTACCTACCATTGCAACCTGTACGCTCTCGTTGGTTGGCCCTCGCTTCATACTCATCACCAAACCCACTAGCTACAGGTTATCTACAAGTCTCTGCTAGGTAAAGCCCCGCCTTATCTCAGCTCACTGGTCACCATAGCAGCACCCACTCGTAGCACGCGCTCCAGCAGGTATATCTCACTGGTCACCCCCAAAGCCAATTCCTCCTTTGGTCATCTTTCCTTCCAGTTCTCTGCTGCCAATGACTGGAACGAACTGCAAAAATCTCTGAAGCTGGAGATTCATATCTCCCTCACTAACTTTAAGCATCAGCTGTCAGAGCAGCTCACAGATCACTGCACCTGTACATAGCCCATCTGTAAACAGCCCATCTATCTACCTATCTACCTACCTCATCCCTATACTGTATTTATGTATTTATCTTGCTCCTTTGAACCCCAGTATCCCAACTTGCACATTCATCTTCTGCACATCTACCATTCCAGTGTTTAATTGCTATATTGTAATTACTTCGCCACCATGGCCTATTTATTGCCTTAACTCCCTTATCCTACCTCATTTGCACTCACTGTATATAGACTTTTTGTTTTCTTCTGTTCTACTGTATTATTGACTGTATGTTTTGTTTATTCCAAGTGTAACTCTGTGTTGTTGTATGTGTCGAATTGCTATGCTTTATCTTGGCCAGGTCGCAGTTGCAAATGAGAACTTGTTCTCAACTAGCCTACCTGGTTAAATAAAGGTGGAATATATTTTTTTTTAAAGGGCTATTTGACCAATAAGGAGAGGGATGGAGTGCTGCATTAGATGACCTGGCCTCCACAATCACCCAACCCAATTGAGATGGTTTGGGATGAGTTGGACCGCAGAGTGAAGGAAAAGCAGCCAACAAGTGCGCATCATATGTGGGAACTCCTTCAAGACTGTTGGAAAAGCATTCCAGGTGAAGCTGGTTCAGAGAATGCCAAGAGTGTGCAAAGCTGTCACCAAGGCAAAGGGTGGCTACTTTGAAGAATATAGAATATATTTTGATTTGTTTCACACTGAATGCTATTTCAAAGTTTTGATGTCTTCACTATTATTCCACAATGCAGAAAATAGTAAAATAAAGAAAAACCCTTAAATGAGCAGGTGTGTCCAAACTTTTGACTAGTACTGTACATTGTTCATATTTGAACACTTTGAGCTCCACAATTGAATACTGGATACAGTCCACGGGATACAAATATACACCGCCACAGGTACACACACTGGCAATGTCTATAACATGTTCAGTTGGAAGCCTTGCCTAACATGGGTCAAGTGGATACACTGGAACTAATGTTGTTTTACAGTACATCTCTCTGGAATCGCCTGGCATGTCAGGCGGCATCGAAAAAATAGTTCACCAATGACAGAGCATGCATCCATGCTAGTTCAAAAGATAGTCCAGACTGGTATTCAGATATCAGTAGGATAATGACTACAACATTCTATGATCTACTTGCCACATGATGAATGGCAAGCCTTAGCCAACACAGTAGGATATCAACCAGCTGCTGCCAGCCAAGGTGTCTAATAAAACACCCAACATGTATAGCTCAGTTAGGGTCAGGCAGGCAATTCTCACGTGTTAAAGGAGGGACACTTTCGCTGTGACCCAACTCCCAGTTGATGATTAACCACCATGAAAATATGCAGCCCAGATAAATGTTAAGAAAAATATTTCCATATTACAGTCATACAGTGGAACAAAGTGCAAACTACCATTTGCATCCCTTACCGTCCGTAGACTTGGGCACTTGATAGGAAAAGGAGACGAGGCTGACTATGAACTATTGAGTTTCCTGGAAAAAGTCTGACTAAGTGGCCACTATCGGTAAGTGATGGACCTTCATCTCTGATCGGAACGCAAAAAACCCGCTCTGCTAATGTTACCCAATAACAATGCACTAATGTCTTTGTTTTTGGGGGGTAAAACATGTAAGCGGTACCAAATCTGTTAATATTTGGAATCAAATGAGTTGATTATACTGTAACTAGATGAAGACAAAAGCATAAGGCATTGTGCATCGATTTTTGGATGATACATTGGTCACACTTTCTTTGGATAGTCTGTAGATGCTCTACAGATGGTCATACTATCCGCAAACTATCTGTTGATAAGCAACTGCGTGCTAAGGTTACGGTTAGGGTTAGGTTTAGAATAAGGGTTAGGGTAACGGTTAGCATAAGGGTTAGCATCTAGAAATGGACTATCCACATAAAGTGTCCCCGATACATATGTTTGTTGTAAAGTAAATAAGAAACTAGCGTGATGTAAAGACTCTCGTCTTGAAGTTGTGTTGTTCTGACAACCAGGCTACGTGGGAGCACGTTTTGCGGCTTCAATTTATGATGTTTACAGGAAAACATAACTAATACACTATCTCTGCACTACACTATCTCTGCCTTGTGCATGGTAAGGATTTGTTTTAATTAACAGTCCCTGAAGTTATGACTTCCTGTTTTGTTGGGTGTGTTTATTTTGGTGGAACTAAAGTCATTCAACTTTCTTGTTTATGTCTAATACATTGTCACTGAGCCGACATTGTCTAGCAGTTCATCAAAGAAAAATGGCCATAATCTCAGCTCCCAACACCAAATCTCACATCTTTCAAAATCCAAAATCGATATGTATATGGTGAAACACAGAGCAAAGAAACCAGCCACATATACGCAAAGTCGTTAGGCTGTACGTTCCAATTAGCATTTTGAAGCTAGCCGTAAGGCAAACTGCCACACCATGAAGGCATGTGATGAACACACAGCGCATGAAATAGGTAGTTTCAGAATACTAGAGCAAATGTTCCTATCTCTTTACCAATCACCTTCAGTGCATAGTTTTATCAACTTGTTCAGATTTCGACCCCTCCTGACATATTTACTTGCCACGTAATCCTTGGTTGGCATGGTGACAGACAGAGAGGCTCCCTGGCAGTGGAATGTAGGTCTGACTGATACCAAACTCAAAGTCCTCCTGACTTCTGGAAAAGGCTGGAAAGGCTATTTTGATGTTGTCAGCACGATGTGTTGATAATGAAGGCGGATGTGCTTTTACTGGTTGGTTCTCTTCTGTGTCGTTCTCACTCAAACACTGCACAGCCCCAGAGCCATGCCCCCTTCAATTACAACTGTTGAATTTTCACATGCAAACAACCCCCCCAGAAAGAAAAAAAAACATTGGAGATAACCAATCAATGTGGCCACTCAATTTCTGAGCAAATATTGCATTAGCAAACGACCTCCTTTCCAGACCAGTGAGTCACAGCTCTTCCTCACTGTGTGGTCACTAGTAAAATGTCACACCATGCAACACATGATGTCATACCCAGCTAGACTAGACCCCTCCCCATCAGCCCCTAACCCTAACCCCCCACGCACACAGATGCACACACCCTCACATACTATGCATGCGCACACACACACACACACACAGTGTGGCTACTAGCTAGTATTGATGACATGTTATGCCATTCCCACACACACACACACACTGGCGATACAGTGAAGCCAGTAAAATATATAGGGGTACAGTGAAATGAACCTCAGCTATGAGGATGTGGGTCAGACTAGGCCTCATTATAGCCAATGGAGCGAGAGTTATTTCTATTTATTCAACTGTGTTTCCTGAAAGGGTTACCAAAGAGATGGATAGGATGATAAGTTCACTAGTGTCTCATTGTCACCTAATGAAACGTGGCAATCAGCAATGTGGTGTGAGGTCAATGCCACAACTAAGACCAACTGTAGCTGATGTAGAGAAGAACCGTGGTATCTTAACAGGCATGCATATTGCATATTGCATATTTGAGTTGCAAATGATTGGTACCAATGGCACAGTGACACGCCTACTGTGACACATAGCACATGGGTGTAAAGCAGTCCTGTGGCTCCAAGGTCCTAGACAGTGAAGGACTATCCCAGAGACATGCTACTGTGATGTGTCAACCTGGACTGAGTGCAAATGAGTCCTTCATAGAGACACAGTGCATCTGGTGGCAGTAGATAGCCCAGGTGTTAGAAAAGCAGACCAGTAGCTGGAAGGTTGCTGGTTTAAGTTCCTCTGTACCATCTCTGGCCGTTAAGCCCTCGAGAAAGGAACTTAACACCTACATATCTCCAGGGGCACTGCACTGCGGATGCCCTGTGCTCCATTCAACGTGTGTTGTGTGTTGTCTGGTGGGCAGTTGGGGACAGAGTAGAAGAATTCCCATTTCTGATGGACTAATAAAGCACAATTCTATTCTTCTGTTCTATTCCATTCAGCCCAGTATGTCTAGGTTTCCTTGAGAAATATATACATTACTGTCACCTTCTTACTGTACCTTTGACACCTGGAAATGAGCATGGACAATGTACTGTACAGATGTTGGATCTAAATTTGACCCCTTTCGTCACAGTAGGAAAATAATCCTGCAGCAGGAGGATTTGAATATCTGGATAAATATTTAGAATCACCGCCAGGAGGGCAGCTGGAAGCGGTGTTTGTATACCATGCAGTACCGTACCTACATTGTAGGCTACCTTATGCAGGCATTTCTAGTACCTACACTATGTTGGCTGTGATGTTAGATAATATGGTGACAACGATGTAGACTGTGTGTAGCGGTTAGCGGTGAGCAGGAGCTCACCAGAGCTGAGTACTGGCACCTCAAGTTTTCTACTGCTTGAGCTCCTGTTCCGCTTATAGAATATTAGCTCAAAAGTATTGTGGAGCTCCTGCACCTAAATAGAATCAGTACCAGCACCCAAAATGAGTACTGGCACCTTTTTCAGTCAAGCACTGGCGGTTAGGGTATGTAGGTTTGGTTTGGAAAGTTTTTTTTTGCCATGTCACAGCTGTTGTGTTGTGCACCGAAGTCCACTAGCGAAGGGAAAAGGTGAGTGGAGTAGAGCGCGTAGATGCAAGAAGGAATTATACAACGAGCAAAGTGATGATGCTGTACAGTATGTGGCTGCTATGAAAGTGAACTGTGTGTGCGGGTGATCAGGGTGTTACGTTCGTTGAGGGAAGAATTAGACCAAGGTGCAGCGTGGTAAGCGTACATCTTTCTTTATTAGATGAAGACCGAAACAAAACCAAAATAAATACAAAACGAAAACATAACATTCAGTAGGGCATACAGCACAGTACCAAAAACAAGATCCCACAAACAAAGGTGGGAAAAAAGGCTGCCTAAGTATGATCCCCAATCAGAGACAACGATAGATGTAACCGATGTGAAATGGCTAGTTAGTTAGCGGTGGTGCGCGCTAATGACATTTCAATCGGTGACGTCACTCGCTCTGAGACTTGAAGTAGGGTTTCCCCTTGCGTTGCAAGGGCCGCGGCTTTTGTGGCGCGATGGGTAACGATGCTTCGTGGGGTGTCAGTTGTTGATGTGTGCAAGGGTCCCCGGTTCGAGCCCAGGTTGGGGCGAAGAGAGGGACGGAACCTACACTGTTACATAGACAGCTGCCTCTGATTGAGAACCATACCAGGGCCAACAACCATACCCGGGCCCACCCTAGTCACACCCTGACCTAACCAAATAGGGAATAAAAGGGATCTCTAAGGTCAGGGGTGTATTAATTCTGCCGATTCTGTAGAAAAAAGTTTCTTAAAAGGAAGCAAACAGAACGATGCGGTCATGAATCTACCTGAATTTGTCCAATAGAAACTCCCGTTTGGACTAATGATTACACCCTAGATCAGCTAGATGCAGACAAGAGTGCGCAAGGCGGTATTGAATGTGTCACTATTTGCCACCTCCAACTTGTCTCTCGACCTGTCCAAACGGGAGTTTCTATTGGACAAATTCAGGTAGATTCATGACCGCATCGTTCTGTTTGCTTCCTTTTAAGAAACGTTATGAACTTTTATTCATAGGCTAGGTTGTAGCATGACGGGTGTAGGGAAAATGTTTGTACTATGTAGTGGTCTAAACCTATCGATGTTACATTGAGCTGGGTGAATGGAATATGAATGACAGTCCTCCAATATGCTTTAATAGAAATAAGGCCCCGCACCTTTAGGCCTAAGCTTCAAATTCTTGTGTTTATTTCATAGTGACTGAACATCTCATGGAACTACCACTTTACTATTGAAGAAAGTCAATGGTGTTGCATAATGAAAGTATTAAGCACCTGCTGCAAATGGAGCCCATAATTCCCCCCAGTGGATAAATCAATCGACCATGGAACCTACAGTATTGATAAGCTCTGTAGTCTAGGCTACTCGACATTGCATTAAATAGTGATACACAAACTGAATGTTAAAGTACAGTACTGTGTAGTTGTTGTGAGTGACGAAATAGCCTTACCGTAGCCTATGTTGGTTCAGCTTGCTGCTTTACGGGCTCCTGTCAAATAGCCATGAATGCGGGTGTCCATACGACTTCGCTGCGATGGCTATGGCTGCAACAGAAACAAATAAACTTGCTCCCTGTCAACGACCGTGCTTGAATGTGTAACGTTTCAATAGCCACTCCTTTTCAGGAGGCAGGGTTTGAGAGACGAGCCGAATTGCAGAATCTGCAGTCCTCTAACGGTACTATGTACCCTCGGCGCATTTGTGAACGTGAACGTCTCCTTCGCTGTCTCACTCACCATCCCCTACCGCGTCTGTAGTTGGATCTAAACGTTAACCGATAGAGAACATTACAAATATTTAGCGATGGAGGCAGAAGATCAGACTTCATTGCGTGGTACAACACGCTCGGGAGCAATTGACTGTAACGGGCTGGGTCTGCTGGGAGAATCTGATGCAGTGAATTTAACCCGGAGCACGTGCTTCGTTGTTCGATTAGTTATCCTGGTCCTGAGGAGAGCTAGAGCCCAGTCGAGGTTAGAGAGATGCTCTTGACGCATGTTTCTGAAATCAGAAGACTAACCTGAAATACGGATTCATCTAATAGAGCGATAGCCCATTTGTCTTCGTCATTTACCATCATCATCTTCCTCAGCATCAGTAGCATGCCTGTTATTGCATGGCTGTTATTTTTATGTTATAAATTATTACATCCGAATGACGATCCCATATAATACTTACTTTTTATTTTTCTAATTCCAAAAAACAATTATTGTGGGGTAGGCTATGATTTAGAAGATTCGGGTGGAAACCATTCATAATGGAATGATTCATTTCTCTCTATTTCTGTGCTCAGGTCCTCTGCCATGGAAACACAGGAAAGTGAAAGTAGTGTACAGAAGAGAGCGTCGCTGCAAGAGCTGAGCCCACAAGCATCAACCACTAGGTCCCCCAAGCACATGTATCCTAATAGCCCCCTGCACAGCTGTGTAATGGAGAATAAATCTAGTGAACATGCCATCCTTTTAATGAAGCCGCTTGCCACTTCCCTTATTTGCACACACTGTTTATAGACTTTTTTTTCTATTGTGTTATTGACTGTATGTTTGTTTATTTCATGTGTAGCTCTGTGTTGTTGTATGTGTCGAAACTGCTTTGCTTTATCTTGGCCAGGTCGCAGTTGTAAATGAGAACTTTTTCTCATCTAGCCTACTTGGTTAAATAAAGGTGAACTAAAAATCAAATTAAAAATCAAATTCACATTTTTACTGTACCTAAAGTACAGTATTAAACTGGGAAAACCATAGGTCTGCAGTAGCATTTCACTGAATCCATGGCTGTGTTCTCATAGAGAAATTGAGACACGGGGGAGGAGAAGTCTGATGCTGCACTGCAGTGACGAATAGGTAGGCTCTGTGGGTAATAGGAGTGCTTGACAAAGCCGGATGTCTTCTGCCACTGAGTCATCCAGAGATAATGTAGAATGTATTGCTGACTAAATTATCTTGCTATCAAGGTGTTGGAGAGCTCTGAATTATTCCTCAAGAAAGCACCCTTTTAAACACACAGCCCGACCAGATTATACATCACTGTCACACACTGGCACAAACTTCACAAATCATTCTGTCTAACGAACAGGACAAAATGTGCTAGGCTACAACCTAGCCTAAGATGTACTGTTAAAGGGTCCAATGCAGCCATTTTTATCTCAATATCAAATCATTTCTGAGTAACAATTATGTACCGTACTGTGATTGTTTTCAATTAAAATGGCCAACAAGAAACAAAAACAGCTTCTCAAGCAAGCAATTTTGCTCGGATTGTCTGTGGGGAGTGGGAAATGCTAGCTGTTATTGGCAGAGAGGTTTGGAACTCTCTTTCTTATTTGTCTATTAACTCATTTACGACTGGTGGTGTCACCAAAACAGGCAGAAATTTCAGGCGGCCTTTTCAAACAGCTCTTCCACTAAAAAAGGCATTATCACATTTTTCACAATTTCACAGTATTATTCCAACCTCATTTTGTGTAAATATATACAAGACAAAGAAAAATCAAATTTTTCACTGCACTGGGCCTTTAAGAGACAATTTATGATTGATCCGAAAGGCTTTGTATGGGGAGGCCAAATTTAGCTCCGTAACGTATCGCCGTTTATAACAATGCCGAGGGCTCTGTATAGCTCAGCATTTACATGATTGACACGCTTGGTTGATGGTAGGTGGGGGCAGGAGGTCCTGTATAAACACAAAATCACTTCAGCTCTGCGCTTCTCCGCGAAGTTCTGGCTTCTGGATACGCCTTATCACGGTAAATGCTGCACGGCCAACGCAGATGTCGGATTGACCATGCAGGTCCTTTAAAGGAGTCTAGGCTAGCCAACAGATAGCTAATTAGAACAGGTCAATCAACAGGTCATCTCTCTCTTCTGTAAACAAGCTGTAACATGGAAATATGGCTGTGTCGAATCATGTTTAAAGGGTGTGTAATGATTGTACCTTTTTGTTTTATGAAATGTATTTCTCGATCATAAGAAAATACATTTCGAAATGTTTCCAAAACCTATCGCAAGCAAGCATTATTAACATGTAGACAGAGCGTTGGGACTGTTGTAAACATTCCTGTGCCTTCATTTATGCTTCAGCTGAGAACCAAAGACAAAGCCCACTTTGGTGAGCGAGAGCTAGGCTATACCCAACGAGACTGCACTTGATTTTCACTCACACTAACTCTCCGACACTGACAGGGTTGACTTTCTTTGTGTCTGACTATTATCACGTTGATTGACATTTTGTTTGACTCACTGCAATTGATATGATCCAAACTCACTCATAAACAGTGCACAGACATGATTCTGTCTTCTTAATAGACTTGGACACTTTTTTGTCACTTGGCCGGCTCACCTCTGCTTGACAAGAGGACAACTCGATTATGTTACATTTCCGTAGGCAGGATTTGCACCACTGTTTGGCCCAAATGTACAGTCATTTTTGTTTCCACTTCTACAGTATTGTAGCGACCCTGTGTATATAACCGCTTGATCTACTCATCCACATGAGCAGGCTTTTGTGGCACAGTCTATGGCACACTGGGCTACGGGCCAGAATGTTGGGGGTTCAAATACCGCTGTGGACGAGCACGCTTCCTAGCCTGGCTGACGCAACCCATGTGACTCAAAGCACAGGGAGAGTTGTGACCACACTGGTCTGTAAAGGAGGCTGTTAATGCTGTATTCGCTCCGAAATTCGTTGATTGGTTCTCTGTATTTGAAAATCCAACCGTTATAATGGCTCGGGGGCTGTGCGTATGAGTGTTTGAGTGAGAAAGACACGTCATTTAAATAAGAATTTGTTGTTAACTGACTTGCCTAGTTAAATAAAGGATAAATAAAAAGAGGTTCAGGCCCTCAAAGTTGTCATGTGTAGTGATGGGAAGCTTGATACCGGAGCTGCGATGCTCAGATGCAGTTTTCAAAGTACTACTGATCCGACACAATGTACCGATGAGCATTGTGACGCTAGCGGCATTAAGGTCAAATGATCATATGACTAATAAAAAATAAAAAAGTAAAAGTCCCCCTGAAATGTTTTTATTTGACCGTTACTGAATGTTTTTCTGTTTAAAAATCACCAAAATTATAGTTTAATGTTACTTATATTTAAGTAATATATTTTTTAAACTGCCTAATGATGAAAATCATCATGATATGACAATGGATCTTATCAGTAGAGTGTCTGAGGATCCAACCCCTTCACTGGTGATAACTTCTATAGTTCAAATGGTACAGTGGCAAATACGTGTAGAGAGCTGTAAATAAGGCCTTTATTGAGAATGTCAATTATTGTCAGTGGTGACAGTTTTCTTAAAACGATACCAACAGGAGATTGCATGCCAGTGATTTAGCTGATCTTACGTTCATACCAGACAGCTGCAACTTTCACCGTCTAGGTTCTCTTTTCCCGGCCTCAATTAAATAACAATCTATCAAGAGCATAAGATACCATAAGGCTGATGTATGTAAAATAGTTATTATAAGAACCGTAGTAGGGCTATACTTCATTCAAACATTTCATCATAAATGTCAAAATATGTGCCATTTGAAAAAACTTTGATAATGATCATAGACATTCTGACAGATTAGTTCTGGACAAGAAAGGCCCTTGGCAACCTTTATACATTAAATCAAAAACAAAATCCTTATTAGTAGGATGTTTTTATTTGATAAGGATTCGGAGAACAATGACTTATGCGATAAGGATAACACAGCAACAATGAATGCCTGATGCAGATGTTTCCTGTAATAGAGGGGTTATGAAGAGGTGCAGCCTGTCATCCTGAAATGAAACTCACCCAGAGATATAATTATCTATGGCTGATGTTAATGATACTTATAGAGCCAGAGAGATTTCTGGGAACAACTAGTAATTAAAACAGGAAGTGAAAACAAGTTGAGTTTGCTCCTTGAAAAGATGAGCCCTGCTGGCTTCCAGCACTTGGCTTATGATGATGAAGATTTCATTGTGGCAAAAACACAACATAAATTATCTTGCATTTTAAAGCCTAAATTAATTGATTGCCTCTGATATCCTGACCGTGGTATACAAAAAGACTGCAAAGAACTAGCTGTGTTTCTGTGGGACTGAATTATAACCTTATCTCTGCGCTAAGGATCGGCCTTATATTTTTCTAAATGAGGATGCCTTCTTTTTCAAACTAAAATTTGTGCAGTGTGGGTTGGTTGAAATCGCTCCACAGGACCATTTCTGGTATTTTCTATATTTCTAAGATGAGCGTAAGCTATTAGCCAGGGGCCTCAGTGGAACCCTATCACAAGTTACTGCAATAAATATATTTTGCCCATGTTTTAAAGATGAGGTGTTCTGTTGATAACCTCAGTTTTCCAATGATCTCTTCTCTGCCTTCTGCCCTATTGATTTGGAGTGAAACTGAGCGTTTGAGAGATCAAATAATGTACCTCTCAACCGATGTTTCATCACTATAGCTCCATGAAGCACAGCTTTTTGATCGGCTCTTGGATAATGTATCTTAGGGCAATGGTTTCAATAGTAACAGATTGCATGTATGCCATCATTCAGAGCAGATCTCAATGGAGCCCGTCCAGGCTAAAGTCATGGCAATCTGACTATATCCTCAGTAATTTCCACCAAACGTCTCTCTTTCTTTGGGCTAATCTAACATTCAGCTCACTCAGTCCTCTCATCAGTCTCTCTGAAGTCTTTGTATGGATCCAAACCATCACTATAAAACCCCTAGATTTGGCCATGCAGCCAAAAGCATCAGAATGACTGAACAAAGCTGTGCTCTGTGAGCGGTTAGGCTGCTGCCCTTCTGCTTGTGTGGTGGTGCTGCTATTGAGACAGTTCATTCAGAAGCACAGACCCTGTGTAACGGATTGTCTGGAGCCTCACTCATCCAGCCCTCTCACCCCACTCTGGCTGGGCTCTTCAGTGTGGGCTTCAGAGAAACAGCACTGACGCTAACTCTCTGTACCTAAGACCAATCTAGAAATAGCCCACTTGTCAGGAGTCCAAGCAGGCCCACTTTCACAGGGAGCTGAGTCATCGTAAAGTGCTTGGCTTGTCCAGCAAGGCTGCCCCAAGAGCCAAGAGGAGTCAGTCCAGTCCACAAGTCCCCAGACCTGGCCTAAATCCCCTCCATACCACTCTGAAATAGGTTGACTATTCAATATTCACTGAACATCATATTATGTAATTACTTAGCTAATCATTTGACATGGGTGTTTGATCTCATGCTTTTTTTCATTCACATATACTGTAATATTGATAGTTGTCTCTCACATATTTCCATAGGATATTTACATTTCGTAATCAAAAGTATAACATCAAATTTTGAGGAGACATTTTAGTGGTCAGGACAGGAGTGGTCATTTTCTTGGAGAGGGAAGGGTTAAGGCAGTGGGATACACACAAAGGAACTTGGGAACCAGCGGGGAGATGATCGCAGACCCATGGACATTGTTATTATCAGACTTACGCTGTCCTCCAGAGGACAGAAGAGGAAATACGTTACACAGAGCTATTCTGTGCTCTCTCGTCTATTTAATTGTCTAATATTCCACCTGTGTATCAAGTAATGATAACACATATGATAAATGTGATTGGACAAAGAGCTGTGACACCCTTGTTGTGGTCGTATTTTAGTCACGAAGATGGAGCCAAAAAGTGGCAGCAGTGGATGGTCATGGCCACAAGATAAAGCGGTAATGCGGCATTTTGCTCTAACATTCCCAAAGTCATCCCCAATCACAATTTACACATCAGCCAGAGCATTTTGAAATGAGATCTGTTTGACAAGTAGCACACTCTCAAGGCATTTACTTCCATAGCCAATACCTAATGTCAACCTTGCTTCTCAAAGTCCTTTTTATATTTAAAACATTATGAGTGCGTGTTGAAATATACTTATTGTAGCTTCAGAGAGTAATCCCGCCAACACGACCACATTATACATAATGCACGGATGGAAACCTGGCAAAATGGGGAAAAGAAGTGTTTTGGAATGGATAGTAACACTGATATGATAGGGTACATTAGCATGTGGGCCCTGGAGGGCAGCAGAGTGCTTTATTTTGATTCTATTCACTGAGAGGAATGTTTAGTTGGAGATACCCCTCCCACAATCACACACACATACTGTATACGTACACGCATAGAAAAAAAAGGTGTTATCTGGAACCTTCAAGGGTTCTTCGGCTGTTCCCATAGGATAACCGTTTGAATACACTTTTTTGTTTGCAGGTAGAACCTTTTGTGGTTCCATGTAGAACCCTTCCTACGGAGGGTTCTACTTGGAACCCAAAAGGGTCCTACCTAGAACCAAAAAGGGTTATCCTATGGAGACAGCCGAAGAACCCTTTTGGAATCCTTTTTACACAAACACACACATACACACACACACACACACACCAGAAACATCCTCCCTCTGTGTTGCAGATCCAGACACCGTGTGCCAGTGCACCTCACACAGGGAGCCACAGGCAGCAGGGGCAATAGCAGCAACAGATGGGCACCAGCTGTATGTATCAGAGCCCTAAGTACACAGCTACTGAATGACACACACACACACACACACACACACACACACACACACACACACGCATGCACACACACGTATATACGCACACACACATACGCATGCATCCCCCAACACACACACACGTTTGTGAGCATAGTCCAGGGGTCCTGGAGGGCCAAAGTTCCGGTTCTTTATACCTTGTTAATTGATTGGCCAGAGAGTCCACTTACCTGGTGTCTCAGGTCTGAATCAGACCCTGATTAGATGGAATGAATGAAAGCCAGATAAGAAGTGTGTCTGCCCTCTAGGCCTGAAGTTGAATACCCCTTCGCACAAAAGTAGGTGTTCCCGTGTCACACTCACTGTGTACTAGCCACTGCTTTTGAGCTTATTTCCATCCAGGGGGATGAACTGATTACATACTATAGTACACTGACCAGAACAGGTCTCAGTTGGGATATCGTTAGATTTACCATACTTACTGTAAGTCACAGCTTAGGAAATTGATTTGTAATGACTAGTATAACTCTGTCTGGTGAAGAACGGTCAGCAAATACATTTTCACAGGTTTCCTCTCTAACCAAGGGCCTAGAGTACATCCCCTGATCCCTCAAACAACCCAGGCTTAGTGAGGGGGATGGATTCCGGAGGTGTTTTTCCCGGAGGTGTTTTTCTTGACTTGCCTTCACCAACCCTGTACTTTCTGATCCAACCAAAGCAGTCGACTTATCTACAATGTATCAGCTGAACTGGGTCCTTAACATATTTCTAAAACATGACCTTGTGAAAACCAATGCCCTCCTTTTCGTCTTCCTGCTAATGCCCCAAATTCTGCTGTGTCCCCCTGAATGTCATTAGCTCTGTGTCTCAGTTACACTGCCGTTCCTTCTTATTAGATTGACTTTGAACACAGTCTGTCTCGTTAAGTAGATATACGGCATTGTGTAAAGTACACTTAGGGTGCAATTCATCAGCGCTTAAGGTTCTGCTGTGACCACTGTGTCCTTCATCCCTGTGGGCTGCTCCGTTGCAATAAAACCTGACATTAAGGACGACAGGACGTCATGGGTTCTGACTGGTTGATGTCAACGTCATGGGTCCTACGGTTGCCTTGCGGTCGCAAGTGGTAAAGAGGACTGAGCACGAGTGGGAGGAAAAAAGAACAAAATGGAAACGGTATTGTGAGCGTGGCTGCCACGGTCGTCCTATGATTTCACCCCTCAGCCCCTGATGTGGTGGGCCCAGTGTGGGTTTAGAGGGTACTCTTCTGGAGCAGGAGTTTCATTGGGCCTGCCTCTCTGTGGTCACACAGGATGCCTTGTTGACCACAGTGTATTTGAACTGTCACATCTCACCATGTTACAGGTCAACCCGACTCACTGGCACATGCGCAACATGAAAAGGAATGTGCAGAGTTAAATGAGGAAAATATGAAAGCTTGAAATTAAATCCGGGAAATGTAGTCGCTGTTAAAAAGACCAACTGTCTAACAATAACAATAAAGAATGCCTTTAGTTGTATATTCTTAAACCTGGTTTAATTTCCAGACACAGGGATGAGGCCTTCCTAAATGTTATATCTAAATTTAGAGGCATCTAATCTAGAGAACCTTTCTCATCATACGGTAACTTTGATGTGACCTCAGACAAAGGTTATGGACCAAACAATAGTAACAGTTTATTCCTGTGGTACCTGTCTATATAAGGTCCCACAGTTTACAATGCATGTCAGAGCAAAAACCAAGCCATGAGGTTCGAAGGAATTTTCCGTAGAGCTCAGAGACAGGATTGTGTCAAGGCACAGATCTGGGGAAGGGTACCAACAAATGTCTGCAGCATTGAATGTCCCCGTTTTGTGTGCTGTTTGTTCTATACAAGACCAAGGTAATGTTGTTTAGAATTGTCTTTACTTAAGCATCGCTCGGTAGCATGCATACAGCTCCATTCAGTGCATAGTAAATAATGCCTAACTTGGCTAGCTAGTCCCAAAGAACACAGTGACCTCCATCATTCTTAAATGGAAGAAGTTTGGAACGACCAAGACTCTTACTAGAACTTGCCACCCGGCCAAACTGAGCAATCGCTGGAGAAGGGCCTTGGTCATGAGGTGACCAAGAACCCAGTGGTCATTCTGACAGAGCTCCAGAGTTCCTCAGTGGAGATGGGAGAACCTTCCAGAAGGACATCCCTACGGTGAAGCATGGTGGTGGCAGTATCATGCTGGGGGGGATGTTTTTCATGGACTGGGAGACTAGTCAGGATCGAGGGAAAGATGAACGGATGAAAGTACAGAGAGATCCTTGATGATAATCTGCTCTAGAGTCCTCAGGACCTCAGACTGGGGGCGAAGGTTCACCGTCCAACTGGACAACGACCGTAAGCATACAGCCAAGACAACACAGGAGTGGCTTCTGGACAAGTCCTAGAGTGGCCCAGCCAGAGCCCGGACTTGAACCCGATTGAACATCTCTGGAGACAGCTGTGAAGCGACGCTCCCCATTGAACCTGACAGAGCTTGAGAGGATCTGCAGAGAAGAATTGGAGAAACTCCACAAATACAGGTGTACCAAGCTTGTAGCATCATACCCAAGATGACTCAAGTCTGTAATCGCTGCCAACGGTGCTTCAACAAAGTACTTATGTAAATGTCATATTTCATTTTTTATTTGCAATAAATTAGCAAAAATGTCTAAACACCTGTTTTTGCTCTGTCATTATGGGGTATTGTGTGTAGATTGATGAGGGGAAAAAAACATTTTAATCAATTTTAGAATAATGCATGAACGTAACAAAATGTGGAAAAAGCCAAGGGGTCTCAATACTTTCCGAATGCACTGTAAATTCACATTTGTAGAGCATGAGGTTACCTACTACAGTATGTCCACAAGATGGGGTCACTGGTATGAGCATGTATGAGCATGAACCATAATGCCTGACTCTCGTGGCAGCCAGAAACAGAAAACAATATGACCCCATTATGTGGTGATGGTTCAGTGACCGCAAGTGTTGATATGGCACATACTGTTTCTATTTCTCCGAATTGTTGTTCAAGACCATGCGTTAGGAAACTCAAACCATTTTCTACCCATGTTTGATCTAGTGGGCTCTTGTGAAACTGGAAATGAACGGTGAATAGGTATGATTAACTACAGGGTGTACATGTGAAATGTTGAGTGCCAAAGAACAATTGTTCTCTCAATTGATATTACTGGTGATTACAACGTATTTCTAGGATATATACCAAACATTAGAAACACCTTCCTAATATTGAGTTGCACCCCCCCACCCCCCCAACACAGCCTCAAACCCAGCAGCGTTGCAGTTCTTGACACAAACCGGGGCGCCCGGCACCTACTACCATACCCTGTTCAAAGGAAATGAAATATTTTGTTATCCCCATTCACCCTCTGAATGGCACACAACCACAATAGATGTCTCAATTGTCTCAAGGCTTAAAAATCCTTCTTTAACCTGTCTCCTCATCGCTCTCACCTGGATTCACCTGGACAGTCTATGTCATGGAAAGAGCAGATGTTCCTAATGTTTTGTATACTCAGTGGATATGTTTCCATGTTGAAAGTATAGATGTTTTCAAGCACTTTGTGTATGTTGCAACGTCCACCGTGGGCCAAGGTGTATGCAGTCACATTACACAACGTTCTATTCTCTTACTGACAAATTCATGGCCATTTAGTACCTCTAACTTCCCAGTCTCCGTGGTGATGTGCGTTGCAGTGGGAGATTGCATTCTGGTGAGTGTTAGAGGGATATGGCTGTGATTAAAGCAGGCACTAAAGCAAAGGTGGTAATTGAGACCATAAACACTCACTTTCCATTCACCCCTCTAATGAAGCGTTCATGTTTATTTTGAGCGCGCAAATTCATCAAAAATACTGCTGCCACTTAAGTTCTCTTTAAGATTTTTTTTTTTACCACCAATAAGATTTGATCAGTGGAACTCGTAACACCTCTCACCTTACCGTTCCTGAACAGTTGCACACACACGCACATGCCAGGATGCGAATCACACACAATTCCCCCGTGCATGCAGGCAAACACATGCATGCAGGCACGCACGCACACACACACACACACACACACACACAGAGTGTGAGAAGCAGACGAAGAAACACTGGGACCTAGATCAAAACATCTGCTGGCTGGGACTGCTCCTGAGTTTTTCACATGGGAAATTGAGACCATAAAACAGAGGTCTTTACAGCAGTGAGGATGAGATACAGTAGCACTGTGGCTCAGAAGGCACGAGGGGTCAAACCCCGGCCATAACTCCTCGGCATAGCACTCATTTTCACCCTTTTTCTCTCCTAACATCCAGAATGACTCTCTGTTTTCTCTCTCACTCTCTAGTTCTTCTCTGTCTTCTCTCTGTTGGAGGAGGACGGCAGCGTAGCTAACAGACGATGGAGCTGTCAAGTGTGACAGTGCAGAGTTAGTTTACTGCAGATGTGGGGCCTGGCTGGCCTTCTTGACACCCTGAGTGTGTAGCTGAGACACAGCCATTGGGGGAGATATAGGGCCTCTGGACAGACCAGGAACTGGGAGCTCATAATCATAAATATTAGGAGGATATTTACTTTGTTGCTTTTCTCATCAGTGCAGAAGTGCTTTCCATCAAGACAGAAGAGTAAAAGCCATAGCTTGTTCTATTGAGGCATTACACGGAAAGCTGTTGGATGGAGCCATAGTCACTGTCACTTTGCGTGATATTTACTTTAATAACGTACGTGTATTCCCGTCGCAGAATCAAGACATCCAAGATGTCAGAGAGGCTGAGTTAGGGACTTAGCTCGTCAACAAGAGTTTATGTTCACTGTTTTGACAGAAGCTTTATTATCATTGGACTTCTTTAACTAAATATCACTTTTGCCTCCTGGCTGATTGAAATCTATAAAACATGGTCTTTGCTTTACCCTTCACCGCAACATATATCTATTATGGATCATCTGCTGTTGAAGTTCAACTGAAAAAGTCAACCTGGCTTTTCCATTTTAACGTGATTCCTTTTGGACTTTACCGTGCGCCCAGAATCTAGGCACGTTAATTCATGGTAATCCTTTGAAGCTTCGACCTGGAGGAAGCTCACTCACAGTGTTCCCCTCGCTGTTCCAACTCTAAATGCTTTGTGGCATGTTTGACATTGGGAATGAAACAAATAACGCAGGTTGTCAGGTAGGAAGGAGCTGGGCGGCTACGAGGCCACAGCAATTAGGAAAACTCTGTCCTGCATTAGGCACGACTTCAATAAAATACCTCCAGCACCGCTTTTAAAAGCATTAGTCCAAGGCAAATTAAAAAGTAGAGGGCAATTAAAAGAAATCACTGTATAAATGTTAGCATGTGGAAGTTTTTATTTTCCTTTCTCTTCTCTTCTCTTTAGTGAAAAACAAAGAATGCCCTGGAGGCAGGGTTGCGCAGCTGTTGAATATTACTACGTACATGTGTATTAAATAAGGCGCCGTTATAATCAAAACATAAAGTTCATGTATTTGTGTTGATTTTTTAGTAGTTCATTGAATAACTTCCAGGAAAACAGCTTCAGCTGCAATCGTAAGTACAAGGTAATGTATATTCTACAGTACATAAAGGGTGACATTTTGTGAGCCTTATTCTTATCTGGGGACAGATGATTCTTGCACTTGAGTGCGCCTTGTTTTTGTGCTCAGTTTTCGCAGTTTAGATAGACCTTTTCCTAATCAAACCTTGAGATTTCAGAACATCATGTAACAAACAATTGGCAATAACATACTATGGAGAAAAGAAAACAATCCTGTGTTGGAAAGTGATCCCCACATGAGAAGTTCTTACAGAGGCTCTTATCCAGAACGGCTTTCTATCAGTAAATTCAACTTAAGTCTAGAAGTAGGGCCTTATTAAATCCAAACAGGTAACCAGATATACACTACATGGCCAAAAGTATGTGGATACCTGCTCGTCGAACATCTCACTCCAAAATCATGGGCATTAATATGGAGTTGGTCCACCCTTTGCTGCTATAACAGCCTCCACTCTTCTGGGAAGGCTTTCAAATAGATGTTTGAACATTGCTGCGGGGACTTGCTTCCATTCAGCCACAAGAGCGTTAGTGAGGTTGGGCACTGATGTTGGGCGATTAGGTCTGGCTCGCAGTCGGTGTTCCAATTCATCCCAAAGGGGTTCGATGGGGTTGAGGTCAAGGCTCTGTGCAGGCCATGCAGGCCATGTTCTTCCACACCAATCTCGGCAAACCATTTGTCATGCTGAAACAAGAAATGGCCTTGCCCAAACTGTTGCCACAAAGTTGGAAGCACAGAATCGTCTAGAATGTCAGTATGCTATAGAGTTAAGATTTCCCTTGACTGGAACTAAGGGACCTAGCCCGAACCATGAAAAACAGCTCCAGACCATTATTCCTCCTCCACCAAACTTTACAGTTGGCACTATGCATTCGGGCAGGTAGCATTCTCATGGCATCTGCCAAACCCAGAATCGTCCTTCCAACTGCCAGATGGTGAAGCGTGATTCATCACTCCAGAGAACTCGTTTTCACTGCTCCAGAGTCCAATGGCGGCGAGCTTTACACCACTGCAGCCAACGTTTGGCATTGCGCATAGTGATCAAGCTTGTGTGTGGCTGCTCGGCCATGGAAACCCATTTCATGAAGTTCCCGACGAACAGTTATTGTGCTGACGTTGCTTCCAGAGGCAGTTTGGAACTCTGTAGTGGGTGTTGCAACCGAGGACAGACAATTTTTACATGCTACGCGCTTCGGCACTCAGCGGTCCCATTCTGTGAGCTTGTGTGGCCTACCACTTCGTGGCTGAGCCCTTGTTGCTCCTAGACGTTTCCACTTCACAATAACAGCACTTACAGGTGACCGGGGCACCTCTAGCAGGGCAGAAATTTGACAAACTGACTTGTTGGAACGGTGGAATTCTATGAAGGTGCCACGTTGAAAGTCACTAAGCTCTTCAGTACGGGCCATTCTACTGCCAATGTTTGTCTATCGATTTTATACACCTGTCAGCAATGGTGCGGCTGAAATTAGCCAAATCCACTAATTTGAAGGGCTGTCCACATACTTTTGGCAATGTAGTGTAAATAGAACATTACATTTCACATCTGCATTCTTACAGTGTACAGATTTTAATCCCAGGAACTCAGGGTTTGATTAAATAAAGACCAGTATAGAGGGCAATACGCTTAGAAGATGCACATCAGAGCAGGACAGTGTACAATGCTGAAGGCTGTGAAAAGGCGAGCCACTCAAACCTTCCTCTCAAACCAATGTCTCCAGCTCCCTCTATGGCCTCTGACCCAGACCCTATATTACCAGACCTCAGAAGAACCTTCATTTAAGTGACATAACTCCGTGCTTGCCCGAATATGCTCTCCTCTCCCTAAAGTCACTGGGTGTCGCCTCACATCAGAGAGAGACGAGAGTCGGAACAGATGAGTTTCCACATGAAGAATGAAACTGTCTGGCCAAATCCACTTTTCCCCCATATTAAAATGGATATTTCCGAGCTGTCAGAGGGTCTGGGTTTTGAGAGTGTCTCTCCAGTGAAAGAGGACTTCGTTTCCCTATCGGTTCTCTCTATTCCTCGAAACTTCCTCCCTCTCATAACATGTGGGCAGCGGGTTCCCCACGGATCACAAACCAGCGCGGCGCTTGGCTGGCAAGCGGCTCACTTTTCACTTAACTGCACGCACTAATTTACTGAGACCCGACACTGCTCCGGGTCCGCGGTGCGATTCCCACGTTCCAGCTGAGAAAATATATCATTAGTCCCTTACCATGTAATACTTGCCACATTACGTTATAAAAGCTGGGTGTAAAGCAACATAGATAAAAAAGGAGCGATTTCCAATGTGCCTCATTTTGACAGCATGCTGGAAGAAATGGTGGGTGAGAAAACAACGAAAGGAGAACATAACGTGGTGTTGAAAAAGCCATTTTGCTTACTAAATAGTCCTGGGTGGCTACAAGACTAAGCATTTCCATTGCGAATGTCTCCATAATGTAATACAAGTGCTAGTGTATGTCTTTACGAGTATGTTTTCAGAGTTACTTCGCAAGCAAATTAAGATTTCAGGCTAATTGTAGTCTAGTCTAGTAGGTAGGCTAGGCTTACAAGTAGTAAGCTAATGAGATGTAGACATAGGATGGAGATTACACAACAAGCTATTTCCACCACTGGAGAGACATTGAATGATGTTAATTGGCTTGCCTGAGATTTAGCTTCTCACTTTACAGAACTGTTTTGTAGACATGGTTTTTAGGCACTTTAGCAGTGAAAAGGTTTAATACTTGTGTTCATTGACAGCTAAAATAAGAACAGGTTTGTGTGTAATTCCCTTGGGGTGATAGATAGCTGAACAAACTTGAGGGCTGCTCTGGCTTCACTTAGCTGACATCCATGGGACCTATGATGACTGACTGTGACCTGTGGATTAGTTTCGCTCTTTCATTACGCCCTACTATGTGTGTGAAGACCCTTTTCGGCATGAGCACCACAGCTCTGAGATGTTTTCACTTCACAAACATTTTTACAACTTCAACTGTAATCTACAACCGAGAAGGCCACGGCGCACAGCAACCTCCTCTAAACAACCACCCCGCTGTGCCACAGTAGACGGCTAAATATATCTGCCTCCATCAAGAAAGGAAGATGTAAAACAGTTGAGCCTGACGACAGTACAGGACCAGTGTTGGGGAAGCTACTCTCAAAATATAGTTTACAAGCTACCAATTACTTCACACTGAAAGAAGTGAAGCTATGGTAAAGCTACCCATAATAAAAATGCAGTTTACTTAACTAAAGCTACTTTTATCAAGTAGTTCACTACATCCAAACTACTTCATGAAAAATAATCATAGAAATCAGAAATGTCATAGAATACAATTTGCAAGAACAGATCACTATGTCGTCAGATGATAATATAATGTGTCATTTCTCCCATTAAACACAAAAACAATGTTTCAAGTGAGAATTAGGCAGGTCTGATGCCGAAAAGGAAAGGAATTTCAGTCCTACTTCACTCATATTTTATTTTATGTTTGCAAAAAAAGTAGTGTTGTTCCAGTAGCATGGTAAAAAGAAAATATGAACTACTGAAAACACTACCAATATTTGAATGTAGTTCAACTACCTCCAAGCTACTGCAAAATGTAGTTAAATTACTAGTTGAACTACATGTAGTTCACTACTCCCAACTACTACTACTACTACTACTACTACTACTACTACCACTACTCCCAACACTGCACAGGACATAGTAAATAAGAGACCAACACAACTTGAGTAACTGGATGGATCCATATGGTGGCCATGATGTGATCAGCTCCTCTCACATCCCTCACCCTCCCTCTACCACGCTCAGAGCCCCTTGCTTAGATGATTGTGTTGTGTCTACACACTGTTCATCCCTCAAGCTTGGATTGTGTAGATGCTAAAGATACGTTCAAGTTTGGCCGTGTCCCTTTAAGGCTCAATTATGCACCATAGGAACCTATTTTCAACCTTTTTCTTCCTTCGTTTCCCAATCACAAGTGCAGAAGGCGTTCATGTGGCAGCAATTTGGCCGGCTGACACCCAGTGGAGAGCGAGCCTGACCCCCTCTCTGCCCCCTCCAAACCCCCCGACACCCTCTGAAAAGCCACATCTATAGGGCAGGAACCAGCAAAGCACTAACTGGCAGCCCCAGCCCATTAAAGGAGGGCCGTCTGGTGTGTGCGCAGGTCCTAACCAGAGGCTCTGGGCAAGCTGTTCCTAACCAGTACAGCCGTCTCCTCAGTAATGAGCATGGCAGCCTATTGTAACAGTATTAAACCAGAAACATGTCACCCTGCTCAGTACCTCAGTAACTCTATAAACCACTGTTCATACAGTTTCTCATGGCTGTTTTAATGGATGCTCCAAACAAGCATCCATGTTACTTTGCACATAATTAAAAAACAGAATCAAATCAGCATGCTCTCCTTATGTAATCCCCCGTGCACGTTTGTTCATATATCTTTTATCGGGGTTAATGCGATCATAAAAAAAGGTCTTGAATTAAAACAAAATCCATACACTCATTTTTATTACATCCTCATATTATTAAAAAAAAAGGAGAGCAGTTCCACATTTTGCTTCCTCGGTAGTAGAAAACCGGTTTTGTTAGCGCAAGTGCTCCCGTTAACTAGTTTCATTGCCACCGAATGAGAGAGCCCTTTGACTCGGAGCAGAAGACATCATCCGCTTACAAGGTCTCACAATAAAAGGCATGCGTGCAGCAATAAGCTCTGCTTTGTTTCCAATACATCCGCGTTAAAACATTTATTAGGCTAATTACACCGGTCTCCCATAGAATTTTCTTCCTGTGTTACAGTTGCCTTGGCAGAGTTCCCATGTCACAATGTATTTTTATTCGTTTTGCTGTGGACATTGCCAGAGGAAGGAGGGAAAGAAGCACATTAGCCTAAATGTGAATTATGGAGCGACGTTTGCCCTGGTTGCCCTTTGTTCACCTTCACTCTGATGTGACGTCACCTGCCATAAGTGACATACCGTAGCAATTTTTTTTTTTAAATTTAACTAGGCAAGTCAGTTAAGAACAAATTCTTATATCCAATGACAGCCTAGGAACAGTGGGTTAACTGCCTTGTTCAGGGGCAGAACGACAGATTTTTACCTTGTCAGCTCAGGGATTCGATCTAGCAACCTTTCAGTTACTGGCCCAACGCTCTAACCACTAGGCTACCTGCCACCCCAGATAGGTCAGCTTGGGTGTCACTATATATATTAAATGTCACTATATTTGAGGAAATATAGTATGCCATACGTGCGTGTATGCATGCATGTGTGTGAGTGAGAGAGTGACCATTGTAACAAGGAAGAAGGCTCAGTGTTGCCAACTCCTCAGTAAGGAAAGCAGCTATTGGCTGTCCTAAAAGTTGCTAGAAGTTGCTAAATGACGTTGTCGCCTAATTTGCATAATTGGCCATGTGCATGTAATTGTGATGGACGCTGTAGGAGAGAGGAATAACGTTGTGGGAGAGACAGAAAGTGAGTAAAAAAAACACCTAAATATGTTTACAACTACAAATGAGCACGCTGCAGAGAGTGGCACACACAGCGAATAAGAACCAGATATTTGAGGCCGTACTCCTCCTTCAGCACTTTATGGACCCCATTGTTAATCCCCGTCATAACAGAGGCATTGTCAGTCCCTATCCCCAGGAGTTTCTCTTTTTTAAGACAACACTTCTTGAGGAAAGGCCACAACAGCACGGGATATAGATTTGGCATCTCCTCCCTCCAACTCAACAAGCCCCAGAAATGTTGATACAATTGTCTGCTTGGTGTCACTAAAGTACCTTATCACAACCCCCAGGTACTTAGAAACACTTACATCCATGGACTCATCGAGGAGGAGGCTGAAACGCTGGTCACCCACATCTGCGACCAAGTTTTTCAGAAAGTATGGTGCTAGAACACCATTAATAATTTCTGTGCAGTTTGTCCTGTGCGTTTTGAACTAGGTAGCAGCAGTGGGGTCTGAGAAAGCAGCTCTACATGCTTCTCCAATGTGATCACATGCCAGCATGGAACAGTGTTCGGCGATAGCTAATGCCATGTTGGCCTCAGCCTTTTTTGCAGAGTCAATTTTTTTAACCATAAATGGCAGCTTGTTCTGGGTGGAACTGTTATAAGGCTTTGCCTTTTGAGTATGTTTTTGAGTTGTCATGTGTTTTTTTACATCACTAAGTTTGGCGTAGAAATCAGCCTTACAATACAGGCAGTATGCCCGTGTATCATCTCCAGTAAACGGCTTCAACCGGCCTTTGAATTCAGGGTTTGATTCCCACTCCTTTCTGTATTTTTGAGTGTACAATTTAGACTGAGACATGATGAGCTAGCCAGCTAGATGTTTAGCTTATGTCACAGAGAGGCACACACACAGTGGACAAGGTGAGTAAGTGACTGAGGTTGTGTGAGTCAAATGCAGTGATTTATTTTTGTGCAGTGATTTATTTTAGACAAAGAACATTTTACATTTCCCGCCCTGGCTTACATTCAGGGCAGGATCAGCCAGCGGCGGCTTCCCGCACTTGGATGGAAGACCATTTGCAGTCTGGACGCGGAAGGGTGAACATCTCCTGCTCTGACTGCAGCTGGGAGGGACTGCTGCGCGAGGACTGGGCCGCCTGCGAGTGCTTTGGGACGAGGGTGGGGCCCACGGCAGCACCCGCTGCTCGTTGAGAAGAGTAAGAACGATACGTGCTTTCATGTCAGAGTCTCCAAAAGTCTCCAATAACACCAGAAAAAATCGCTAGATTTGTCGCTAGTCGATTTTTTGAAAATGTGTCGCCAGAGGGGTCTGAATACTCGTGTCACATCCTGACCATAGAGTAGGTATGTCCTGACCATGGTAGAGTAGGTCAGGGCGTGACAGGGGTTTTTGTCTAGTTTACATTTTCTATGTTGGGTGGTTCTAGTTTCTGTATTTCTATGTTGATGTTTTTTGGGATGATCTCCAATTAGAGGCAGCTGGTCATCGTTGTCTCTAATTGGGGATCATATTTAAATTGTTGTTTTTCCCACTAGATTTTGTGGGAGATTATTTTGAGTTAGTGTATGTTGCACCTCTTCGTCACGGTTTGTTGTTTTGTTTATTAGTTTATTTGTATGTCTTGCATAGTTTCACAGTTATAATAAAATGTGGAACGATACACACGCTGCGCCTTGGTCCCATTCTTCAGAAGAACGTGAGAACTCGCTAAATATAGCGACAAAGTTGCTAAGTTAGCAACACTGAGAAGGCTGCTTCAGCCAAGAAAAAACATAGATGAGAGCGAAATAACCATGCCCCCTCTTCCAAGATTACTTTGACTTGCACATCCTCTAATGCAGGAATCATCAACTATATGTAGATTCAGTCGCGGGCCAATTTTTCTCTTGATCGGATGGTTGGGGGGGGGCGGATCATAATTACAAATAATATAATTTATAGACTAAGAAGTTGTTGACTAAAATTATTTCAAATCATTTCAAACCTTGCTTACATTTGTAAACGATCACTTGTCTCTATATTATGCGTGGGAATAGAGATTTCCAAAAATGTTATCACTTGAATCGGATTTTTACAGTCTTTTATGTTCAACAATGAAAATGATAAATCATTTTTAACAAATATTTTTTGGGGGGGCTCAGAAAACTTGGGGGCCGTATAAAACCATCCGTGGGCCAAATTTGTCCCTTGTGCTGCCAGTTGGGGAGCCCTGCCCTAATGGTTAGCAGTTTGCAAATTCTCCAAAAAACGAAATAATCCCTGGAGATATGTATTCCTGGTAGCAAGACCTCATGCCTCAAGATTACATATTCTAATGAGACCATGTTGGATGTGAGGAGTAACTGTCACAGGTGTGACTGATGGCCCCTTTTCATTCAGCTAATGCAGCAAACATTGTCATTGGACAATTGAACTGATTATGTGACTTGTGTATTTAAACCATACTCTTTTTATGTTCTAGATGCCTGTCCACAGGAAGTGAATGCAGTCCGCAGGTATGGCAGGTCCTTGTGTGCTGAGAGCTAATGGCGGGTCCTTGTGTGCAGAGAGGTAATTGCGGGTCCTTGTGTGCAGAGAGCTAATTGCGGGTCCTTGTGTGCAGAGAGCTAATGGCGGTTCCTTGTGTGCAGAGAGCTAATGGCGGTTCCTTGTGTGCAGAGAGCTAATGACGGTTCCTTGTGTGCAGAGAGCTAATGACGGTTCCTTGTGTGCAGAGAGCTAATGGCGGTTCCTCGTGTGCAGAGAGCTAATGGCAGTTCCTTGTGTGTAGAGAGCTAATGACGGTTCCTTGTGTGCAGAGAGCTAATGGCGGTTCCTTGTGTGCAGAGAGCTAATGGCGTCATTTGTTTAGTGCACATGGATAATGGAGTTGTTTGAGCTATGGAGAACTTGGAAATTGGATGCCTGCCTCCTGGGCTGCATCCCTTCCTGTGCCCCTTTGTGTTTGGTTTGTTTTCGGTATTTTAAACTATGTATTGGCTAAAAGCAAAACTGTGGAATGACACGTGAGATGTACCCTACCTGAGCCACATGTTCTATTAAATATTCAGTGTTTTTTTTGTTGTTGGTATATTTCATTTTTACATTGTTAGGTCTCTACTTCACTCTGCCTGCTCAACCCAGATCCAAAAGAACCTGTCACTTTTCTACCACTTGACATACCTTCAGTCAGCTGTTTGTCTAGAACTCATTACTGGTGGACTCAGGTCTGGAAACGGTAGACAGTTTGAGCTGTGTTACCCAGCTGTGTTGTGCCTATAACCATGAGTTAATTCAGCCCTGCATTGACCTAGTGCTTTGTCGAATCTCTTAATAGCCTGTTGGTGACTTACCGTATCAACCATCGTCAATGATTTGCTCCTACCTTCTAGAACCATTTTGAGTTGTTTCAGGGAGAAAAACTTTTAGTCGTTGTGGGAATTGAATGGTTGTGTTTTTTTTTTTTACCAGGACATCAAATGAAATTGTATTGGTCACATGCACATATTTAGCAGATGTTACTGCGGGTGTAGCGAAATGCTTGTGTTCCTAGCTCCAACAGTGCAGTAGTATCTAACAATTCACAACAATACACACAAATCTAAAAGTAAAAGAATGGAATTAAGAAAATAAAATAATTATTTAATAATATAAATATTATGACGAGCAATGTTAAAGTGGCAGGATGTAAACATTATTAAAGTGACTAGTTAAAGTGGCCAGTGATTCCATGTCTGTGTATATAGGGCAGCAGCCTCTATGGTACAGGGTTGAGTAACCGGGTGGTAGCCGGCTAGTGACGGCTATTTAACGGTCTGATGGCCTTGAGATAGAAGATGTTTTTCAGTCTCTCGTTCCCAGCTTTGATGCACCTGTACTGACCTGGCATTCTGGAGGATACCGGGGTGAACAGGCAGTGGCCTTGATGATCATTTTGGCCTTCCTGTGACATTGGGTGCTGAAGGTGTCCTGGAGGGGTTAACACTCCAATATTTGTGGTCAAGTTGCATGTAAATGTTTGTTGTTCATACTATCCTTCTGACCTCTTGTCAGGTCAGCCTTTACCAAAGAGGTTTCTAACCTCGGGTCTTTCCTGGTTAAATATAGGTTCAAGAATGATCACAGGGAAACAGAACCTGTACAAAACAGTTAAGACTTTGAGCCTACCTCTTTCCAGCCTAGAATTTCCACTAGCGTACCACACCGGGGAATGGAGAGCCACATAGGAAAAACCTTGTCTACTGGCTCAACAAACAGGGGCAACTTGATTTTCCTAGGGTGGTCTTCCATCCAAGTGCTAACCAAGCACAGCCCCACTCTGCTTCATTTCTTCACCAACAGTGGAGGTGTGGCTGTTGGCCAGGGTGGCATGTGTGCTATTGTATTATGTTAAGCGTGGATGGATCGCACCTCGCCGTTATAAATGACCACTAAGTTTGTTAATGGCACCGTGTTAATTGAGTGTGAAAAAATGTATAGAAAAACACAGACTGAGATTCGGTGGCATGGCCACACGGACGGATGCGTTGGAACGGACGTAGGCCAGAGAGGTCAAGGCATTGTGTGCTCACACATTGTAATCTGCTGTCAGTTGCTGTGGCATATGTGTGATCTGTCTGATTGTGAGTGGATGTCAATGGTGTATGTGTGTGGGCACTAGTAAACCCATGGTCTCCAATAAGCCTGTTAGATTGGGGCTTTAACCCCACCACAGAGACTGGAGCCTGCCTGCTAGACTCCCACAGAGACTGGAGCCTGCCTGCT
This sequence comes from Salmo salar, assembly GCF_965601325.2. Taxonomy (NCBI): domain Eukaryota; kingdom Metazoa; phylum Chordata; class Actinopteri; order Salmoniformes; family Salmonidae; genus Salmo; species Salmo salar. The sequence continues at coordinate 44,981,443 of NC_138292.1, forward strand.
AGACCTCCGAGCAGCCAACCATTGCAGGGGGTTGAGGAGTACACTGCCATGCTTCGCGCCCAGACAAATGCCCGCTGTACACCCCCGTACCAGCACAAAACCGCTGCCAAGCCGAGCCACACAGGGAGACAGACAATGAAGGCAGAGAGCTAGGTCCGGCAGCTGTCTCGCGCCCCCCCACACACACACACACACACACACACACACACACACACACACACACACACACACACACACACACACACACACACACACACACACACACACACACACACACACACACACACACACACACGGGAATGCACAAACAGGCATGCACGCAGACACACACAGCCCATGTGGTTTATTTTACTTCACACAATGCATACAAGCCAGGCAGGCAACAGCAATTAAATGTCTGTCTCATTGGTTTGCTCCGGTATACTGGCTCTATAAATCTTCACTGTAGTGTTTTAAAGTGAAGACATTTCCACGCAGGGCGGTAAAACTGAGGATCCCACAGGATGCTACCATTGTTGGTCATTTGATTAGCAGACACTCTTCGCTGGATGCTTTACAAAACAGTTAAGACTTAAATGCTACTGGGGGTCCCGCTGAAGTACTTTAGTGAGGATTTGATAGTACAGCCTGAATACGGCGTTACTGTATATTCTCTGCTCCAATGGCTTAACTGCTTACTCCTCGGCTCTCCCAGCTAATAAGTACATGCTATGGATATATATCCCAGAACGTCTACTGTATGTTTGTTTGGTAATGTGAGACTTGGTAGGAGGTGGATTTGTTCAGCCTACTGTAAAAACAAATCGCGGTGATAATGAGACAACCACCTTAAAACGCACACACACACACGCACACACATTAACACATACACACACACACACACACCCCAGAGGGAAGTAGCTTGTGCATGTACTGAATCATTGCCTGTTTCCGTTTACACACACACACACACTTATAGATTAAAGTTTTACAAGCATCTGCAATCTTTCACTGTTCTGGAAGCAGAGGAACGACAGTGCCTTGAGATAACCGATGCCTTGAGATAATTGTTAGCATTTCATTTAAACTGATTGTTGTGGATAATGTGCAGCTATATGGATTGCCCTGTCTGTCAGGCTACCTCCCATTAGTCATGACTTTCTTACAATTGATCACTTTTACCAACGAAGAGTCCTGAGTGTGAACTAGTGGCTGAACCACAGATCACACTTCACACCAAGGCCTGGGAACCATTGACATGAGGTCACGACCTCCCCTATGGTTAGTTGATTAAACCCATTTCTGAGACACACCGCACAATGCAGCCAATAAAAGCTGGCGCTGGCTGCTGAGGAGGAATGACGGGCAGGCGGGAGTCTGATGGAGTGGAAGGTGTTCTATGGCTGGCTCCATGGCTCCAGACAACAGAGGAGTCAGGAGAGACAGCAGCCATGACACCCTGCTGCAGCCTGGCTCGGCTCCAGCCCAGCCCAGCCCAGACCCACACCTACCACCTCTAAGACGAGACCGCCATCGCTGTCTGGAAGCAGGAAACAACAGGCTCCTTATTGTGGTGTAGATTATGTGTGGTGTGTGTGTGTTTGTGTGCGCACACGCGCGTGCGTATGTGTGTGCATGCGTGCATGTGTGTGAGTGTGTGTGTGTGTGTGTTGTGTGTGTCTGGATGAAGATTTCCACTCAAGACCCTCCAAGTCGAGGCAGAGGTTGACTATGAAGCATGGCGCTGCATAATCCCCCCCTCAATGAAGACATGGGGGAAGGTGAGGTGAACATTCCAGGACAATGAGACCCTCTTACCCCCTACTTTCCTTATACCTTCCTAACCACCCTTACCCCCCCCCCCCCCCCCCCCCCCATGAATGCAGGACTCTTGGCTCTAATGCCTAAATGGCCCCCCCTGGAACCTGTGCTCCCCTACATGATAGCGGACAGCTCCTTCTTCAGGGGCCACTTGAGCCAGCTCCATGGAACAGATATGGCCCTTTTGGGGCCTTTGCTGGTCACATTATATCCAACACGAGTGGTCTTAATATGGTTTAATAAGAGCTGTTTTTGATTAATTCTCCCTTGAAACCAGTGGTAATGTGGCTACTAGGCACATATGAAAAGTCAATGAATGGAGAAGGGCTGCCAAAAAAGGGGGGAAAATAGTAGTCTTGGTGGACGTCCTTACCAGCTGGCTCCCGAGGTAAATACAGTTATGCCCATGGCTCTATGTCTGCCAGTAAGGGGAATTGTTTGCTCCGCTAGGTAATCACTAATGTTTTTTAAGTGCTCAGTATGATTCAGCTGGGGTCATAAAGACCATGTGTGTCACATCCTGAATGGAAGGACAGGGTCCCTGTGCTTATTTCCCTCAGGTGGGGGTAAGGGACAATGCTTGTGTGTTTTCATTGTTTGGGCCTCACTGTTGATTTATTGAACCTGAGAAAAAAGCAGCACTGTCTCCGGGGTGCTGCTGGTGGTGGTTCGCCATCAGTAAAATGAGTCATTGGAAAGGAGAAGAGGAATGTTAGGTGAAACAGACCCGAAAACGACTGCCAAGCCCCTAAGGAAACCTCATACCAGGTCAGGAATATAATATAGATTTTCCCTTCTGGGTAGTGTACTATGGAACCGCATGGCCCCATTTCTGCACCTGTTGAAATGTAACCAAAGAAACACAGCCCAAGGAAATGAGTCATAAATGTCCCCCTGCTTGACAAAGTCGAAGGCTGGACATCATAAATGTCCCCCTGCTTGACAAAGTCGAAGGCTGGACATTTGAAAGAATCGAACAGAGCATGATGATGGCAATGTAAACAGGAAACAATTGACTTCAGTAAGAGTCATTAGGTTGGTGCATCTCTCTCCAGCAGGTGGGACAGATGTATAAGAGGTCAGACGGCTATAATCACGAGCACTGCCTAAGATAGCCACCTTCAAAGCCTCACTTCAGCTGCACTCAGGCAGAACACACCAGCATTAGCTATGGAGTCCCATTACCGGGCCTGGTCCCTTTCAATTTCCCGTCCGATTTGTCTCCCAAGAACGCAGAGAGGGTCACAGACAATTACCTTTTATTGACGTATTTATTTATGCCTGTAATAAACGTGTTACTTAGCAACTTTTTCTTAATGAAGCCAATCTGCTTTTCAAAAGGAAGTGGATACCGGATACCATTTTGCAATTATGAGGGAATTTGTCCGAATTTGGTGGATGAAAGACATGGTGTTTATGCCTCCACTCAGTACCCCTGCATATGATAGCTGACATATGGTAAACTTGTAGAAAGTCTTAGACTGGTTTCATTGTACCTACTCTGTGCTGCCTGCAATAGGCCGTGCCAAGCGTCATCATAACCCATGTGAATGCTAATAGTTCCAGATTTCCTTCAGCTCAAAGGGCAACCAATGCCCAATTATATAGTTATTAAACACAGCAAATGATTTCAACGTTTATTTTCCCGGGCAATGTTATTAACCCGCCAATGTCATAACTTCCACTTCTGCCATCTGGGGTTGGAACGAATGTGTCACTCACAAAGTGCAGCACATTTGAAGTAGCTGAAGAGAGGGACTGCAATATATGTATGCTGAAAACCTTAACATGATTTGGGCATTTTGGTAACCTGTCAAAACTGGATGTTAGTATACAATTTAGGTGAACTATCCCTTTAGCAGTACTTCACTGTGCTCCTCCTGTATTACAGTATGGATCTCTAGTGTGCAGAGGCCACTGGGACATTTCCTGTTTGTGGTTTCACTTGTTGGGCCTTTGAAGTGGGCTTTAATAATAGGACGAAACTGAACTAATGAAAATGCACCCAGTCACATTAAAAGGGAGCGTCAGCCTCAACCACCTAACTATGTCCTTCAACCATATAAAGTACACACACACACACACACACACACACACACACACACACACACACACACACACACACACACACACACACACACACACACACACACACACACACACACACACACACACACGGTGAGAAACACAGACGCTTCCTTTAAGCTGCCTCGAAGTTTACAGAAGTGGTTTCACTAATAAAAGGGGATTAGCAGGGCTACCTTCTGATGTCTGGGTGAACGTTGATGCCCTAACCAACATTAAAGAAACCCTGAATGCAGTTTCTCACCGACGACCCAAATACACCCAGAATGGATGACAGACAGAGGAATAAGGTAAGGGAAACAAGACATTTAGAATGATGTATTGTGGGGATTCTCCAGTGTGCACTTGGGTTTCCCCCCCACTAGACATTGTGTAGTGTTTCAGTGGTGTTGGTGGTCTTCTCCTTAATGAATCCACTTCGGTGCAGTTAATTCCCAGTCTGAAGCAGTGACAGTCTGGCCCTGGGGATGACATCTGTAAACCGTTCATTAACTTTTAACCAGCAGCAGATGTCTTTTAAAACACTTAGTACTTTTACATTTCCATTCACTCTTCACTCACTGTTCTGCACTCTAGGCTTTATGGATATCTCTAATTGCTATAAGGCGCATCAAAGAGGATATTCCCCTTTCATGACAATGAGTACTGGTACATTTCATCAAGGGGAAAGGTTAAGGGAAGTGTTAAGCTGTAAAAATGAAGAGTACGTCAAGCATCCTTCTCCGTGATCCTTTCCAACACCTGTGAAAGACCTTACTGTACGTTGAGCCATTCGCCGTTCCTAGCGGGGGCTACTGTTTCGCTGTAAGAGGTTGGTTTCACTCCTTTTCAGAGAAGGCTACATGGACAAACCGGGTATTATGGGTTATTTGAGCATCAACACCGTCGCCTCTTTCCCTCTGGAAATATCATGTGTGACTTCAGAGGATTACTAGGAACAGGAAACCTGTGGTCGGTGTCTCCCAGGATGATATAGGACACAACGTTGATTCATTCGCTACTGTGTGTCCATAAGCTGTCTGGCAGATACGGCCTCACATTTTCTAACGGGCAATGATTATACAGTATGCATCACTAGGTTAATTAGCCGTGACTGGCGTTAAACCTTTCTTGGCAAGCCAGCACATTTTGGATTTATATATTTATTTATCTGATGTTTTGAAACCCACGAAAATGAAAGAGATCTGATGAGTGCTCAAATAAAGAGGGGGTGAATGGGTGTCTGTATATGTGCATGCTCGTGTGTGTGTGTGTGTGTGTGTGTGTGTGTGTGTGTGTGTGTGTGTGTGTGTGTGTGTGTGTGTGTGTGTGTGTATGAAGGAAGCACAGTAGGCAGTTGTATGGCCAAATCATGTGTAAGATAATGAGGATGGAAATGAATGATACGGGGGTGACATCGCAATGTGGCATTGCACCATCCGTGAGGACACGTCAAGTCAAGATGACTTACAGGCCGTTCACAGTGACGTCATGGTCAACTGACCACATCGAATCTCCCTGGCTCGAAGGCAGCTTGTGTCATGCAGTGCACAGTTCATGATTGATATCACAAATGTTTTTCAAATGACATAATTGTATACTAAGGTGGGAGGGACAAGCTAAAGCTAGCGCTCTCAGCTGTTCATGAACAATAATACTGAAAAGCTACATCGACAGTCACATGAAATGTATTTTAATAAAACAATGTACAGATGTCGTCCCATGACCATATATTTGTTGAATCCTGAATATCAAACCTAAAGAAAGTCAAACAAAGTACGCATTTTATTTTGCCGTTTTTGAAACATTGAAATCAGTAGATGAGACCAAATGAATACGATACAACACTCAAACTGTTTCGCATGACCAGACACAAACAAGAGGCTCTTTTAAAGATATCTGTATTGCGGGATTCAAATCATATTTCAGCACAGAGGAGTAACAGTACGAGACAAAAATTGTCACCGAACACAAAAGTACAAAATAGAATCAATAAATAAATCAAATATATACCATATAAATGTAATAGCTATGTGGTGGCTATGTTTATTATTTCGTTTTCAATCTTTTTGAAACTGTAACTTGATATTACAACCTTTTCACTAAAACATTTAGTACGCTGAAGGAGTCAATACTGAAAATACAGTAATAGGTTTTATAATTAGATAAACTCATCAACTATGTACAGATGAGTTTTTTTGCCATGCTAAGTCAAACAACTACATTTATTTATCCACACCATACAGTTAGAGCGTTAAAGCGGTTCTGGACGTAAACATTTTGTGCCGAGAATAAAATACATTGCAACTATGCATGGTATTTCTTAACATGACTCTCAAAAATGTACATAATGAACAAACAGGCCGTACATGGAACACACTGCCTCCAATGGGGGAAAATAAGAGTTTGCTTTAAAATAAATACAAAAAAAGTCTCAATTATTTCAAGATGTCACTTATAGCCGTCACCCTCGTTGCTCCTGCCAAATCTCTCCTCTTCTCTTGATCATCCTCTCATTCTATCTCTTTGCACGTTCTTCCTCTCTCCGTCAGAATCATCGTCGTGACGTCTTCCATTGCCCCCCCTCAGCTGGACCGTCATCACTATTATCAACATCCGTCTCATTCCTCATTCTCCTTCTGCTCTTTCGCGTCCTCAGTCTGTCAGTCTGTGTGTGTCGGTCGCCCCTCGTTGGTTTGTTCTAACCAGACGTACATGACGTGTGAGCAAAGGGAACAAATGTTTCTATGAGTTCTATGATGTCACAGTGGGCTCAAAGGGGGAAGCTGATTGGCTGAACTGTCAGCGGTACACTACGATGCGGTACTCTACGGTACGAGGGAAGCAGCAGAAGGCAGAGAGAGACAGGGACAGAGGGCATATGTGTACTTTACTACAACCATAGACATGTGTAGGGTCATTAATAGGGTGTAGTGTGACTGTATGCTGGGGTAGGGGGGTGGGTTAACGGGGGGGGGAGATTTGTGGAGCAGCAGCTAGCAGCTTTGTGTTGTTTAGGTTCCAAGGGGTGGGGGGGGGGGACTCAGTCCTCTACTGGCTGGAGCTCATGGAGGCCAGGTGGTCACTGTGCTGGTTCTGGGCCTGGAACCGGAGCCTCTGCTTGTTGGACTTCTTCTTTGGTTCTTTGGGTCGGTGCTTCCCTGATTCTCCTGAAACAGAAAGACAAGAAGGAAAAGAGAGCCTGTTAGAAAAGCAGTGCATCAATGTCAAAAAGGAACACATCCCTTAGGGGTCCTTGTTTTCTCAGAACAAGAATAGACTGACGAGTTTCAGAAGAAAGTCTTTTGTTTCTGGCCATTTTGAGCCTGTAATCAAACCCACAAATGCTGATGCTCCAGATACTCAACTAGTCTAAAGAAGGACAGTTTTATTGAGTCTTTAATCAGAACGACAGTTTTCAGCTGTGCTAACATAATTGCAAAAGGGTTCTCTAATGATCAATTAGCCTTTTAAAATGATAAACTTGGATTAGCTAACACAACATGCCATTGGAACACAGGAGTGATGGTTGCTGATAATGGGCCTCTGTACACCTATGTAGATATTCCATAAAAAATATGCCATTTCCAGCTACAATAGTCATTCACTAACGGTAGTGTATATACCATATATCTTGGTCCCCTCTTTACCCACTCAAAACCAGTAGAGCTATGTCACTGGGCAGAGGGGTTGGCAGCAAGATCTTGCCTTTATTCAGCCTCATCACTTCTCCCTCTCTCTTTATTTCTCTCTCTCTTTCTTTCTTTCTCTCTCTCCATCACTTCCACTCACTCTGCTAGGGTACACAGAGGGGAGAGAAACTGGGGAAATTGCATAACACTCTTTCCGAACTGGAAAGGTCCTCGTTCGCAAGCCCAGGATTAATGTATCCCAGGTGCCATTGGTGTGGGCAAAGCATGTTGGCAACCTGCGCTATTGGAACCGTGTGTTGCGATACCTCGGTACCCATGGTTCACTATGACAGAGGCTACTGAACCAAAAGGCAACAGTTTGGCTGCCAAAAGACACAAATAATATAACGAGGTGTTTGTGTGTGAGAAAGACAGACAGAGAGAGAAATAAAGAGAGAGAGAAGTGATGGGGCTGGATAAAGGTTGGCTTTGGGTGGTGGTGGGGGGGGGGCACAATCCTGCTGCCAACCCCTCTGCCCAGTGGCATAGCTCTGCTGGTTTTGAGTGGGTAAGTGATCTGAGAAAAAAATTAAATCTGATGGGGGGGGTAAACTAGAGTCAGGCTTGGATGATGAGATGCTATCTGGATCCTGATTTGGCACAGCAAGAAACAAGGCATGCTATGGTTCGCCGAGGGGGGAAAAATACTGAAAAATGCTACATAAATGGATGTCTCAACGGTAGGTTTGCAAAACCTGGCTCCGTGTCCTATTATTGCACTTGTTCATGCCATTTCACTCAGGAAAATAAGGCTAAAGTGTGTAATATGTGGCAGAATTACCTCTAATTACCTTCTCATATGGCCTGGCCAAACGCCGGCCATTTAAAGCCACCCCAAAAAAGTCTGGTTCAATTGAACATCTCAGCACCACACTGTAAAATATATTAGAAAATATTATTTCCAAGAAATGGGGACGTATAAAATTCGGAAAAAAATTCTGTTTTCGCTCTGTTAACGAGAGTAATGTTACAGTTGCACAAATATCAAACAATTTCACTTCCACATTTCAGAGCCATTTCCTGCAATTAATTCAATCTAGCTAGCTATTTTTGGTCATATTGGCCATTCCGAGGGCGAAAAATGTTGCCTGCACGCAATATCTTATTAAAAAAATCCCCTCTTCAGAGCATAAAGGCTTTAAAATCACATCTCATGAGGAAAACATACATCTTGCTCTAAACTTTCCATGACCTCCAATTGAAAAACATTAACAGCAAAGTTGTTATGCTTGTTTAGTAAATGTCGCTTTCGATTCTTTGGGTAAGTTACTGTATGGTTAGTTAGTACAGGCATAACGCTCAAGTCAATTTGGACCACAGCCTTCAATACGATCAACTCCAGACGAATTACATTTGGTGGCTATAAAGCACACCTTGCTGTATTAAAAATACCTCTGTAGCTGGGCTAGGCCCATACGGGCCATTCCTTGGAGCCATTAGGCTGTTTGCGTGTCGTGCAAATAAATGCGTGAGAGCTCACTTAAAGACCTACAGTATAGCTTTCCTGGATAGTTACGAACACAGAAAGGCTATAATCCACATGGCTTTATGATGTTTGTGAACTGCATAACACTTGTCTTACACCACACACAAACATGATTACAGAATGTTCTTGGAAAAACAAGGCGCTACACATCTCCATGGCATTATATAGACCGTGATTCGATGTCACAGTACTGCTCATCTCATAAGATGTAAGTAAGTTGTGTGAGTAAGTCAAGGCTGCCTGCAGACATGGGTGAAATATACACACTTTGTCAAACCCTTTCGAAAGCTTGAGCTGTGCATCATTTGGTTTTCCCCAGTCCAACGTAACCAATGGATTAAAACGTATCACCTTGACATATTATGTATTTGTCCCAGGTCTGAGGTCTGTTTGCCCCACGTCATTATTACGCTTCTCATATCTCAAAATATCTCATTTATTCCAGGACAATGTGAAGTGTAAAAACCAAAACGTCCGGGAATGTCATCAGAGCTGTCCAAGTGAGCTGATGAACTGTTTGACCACTGTGTCCATGAAAACAATGACTACGCTGGGTTATATTTCATAACCAGACAGAGTTCTCTAGGCTGACAGCTAGAGGGCAACCAATACCAAGAGAACTTAGATCTTCCCCCCTGTGCATCTGATTTAAGGCTCGTGAGATGGTACATCATATCAGGGTCTGTCTCGTTCATTTTTAGCATTTACCAGGGCGTAACACAGAGTGAATACACAACGCTTTTATGATGTCATATTTACAACCAATGTAATCACTGAAGATGATTATACAAGCCAGAGTTTCCATAAGAAAAACAAATGTTTAATTTACCAGGAAATAAATCATTAAGAAGTCAAGTCGATTACTTTCCAAACAAGGAACAAATTCATAAATCTTAGAGCGAGTAAAGATAATTTGTCTTGGAAGTTAAATAAATCTTCCATTTTTTTTTGCTATTTTTATTTTACCCCACACTGACCCCGAATTTAAACTTGCTGCCAAAATTGAAGAATGGCTTGCATTTCAGAAAATACTTCTACAAATGTTTCCCCATTTTCTTTTCAGTTTTGGTCACAATCCTTAATTGCATAACGTTTGTTTGTTTTTTGTAGATTCAATCTGCCAACTAAAGCTTTGTATGTGGACGAGTTCGTAGTCAGAGTAAATTGAACAAACAAACAAAACATTTATAAGCAAATCAAAATGTTTTGTAGTTTTGAATCAAAAGCAGAAGCTGCTGTGGTGGCAGAGGATGACCCCACCATTATCACTGTGTGTGTGTGTATTATAGACATGGTGTGGTGTGTGTGTGTGTGTGTGTGTGTGTGTGTGTGTGTGTGTGTGTGTGTGTGTGTGTGTGTGTGTGTGTGTGTGTGTGTGTGTGTGTGTGTGTGTGTGTGTGTGTGTGTGTGTGTGTGTGTGTGTGTGTGTACATTAGTATTTGTGCCTGTGTGTGAGTAAGCCCAATCTTGGTCTCACTGCATGAGACAGGTCTGGTTCTGGTAAAGTTCTTGCTACCTGAAGAAAGCCCTGGAATGCACTCCAAGCCTGCTTTGTATCTGTGTGTTTGTCTAAGACTAGGCTATGTACATGTGTGCCTGGGTAGGTACGCTCTTCCATATCAACTCAAGGTCTTTAAGAAATGTGTCTTGGACCCTCTAATGTCACATACAATCATATCAGCTGCCAAAGCACCTGGCAGAGGCAGATTAGACTTCCCTACATGCACTGGGGTGGGAGTTCTACCCTGACCTCTGCTGACTGGGATATTCCAGGACCAGTCCGGTTGACATCCATCACTTTCCATTTCTCTTTCACATCTCTCTCTCTCGTTTTCTCTCATTCGCATCCCTCTCTTTCTCTCTCTGTCCATCTCTGATGGTGGTTGAGACATAGCCAGATATCCCAACAGGAATGCTGTTCTGTAGGCTTGTTGTATAGTAACAATAACACTATGCTATCTCTCAGGATGTCACGCCCTGACCATAGAGAGCCCTTGGTTCTCTATGGTGTAGTAGGTCAGGGCGTGACTAGGGGTGATCTAGTATGTCTATTTCTATGTTGGTGCTATTATGGTTCCCAATTTAGAGGCAGCTGTTTATCGTTGCCTCTGATTGGGGATCATATTTAGGTAGCTATTTCCCACCTGTGTTTTGTGGGATATTGATTGATTGTTAATGTTTTTGGGCACTACGTCCTCACGGTCTTTGTAAGTTTTGCTATTTTGTTTTGTTAGTTTCACTTAAATAAATATGTGGAACTATACTCACGCTGCGACTTGGTCCGATCATTTTCAATAACGTGACAGAATATCCCACCAAACCAGGACCAAGCAGCGTGTTCACCAGGTAAAGGAGTTTTGGACATGGGAAGAAGTGATGGGTGGGTGCAAAACCCTTCCTTGGCGGCAGACGGAAGGTAATAATGGAGGACATCGACGACGCCAGGGTTTGCGGCCACAGAAAGCCCAAGGACAACCCCAAGTTTTTTGGGGGGGGGGCACAAGGGGTGGCTGGTCGAGCCGAGGAGAGTGCCAGAGCCTGAATGGCAAACTCTGGAGGAGCGTGTCGTCAGACCACGGTCACAAAAACCCCAAGATTATTTTTTTGGGGGGGCACATGGAGCTGGCGGCTGAGCAGCGGGAAGAGCCATAGACTGTCAGGGAGGCAATGGAGAAGTTGGGAGAGAGAGAGATGTTGTGCAAGTGTGTTCTGCTCAACATTCGACCAGAAGATCCGGTTAGCAGTCTGGTGAAACCTGTGTTGGTTCCACGCAACTGGCCTCCAGTGCACCTCCCCAGTTCGGTACGTCCTGTGCCTGCTCCTCACACTCACCCTGAAGAGCGTGTCACCAGACCGGTGCAACCTGTGCCGGCCCCACGCATCAGGCCTCCAGTGCGTGTCCCCAGTCCGGTACGTCCTGTGCCTGCTCCTCGCACTCGTCCTGAAGTGCGTGTCACCAATCCGGTGCCAGCTGTACCGGCTCCACACATCAGGCCTCCAGTGCGCCTCCCCAGTCCGGTACGTTCTGTGCCTATTCCCCGCACTCGCCCTTAAGTGTGTGTCACCAGTCCGGTGCCACCTGTACCGGCTCCACGCACTAGGCCTCCAGTGCGCATTCACAGTCCAGAGCTTCCGGCGACGGTTCACAGTCCAGAGCTTCCGGTGACGGTTCACAGTCCAGAGCTTCCGGCGAAGGTTCCCTGTTCAGAGCTTCCGGCGACGTTTCCCGTTCCGGCGCTTCCTGCGACGGTCCACGGCCTGGAACCTCCTGCGACGGTCCATGGCCCGGAACCTCCTGCGACGGTCCACGGCCCGGAACCTCCAGCGACGGTCCACGGTCCGGAACCTCCAGCGACGGTCCACGGTCCGGAACCTCCAGCGACGGTCCACGGTCCGGAACCTCCAGCGACGGTCCACGGTCCGGAGCTTCCAGGCACGGTGTCCAGTCCAGCTCCAAGGCCGGATCCGGGGTCTGGGCGGGGCTACGACCTGCACCGGAGCCGCCACCGACACTAATTACCCCCCCTACCCTCCCCATTTGGTTTCAGGTTTTGTGGCCGGAGTCCGCACCTTTGGGGGGGGGGGTACTGTCATGCCCTGACCATAGAGAGCCCTTGGTTTTCTATGGTGTAGTAGGTCAGGGCATGACTAGGGGGTGATCTAGTATGTCTAGTTCTATGTTGGTGCTAATATCGTTCCCAATTAGAGGCAGCTGTTTATCGTTGCCTCTGATTGGGGATCATATTTAGGTAGCTATTTCCCCACCTGTGTTTTGTGGGATATTGATTGTTAGTGTGTTTGGGCACTACGTCCTCACGGTTTTTGTAAGTTTTGTTATTTTGTTTTGTTAGTTTCACTTAAATAAATATGTGGAACTATACTCACGCTGCGCCTTGGTCCGATCATTTTCAAGAACGTGACACAGGAGATATGGCACTCTGAGTTGCAGTCCATTCAACTTGTCTAATTGAATCACAATAACATTTTATACAGGGGAGAAAGACGGAGCCAAAATTCCCTTCACCTATCTCCAAATCCAATAACTTTGTTTTGGAGAACCAAATAAACCGGAGAAAATGTATTCTTTACGATGAGTGAGTATTTGAATTATGTAAAAAATAACGTTTTTTTGTTGCATCATTAGGTCAATGTTGTGTTCTTCATGCTGCCAAGAATGGGCTCAGTTCAATGAGGACATTGACAAAAACAGACCTCGATAGAGACAGAAAAGGAAAGGGATGATTATTTAGATACGGACCTGGTGGCTGCCACTGTGGGAGTGTGTACCTGCATGCAAATCTATAATCACTGAGGCCATGACCACTGTGTGTGTGTGTGTGTGTGTGTGTGTGTGTGTACTGACTGACTGGCGGCATGGCCAAGTGACTTCATCCACCCAGTGCTCGGGCTCCAGCAGGCAATGCACCAATCGAAGGCCTAATCTTATCTGCTCCGCTTGCGGTTGGAGGAAATCGATGGGACCAACCTTGAGAAGGCATTAAGACGAACGGTAAATGGGTTCCTCCTCTGAAGTAAACCCTCTCCTCTCCTTTTTGTTACCTCATCCCGCCAGTAAACGCCGCAATCATCCTGAGACCATCAATTAATATGTTTCTTAAGAGAAGGGAGGTTGAGGGTAGGGGATCAAAACAATTCCGAAGAAGATTCTGGTGGATTTAGTACGGTAAAAGCTGGAATTTTTGGCGGCTCATCTTCTTCATAAACATGCCAAAGCGAAAGCCATTATTTGTGAGGGAAGGAGGGGACTACTGGCGCCAGCGAGATTTGATTTCAGTGGCAGAAATTGGATTAGCAGCCATTAAAGGCCTCCTCACACATACATTTATAATGCCGTGAAGGGGAACGTATCTGTAGCCAGCTCCTCTCACTCACACCGATGAGCTCTACTGTCTGGAATAAGATACACTCCATGGACAATGTGGGGTTGTGGATATGTAAAATGGTAAGGACATATGGTGAGCCAAGGTCTACAGATGTTCACATGAAAAGATATGATCTAAAAGTGACAGAGAGTTTAGAGAGTGAGTAATAGAGAAGAGGGGAAGGAGGAGGAGGATGAAGAAGAAAAGGAAGAAATGTAGTGGGGGCTTTTGAGTGACAGTGTATGAGAGAGAGAAAGGTAGGAAAGAGGGCGAGAGAGGGGAGAGAGACAGAGATGGAGGGAAATTGGGGGAAAAAAAGGGAAATAGTTGAGAACAGGGAAAGATACACCGGTGAAAAAGAGACAGAAAAAAAACACCCTCTTTGTCCAGAGAGGACAATATTTTATGAGAACAAGTCCATCTTGCCAACAGGATGACAAGAGCCTCTCTGCACAGTGTCATTTAGCCTAACAAGATTACTCTGAATCGTACTTTCTCTTCTCACTCTTCTCTTTCTCATTCTCATTCTCTTTCCCCAGTGCTCTGCTTACAATCACCCATCCTGCTTAGCAGGGATGATTTAAAACATATGCATTCCGATTTAAAAAGCTAATGTTGGGATTAGGTGGGTCATTATTTTCTCATCTACGCGATGGAGGCTCTGTCAGGAGATTAAGCAGCAGGTTAGTCCACCGGTCCTGCCTTTGAAGCTCCATTTCGCTGACAATAAGTCAAATCGAAAACCCAACAAGGAGATTAGCGTCTTTTGCAGGGAGAAGCCCCGGCAAATAATGCATGACTGACACAGTGATTAATCTGCCCGATGGGCAATATGGAGTTGGGTTTTTTCTCCTTTGAGCTGCTGAATGACTGTGACAAAGACAATGGAACGATCCCCAGGAACGGTGTCCAGGAATGGTCCGGTATTGAGGAATGGTCCAGTGTTGAGGGAAGGACACTGTCTGACGATGAAACCGTTCAACTTTCAGTCAACGCTCGGTCAGTTTCTGATCTGTCAACACTGAGTATGTATGCTTAGACTTTGCTAATGAGAGAGCTACCTGTAAATATTTGGTCAATATTTGGCTAACCGCTAACACCACACCGCTAACAACCTTAACATAGGCAAGCCAGCAGACCAGGCGTCCAATGTGGAAATCAAAACTGAAACCTCTGCAGAGTCACTCACAACTCTGCTCCCCTGAACGGTACCCCTCTCCGGGTTAAAATCGGCGCTTGCTCACCACCTCTGGCTCTACTTTACGGGTGGTGTCACCACGGCAACGGAAGAGGGCCACGCAGAGTGCAGGCGTGATGACTAGGCTACTGTGTCTGATACGCCTGAAACTCAAATTCATCTGCAGTCTGCTATCACCCCCCCCCCCCCGACTGTCTCACACACACACATCTGGGCCTAAATATATGGAGCTGCTGAAAAGGAGGAATAATTAGCTTTAGTTAACTATAATGAATGGCTAAATGTTGCGTTTCATTTCTGACGGGCAAAATAGCTCTGTCGATGTGTGTGTGTGTGTGTGTGTGTGTGTGTGTGTGTGTGTGTGTGTGTGTGTGTGTGTGTGTGCGTGCGTGCTTGCATGCATGCGTGCGTATGTGTTCACGTGTTTCAGTGTGTGTGTGGCTCTGCTAGTGTGTGTGCTGGTGCGAGCGGGTGTGTGTAGGTGTGTGTGTGTGAGTGTTAGCGAGCTGTGGATAGCTGTAGCAAACCAGGGGGTGGTGTAAAAGTGGGCCGGGGGTCCAATTATAAGATCAAGGGGACTATGAGTGGAATATTACGCATTTATCATCATGGCTGGAATAATAGGGGAGATGTCAATTACGTTCCACTTCGGTCACATAGCAGAGGAGAGGGTGGGGCTCTCATTCTCATGCTTTCATTGTGGGGCGTCTTCCATTTCCAGATCACAATAAATTATTTGATCTCACTCATTCATTTAATTGAATCTATTTTATGTAAATATTTCCTGCGTCCCTTAGAAAAGGTGCCTTGGGGGGTAGAAACAGAATCATTGATCTTCGTTCCGTCGCACAGTTTACATATCAATTGATAGATGCAGGGTAATTCCCTAATGAAATGAACCGTTTTAAAACGGGGAAACGTGGAGCCGACTTGGTTGCATTCCTGACTCTCCCTTTGTTTGGAGTAGAAGTACAATGATTGCCTCTGCGATTCATTATCTTACGCCATGCCATTAAACAGTAAAAGCTAATAAAAACAGGACTTGGCAGTGCACTTTTACACACTCTGCCTTTGCCTTTTAAAACCAACTGAAGAGAATGAAGAACTCCCACTCCAGAGCACCCCGACTCTCTCCCTCCGTAAAAACCCCACCTACCCAGTCTTAACTGTACACTTTGAAAAGCACGCTCGCTAGCACCGAGAGACAAAACGTACGTAGTCCTGCCAAGGAGGTGACCTCCTCACACCAAGGATTAAACATTGGATGGAACATTTGTTTTTCATTTCAGGGTGGTGAAGATGCATTTCCTGCTGCCTGCTAGGGGGTGTGGAGTGGGCCTGGTGGGCAGCAGAACAGGGAGGGGGCAGGCAATACGTGGTCTGGGTGGTGGGAGCTTCTCTGAATCTCTGGACCCTTTTGTGGGGCCACAAGGAGGAGGGTTCTTCTGCTTACGCTCACGGCGCTGTCTGGAAGACCCTTCCTAACACGCACACGCAAATACATTGTGTAATATATACCGTACTTACACTGTCATGAGCCCTGCTGAGTACGCATGTATTATAATGCACACACACAAGCGTGCACGCACGCACCCACACACGATGGAGTGTATCCTCTTCCAGACAGAGGGGTTCACATTCACTGAAATATCAAGGCTGTGTCAACAGCGCATCATACATACATAAAGAACATCATGTCTGCATTGTGAGGACGCCAAGGGGGCATAAGGGGCGACTCAGAGTCTGTCACACAGGCTGTCTGCTGTCTGGGGCACGTGTGTGTGCTCTCCTCTCCCTGGCCTGCAACAGCCCCTCTGGTCAACCCCCCCCCCCACCACTTACACACACACACACACACACACACACACACACACACACACACACACACACACACACACACACACACACACACACACACACACACACACACACAACATCCCCCCCCCCCCCCCCCCGTGGCCTGGGGGGCTTGGGGGGGATCAAGGAGGAAATTGTCCGGCATGATTCACTGCTTTACACCTAATTTCTCCACCAAGTCCCTTCATCCCCCTATCCTCCACTTCATCCCCTTCTCCTCTGGGAAAATGAATGGGAGGGGAGGAAATCCCCTCCCCCCCATGTCTGGACACGGAGCACAACTGTCCCGTGAAGAGGAACTAGGCCCTAACGAAGAGGGAGCCATGCTAAATCAGACGGGCTTAGACGCTAAACCAGAGAGAGGGGCTGTGGAAATCATGGCACAGTCCCCGTGCTATAGCGGATGACAAGGGACTCAAGGACATAACCTTGTTTTTTGTGTTTTTATCTTCATGGATTGTTTGGGTAACTCTGGACGGTTTCCACCCCATCTCCTTGCACTCACAAAGCGTGAAAACCCTACAAAAACACTACAAACACGACAAAATTTTTGACTAGACAAAGTCTAATTTGAGCCTTGAAGTCTCAGTCTGTTTGATGTCCTTGCAGAGCTCCTGTTGTGTGTGTTTTCGTTAGAGACCCAGATCAGTCCGTTCTCAGTAGTCCCTGATCCTCACTAAGGCCTGAGCTCTATCAGAAGCCTGTCAAGCGCCAGTCAAGCAGACAGCTGAGTGAAGCTGACAGATCTCACAGATCCCGTATCGTCCAGCTAATAGGCCGCTGCTGTAGTCTTCTCTCCTCTCCTCCCCAGGCACCAGCCGACTCCCTGTCTGTCAATAATACTCCCAATACCCCTCCACTCACTCAAACGCAAACAAGGGGGCTTTCCTGAC
Source organism: Salmo salar (assembly GCF_965601325.2). NCBI lineage: Eukaryota > Metazoa > Chordata > Actinopteri > Salmoniformes > Salmonidae > Salmo > Salmo salar. Next base: position 44,999,316 of record NC_138292.1, read on the forward strand.
GTCTTGACATATGGAAAACATTTGACGAGTTTGTTCTTTAGCCTCCTTTGATTACAGCGCAATGTCCATTTCGACGGCCGTTTCAGGGTCTCACCTCGAATAAAGAGAGAGTTGAGTATTTCAGGCAACAACATCCTTCCAGAGAGGTATGACGGTAAGGAGATTTGTATGATGCTCATTGAGTGACTCGTGATTCCAATACCCAGCCTCAAGGCCTATTGGGGCGGGGTTATGATCCCAAAGCCTGACACCAATGAAGCAAACTAGGTGCACTTTACAGGGGATTTAAAACATCAATGATAGGGGATTGGTCAAACTCCCTTTTGAGTAATTCACATAGAAGTCTGACAGGTTGGATGAGCCATGGGAGAATCTATGGTTTCTCAAGATTTCCATTTTGTATATACAAATCAAATCAAATGTTATTTGTCACATGCGCCGAATACAACAGGTATACAACCTTACCGTGAAATGCTTACTTACAAGCCCTTAACCAACAATCCAGTTTTAAGAAAATAAGAGTTAAGAAAATATTTACTAAATAAATGAAAGTAAAAAAAGTAACTCAATTAAATGACAATAACGAGGCTCTTATACAGCTCTTTTCGGTCATAAGAGATGGTAGCAGAAACATTATGTAAAAAATAACACACAAAATAGCACAATTGGTTAGGAGCCTGTAAACGGCAGCCATCCCCTCACCTCAGCCATGTAATAAAACACGTATTACAGTTACAGACAGTCCAAATGGTTGCAGTCTCCTCAGAGCCCATGGTGTATTGCCTTCGTGTGTTGAGCTGAGTACAACCTTTATGAGCGGGCCTCTACTTAAGTGCTCTGCTTCTCCTTCCCTGTATTTGTCTGTGTTCACAAACACTGACGCACGCACGCACGCACGCACGCACGCACGCACGCACGCACGCACGCACGCACGCACGCACACACGCACACCACACACACACACACACACACACACACACACACACACACACACACACACACACACACACACACACACACACACACACACACACACACAGAGCAGCAGCTGGTAGGCCTGTACTTGTTGCTTTGTTGTGTCTGTGTGTCTGTTCCCTGGGTCCAAGCTCCTGGACATGAGTGGGTCAAAAGCCGCAGCCTCTCTCTGTGAATCATCAGGCTCTAATTAAAAGCTGTGATGTCTCTATGAAGACCAGGCCCGCCAGAGATGGATAGAGAGAGGGAGGGGGGAAGAGAGAGATAGAGGGGGGAGTGAGAGAGAGAGAGAAAGAAAGAGGGGAGAGAGTGGGAGGGGGAGAGAGATAGAGGGGGAGTAGAGAGAGAGAGAGAGAGAGAACGAGGGGAGAGAGTGGGAGGGGGGAGGTAGAGGGGCTTCTGGTGGCTGAGCCGGTGCAACTGTGCACCAGATGTTCCCAGCCGGCCCCCTTCCCTTCTCCTTACAGCCAGCACACTCAAGGGGGCGGACGCGGGCACGACGATGTTCCCCTAGAAGATGTGCACAACTACCAACACGCTAAAATGTTCTCCTGTGTTGTGTGCACTGCACATTGTCTGTCATTCCGATTGTCTTTGTCATATAGTGCTTGCATGTCTGAAAGATGTGTGTATGTTTGAGTGTAAGAGAGAGAGAAAGAGAGAGAGAGAGGGAGAGAAAGAGAGAGAGAAGACAAGAGTAGGGTAGAGTAGAGTAGATAAACATAAGTTACACTATATCCTTTTCTGCTTGAGGTCTGTTTGTCTGATTGTGTCTGTGTACGTCGGCAAGTGTGTGTGTTTGTGTGTGTGTGTTTGCACGTGTGTGTGTGTGTATATGTGTGTGTGCTAGTACGTGTGTGTGTGTTGGTATGCTATGTGTGGTCTGTGTGTGGTGATGGAAGCGTGTGCGGGACACAGAGAGCTGGAGGTCTGGCAGGCAGAGATGCATCCCGGGCAGGGGCCACACTGGGGCCTTTAGGGCCCTCACAGGGGCCATGGAGAACACATCCCCTCAATGCGAGTCTGTTGAAGCACCGAAGACTCCCTCCGATCTCATCTCTAGATACAGAAACCACTGACAAACCATCAATTCCCTAAAACCTCCAATGAACCCTCAGCAGAGAACCTGGCTTTACAGCAGTAACCATGTCATGGACAATATCACACTGTGACAGTACATTTCTCCCACTTGTGAAACATGTCGATGGGGACTTGAAACGTTTTCCTTCTGCTCTGCTCCCCCTCCAGTGTGCTGCCACTTTGTTTGTTTGTGTACGTCTGTTTTTGATGGGGCTGTTGCTGTTTAGGCATGTGCCGCCTCATTTCCTCCCAGCCAGAACCTCAGACAGGGAGGCTTTCCTGATCTGTGTTATCTCGCACTCTACGCATACTGCCATAGACAGACACACATACTCGCTTACATACACACGGTCAAAAACAGACAGTCAGACATCTGGACGGGCTACTTCGTGACACACAAATCATCTTGATTAAGCCCATTAATAGTCCGTTGTTCCATGGATGTTTCATCATAATAACGTGTCAGATTTCGTCTTAACACGTACCCTAAAACGTCATCGCCTTACGTCCGAAAATCAAGCAATAATTAATATGGTCATCGCCGTTAAAATGAATGAAAGAAATGCCTGGGATTTCCATGGTGTAATGTGACTACATGCGTCTAGCGAGGCCGTTCGGTGAAACGACTAGTTTGTCGGGCCAAAGAGTGGGAGAAAAAAGCCCCACCCCCTCGTTCTTCCTGCTTGGAACCGACCAGATGACAATAACGTGGAGTGTGGAGCCCCAGTGAGCACTAATGCACCCCCTCCTCCTCCCTCCTCCTCCTCCACCCCCCCTGGTCTTTGAAAGGCCTCCACATGTTTATGGCTCATGCCTGTGGTATGACGATGGATTCTCCATATAAAAGCCAGCAAGGATCATGGGGTGTTTCAAATATTGCTCTCCGAAGACAGTCGCTGACAAAATGTCAGCGGCCATATTTATTTTGGTCAGGGAGCAGGGCACTTTGTGGGGAGTTAATCAGAGACTCCCTCTTCCCACCCTCCTTTGAGGAATGCAACCACGGCAGAGAAGGACCGGAGACTACTGGTAATGACTTTCTCCTCCTGTGGAAGATTTAACACCGCGAAAACGCTCGAGAGGCAGAAAAATAAACCCAAAGTTTGGTCAGGGAACCGTCAGTATAAATCAAGTGTTGATTGGCTGTGCGCTTGGATAATCAATTCCCATCCGGTTAGGAGATGCAAGAAATAATTTTAATAAGTGCTTATAGGAAAAGGAATGATCTACGGCAGCGACTGGTGGGGACTGAGGAAGACTGAAAGCAGAACTTGTGTGTTCATTTGTGAATGCGACCGCAGCGTTGGCTATAACTGCCATTGGCTCAGGGCTGCAGGCCAATCCAATGGCAGGTTGATGTCTTTCCTTCTGACCCGTGATCCTCTATCTGAGTCTCAGAAACACGGCAGTAAACACTCTCTAACCTCCCCTACCTCGGCATTATAATATATTTCAAATCTCAAGCGCAGAGGTGAAATGAATGTCACACAGCGCTCAGCGACGGCCTCGTGATCACCGAGAGCTACCTGTTCCTGAATATCCTGACGTCTTAATGAATAATCTTAATGAATCATTTCAGATACATTACATAGTTAATGCATGTCACCGTGTCACCAGCTCTGGAGAACAGCGGTGAATGGTAGATGTCAGAGGGGGACAGAGCTGCCCCTGTGGCCGCGAGGACAGGGTGAGGCGGGAAGCGTCAGGGCGCGGCACTTCTGAAGGCCCCACTTAGTGGCTACCGTGTCGGCCGTGCCGTGCGGGCTAATTAAATGAAGATTAGGCCGTGGCTCTCGCAGTCACAACAGGCTGTCGCGTGGGGCGTGCATAATCACTCTGACAGGCCAGCAGCCAATTAGTGCTCTCCGTCTGCCCTGGGAAAGCACTTGGCGGCTCACATTTATCTGGATTTTCCGTGATATTACCCGGGCCGGAGTTTGCCTGTTAATCATCGGCCCCATTCCGGATTTGCCACGGAATCATCAGGACTCAGGAATCTTCATCTACAAAATCATCTCCTTTTTGTTTCACGAGAGCATTTAAGTGGTTTGGTTGAGTGTGGTGGCAGAGGCATATCACTTGCTGTTTGGTTTGGACGAGGCCTGTCCCATGAACTTCTCTGTGGAGGAAAAGGAGCGCGCTCCATAAGAGAGGAGGTAGCTCTTCAGTAAAAGTCTGTCAGCCTGTGTTCCACAAACTGGCATGATGATGGCAGCAGGAGAGGGAGCGGGGTATGTCTGACAGGCACACAAACATCCAGAAATTTGTTGGGGGATATTGGTTCTCCAAACCAATAAACACGGGCCAGAGTCAGATGCGATCAGAGGATAGCCTTTGCCAGCACATAAATCTCTTGGCTTTCTGACCGTAAACAGGCAAATTCTGTGTGACACAGTACACAGTCACATACACACACACACACACACACACACACACACACACACACACACACACACACACACACACACACACACACACACACACACACACACACACACACAAGCTCTAGTGTGTGTGTGTGTGTAAGTAAGAACTTGTATGTAAGCATTTCACTGTATGGCTTACACCCGTTGTATTCTGTCATGTGAATCAACTTTGATTTGATTTGACACACACACAAACACATCAAGCGAATCCTGGCTTGAGCGTGTTGGTGTCACGGACGGTGTGTGTTACAGACAGGCGGCCGCGCTTCCTCCCAAACGGATTTGGGGCAGTCCCACTTCTCAGTGCATCGTTTTACAGGAGGACCAAACCGACCGCCACACATGGTACCCAGACGGAGACGTCCAGGAGGTCCACAGAGCTGTGTGTTCCCTACAGAACCACACTGCAGAACCACACTGGGGTAGACAAAATCTACAGACCCACACTTAAGAGTTAGACAGAACCTGGTCCACAGCCCTGCGTGTTCACTTCACAACCACACCGGGTTAGACAGAACCTGGTCCACAGAGGTGGCTGCTGAGCACAAAGCTGCTGCCTATCACTCTCTGTCCGGTTCCATAGCTATTTAACGGCTGACGAATACCTCACAGGCCTTCTAGCTTTCATCTAGCCATGTTACTTTATATGGACACTGAAATACTGAAATACTACTAATACTGAAATACTAATAGTGTATAACAAGTTACATGATACCAATACTTTCAACTTTTTTCCTAGGCTGTGATGATTTCTCTACAGAAAAAAGGTACGGAACACATACAGTATGCATTGTACAGTTGTACAGACATGGGAACACACACACAAGTGGTTTTCCAATGAGAAGCATTTGCTGCCTGGCTAAGGCAAGGCAAGTGCTCGGGGCCTGTTCTGAGAAGTTTAGCTAAGTGTATGATTGATGATAGTGCGATGGAGGGCTTGGCCTCAGATGAGCTCTACAGCAGAGAAGGTTTCTCCTCTTACACACAGGGGAGATCATTAGCCCCCACCACACTGGCCTACTACTGCTGCTCCTCTCCGCTTCCAGCACAGGTACCTAACCCAATGACCATAGATAATCATTATGGGGTCTCTCTTTCTCTAACAGTCTACCTTACACTCTCCCTCTCCACCCTGTCGCCACGGTGCCTGGGAGTCTTGCTCATCTCATGTCTCCGTCTTTCTGTGGCTAGAAATGATCCACTCTGGGCTTACTAATCATTATTTTGCGTAGTTACACAGAAAATGCAAACAAGAGTTACACAAATGTCACGCTTGTCAATGACAACTAGTGACTTTGGAGCCGTCTGTGAATCTGAAAGCGGATTTGCAGAGCAGTAGAAAATTAGCCAATGAGTTTCAATGGTGTGTTTGTGTAAGACCTTACTACTCAGCCTAAATCCAAAAACCAGGGATTACAGAAAGATTAAGTAGGCGTTTTTAGAGCTTAAATATTTTAAGTTGTTTACACAGCATCTAATACTATTAAAATGGAATAACCCATCACTTGGAGGTTAGGAGAAAAGGGGGGGGGGGGGGGGGGGGCTGTCTGCAATGAATTTAAGCAGAAAGAGGAAGTTACAGTGTGTGAGAGAGAGAGAGAGGGGGGATAGAGAGAGAGATAGAGGGAGAGAGAGGGAGGTAGAGAGGGAGAGAGAGGGAGGTAGAGAGAGAGTGGGAGAGAAGTAGAGAGAGATAGAGCGAGAGCGCGAGAGCGAGAGATGTATGTGTTACATCTCTGTTTGTAAACCAGAGTCTGATGACAGGATTAATGTTTCTATATTTTTAGGATTGTGGTGAAATCTCCTGAGGGAGAATATTATGGCGTCAATACTGAGCAGCTTAAGACTCCAGAGAGAGAGAGGCCCCATGAGCAGAATTTAGACAGCTGGAGGTGAATAATAAGAACACATACATTGAGTATTGGCAGAGTGAGGTCAAAGGTCAGAGAAAGACGGAACGCTATCAAGCATTGGAACGAGACTTCACTGAATACTTAACCCGTTTAAAAGACCCCAAACAAAGCAAAACCTTAAAGCCAAAATCCTTAATGGTGAAACTGTCACGCCCATTTGCAATATTACAACAAGGAAGAAGTTACTGCAAACAACAAATACTGTCCCCCCCCCCTCCGACATCATTGCAAGAGCACAATATGTACTGCAATTGTTTTGACTATGCTGCGCGACGTCTCTTCAGCTTGGCAACAAAAACAATAACAACGGTGGTGGGGTGGACGTTGCGCTGTTTCCACCTAATGCAGATTTAATCTTTAACTAAATAGATAATTAGTAATCGTAGCCTGGCAATTGAAACAGGACGCCATAACAAACACATGGCTGGCCAGAGCGACTATGTCATTACTGTGGGTCGGGAGAAATAGAAATTGAAGAACACTTTCTAATCTTTTGGCCCGTACATATTGGTTAGAGATTCCTTCTTCCCCAAATGAAAATTTTAAATGTTCCCATTCACAGAACAATCAAACAAAGAGACACTTATACTCTTGGGGAAAGGTCTGATGTGTATTAGTTGGCAGCATAATATGTCACAGCTTGCCACAAGCTAAGGAAAGAAAGTACTTTTTTTGTTGTAATTTCTCCATGTACTGAATTAGATTTCTGAACGTTGACCATTATTACATTTTTTGTATTAGATATATATATATATATATTTCAGTTCTTATTGCTGTTGCTGTTGCTTTCCTAATTGTTGTGTATCACTGTGCTTTGGCAACATTGACCTTGTCATCATGCCATTAAAGCATATTGAAGTTGGGGAGAGAGAGAGAGAGAGAGAGAGAGAGAGAGGGAGAGAGAGAGAGAGAGAGAGAGAGAAGTCAGCGTGTCATTGCAGAGGCCAATGGAACAGCTATTAATAAGGCCCTGTTTATGGCCCTTTCAGCGGACCACCCTGGGGAGAGAGGAGAGGATGGAAGCAACAGAACAGCAGTCTGTCTACCTACCCTGAGGGAGGGAAGAGGTGAGGAGAAGAAGACTGGCACCCAACAGCAGTGGTGGAAAAAGTACCCAACGGTCATACTTGAGTAAAAGTAAAGATACCTTAATAGAAAATGACTCAAGTAAAAGTGAAATTCACCAAGTTAAAAACAACTTGAGTAAGTCTAAAAGTACTTGATTTTAAATATACTTAAGTATCAAAAGTAAATGTAATTGCTAAAATATACTTAAATATCAAAAGTAAAAGTATAAATAATAAAAAATTCCTTATATTAAGCAAACCAAATGCCACAATTTTCGTGATTTTTTTTAATGTGAATCCAGGACACTGAAATGAGTATGATAAGTTATCTTTGGTAGGGTTACATAAGACACAGTGTTACAGGAGGATGTCACATCTACCCCTGAGTCCAGGTTACAGAGACGCCATGCTAGCTGAGTCAGAATATACCCACTCATATCAACGTGGATAACTGGCTAATATTTGGTTGACGTTGATCAATGAGATTACAACCTATATTCACCCACTCAAAAAGACAAAAGTTAGTTGAATTTCCTATGTCGTATCACTATGATTTCAACCATCTATAAAAGCACAACCAAATTCCAATTACATTTTTTTTTTATTAAAATAAATTAAAAATCACCCAATGTTTATCACAGTGCTTTCAATCACTTTAAAAGCATGGCAAGGTTCAAATAGGAATACAATGTCAGATATTATGTTTATTTATACAACAACTTAATGTGTAACCACAGTGCTTCATCTAATAGCATAACCAAATGACCTGGATTGCAGATTCTGCACAGATTATTACAGTGATTGTGAAGATCTCACAAACCTGCGACAACCTATTCATGCTATCTTGAACATGCACACTTCACATGAACACATATGACGACATGTATAGTTACAGTAACCTCAAAATGTGACCATGGATGTGTTACTACTTCTGAGGTTGAATGTTACATTAGTTTGTACGATAGCCTTAACTTTAGGCTATTTACTGTAAAAGTAATATTGAATTGTGTTTGGTTGACAACGCAACAAATGATCTACGTTTAAAAGAGCCGTATCTACAGTACTGCTGGAATAGTTCCATCTGAGCCTCTGGCTTAATCCCATTCTTCAACTTTTATTTTTGGTTGAGTTGGAGACGTGAATCCAACATGTCATTTGTTATTAATTGTCGACAAGTTAATAGGCAATTTATTTTACTTCAAAAGTGATATTGAATTGTTTGGTTGTCAACGCAACCAAATATCAACATTTGAAGGAGAGTTATTTTCTGTTTGGATAGTTCCATCTGTGCACTGACTTAGTCTGGCTTTAATTCCAGTTTGTCTACAAATGAATAATTGTGATGTTGGATTCACGTCTCCATCTCAACAACAAAAACATCTAAGTTAAAGAATAAGTTATAGGACTAAATCAAATCAAATCCAACTTTAAATGCACTTTAATCAAATGAAGTTTGATTTTATACAGTCCTATTCTTTTGGTAAACAAACATACATACTGTACTCAGCCAGACGCGACACTACAGGTTTCTTCATGGTTCCCAAACCAAAAACAGATTTAATGCGTTGATCAGGTATGTATAGAGCCATGTCATCGTGGGATGCTCTGTCACCAGAGGTTACTCATGCAAAATGTAAGTTTAGCTTTAAATAACAGATTAAAAAAAGAATATTGTATCACAGCACCTCCTTTTTCTAAAGCTCTAATTTAACTGGACTGGGTATAAGAATATGTATATGTGAATAGTGTGTAAATAGTATGTTTGTTGTCTCTTGGTGTCGTAGCAAAGCAGGGCTGTGCTTGGTTAAAATCCTGGTTGGGAGACCAAAGGGTAGCTGCAGATAGATCAATTCTCCATAAGAGGTGCTGCTGAGCCTATTGTTTTTTCTGATACTGGATATAACGTTGAAGATGTTGTTTTAATGGTACAAATTCAACATATTTTATACAAGCTTTGTCTATGTTGAAATGTGGTTACTATGATCACATAATCCTGTGGTTGAAGTTTCACCCTCAAGACAACAGTTTACTTTGATGACTTTTTTCAAATCCAATGTATACTGCTCAAAAAAATAAAGGGAACACTAAAATAACACATCCTAGATCTGAATGAATGAAATAATCTTACTAAATACTTTTTTCTTTACATAGTTGAATGTGCTGACAACAAAATCACACAAAAATAATCAATGGAAATCCAATGTATCAACCCATGGAGGTCTGGATTTGGAGTCACACTCAAAATTAAAGTGGAAAACCACACTACAGGCTGATCCTACTTTGATGTAATGTCCTTAAAACAAGTCAAAATGAGGCTCAGTAGTGTGTGTGGCCTCCACGTGCCTGTATGACCTCCCTACAATGCCTGGGCATGCTCCTGATGAGGTGGCGGATGGTCTCCTGAGGGATCTCCTCCCAGACCTGGACTAAAGCATCCGCCAACTTCTGGACAGTCTGTGGTGCAACGTGGCGTTGGTGGATGGAGCGAGACATGATGTCCCAGATGTGCTCAATTGGATTCAGGTCTGGGGAACGGGCGGGCCAGTCCATAGCATCAATGCCTTCCTCTTGCAGGAACTGCTGACACACTCCAGCCACATGAGGTCTAGCATTGTCTTGCATTAGAAGGAACCCAGGGCCAACCGCACCAGCATTTGGTCTCACAAGGGGTCTGAGGATCTCATCTCGGTACCTAATGGCAGTCAGGCTACCTCTGGCGAGCACATGGCCCCTCAAAGAAATGCCACCCCACACCATGACTGAACCACCGCCAAACCGGTCATGCTGGAGGATGTTGCAAGCAGCAGAACGTTCTCCACGGCGTCTCCAGACTCTGTCACGTCTGTCACGTGCTCAGTGTGATCCTGCTTTCATCTGTGAAGAGCACAGGGCGCCAGTGGCGAATTTGCCAATCTTGGTGTTCTCTGGCAAATGCCAAACGTCCTGCACGGTGTTGGGCTGTAAGCACAACCCCCACCTGTGGACGTCGGGCCCTCATACCACCCTCATGGAGTCTGTTTCTGACCGTTTGAGCAGACACATGCACATTTGTGGCCTGCTGGAGGTCATTTTGCAGGGCTCTGGCAGTGCTCCTCCTGCTCCTCCTTGCACAAAGGCGGAGGTAGCGGTCCTGCTGCTGGGTTGTTGCCCTCCTACGGCCTCCTCCACGTCTCCTGATGTACTGGCCTGTCTCCTGGTAGCGCCTCCATGCTCTGGACACTACGCTGACAGACACAGCAAACCTTCTTGCCACAGCTCGCATTGATGTGCCATCCTGGATGATCTGCACTACCTGAGCCACTTGTGTGGGTTGTAGACTCCGTCTCATGCTACCACTAGAGTGAAAGCACCGCCAGCATTCAAAAGTGACCAAAACATCAGCCAGGAAGGATAGGAACTGAGAGGTGGTCTGTGGTCCCCACCTGCAGAACCACTCCTTTATTGGGGGTGTCTTGCTAATTGCCTATAATTTCCACCTGTTGTCTATTCCATTTGCACAACAGCATGTTACATTTATTGTCAATCAGTGTTGCTTCCTAAGTGGACAGTTTGAGTTCACAGAAGTGTGATTGACTTGGAGTTACATTGTGTTGTTTAAGTGTTCCCTTTATTTTTTTGGTCAGTCATGGTGTGGGGTGGCATTTCTTTGGGGGGCCGCACAGCCCTCCATGTGCTCGCCAGAGGTACCCTGACTGCCATTAGGTACCAAGATGAGATCCTCAGACCCCTTGTGAGACCAAATGCTGGTGCGGTTGGCCCTGGGTTCCTCCTAATGCAAGACAATGCTAGACCTCATGTGGCTGGAGTGTGTCAGCAGTTCCTGCAAGAGGAACGCAATGATGCTATGGACCGGCCCGCCCGTTCCCCAGACCTGAATCCAATTGAGCACATCTGGGACATCATGTCTCGCTCCATCCACCAACGCCACGTTGCACCACAGACTGTCCAGGAGTTGGCGGATGCTTTAGTCCAGGTCTGGGAGGAGATCCCTCAGGAGACCATCCGCCACCTCATCAGGAGCATGCCCAGGCGTTGTAGGGAGGTCATACAGGCACATGGAGGCCACACACACTACTGAGCCTCATTTTGACTTGTTTTAAGGACATTACATCAAAGTTGGATCAGCCTGTAGTGTGTTTTTCCACTTTAATTTTGAGTGTGACTCCAAATCCAGACCTCCATGGGTTGATAAATTGGATTTCCATGGATTATTTTTGTGTAATTTTGTTGTCAGCACATTCAACTATGTAAAGAAAAAAGTATTTAATAAGATTATTTCTTTCATTCAGATCTAGGATGTGTTGTTTAAGTGTTCCCTTTATTTTTTTGAGCAGTATATATATATACACACACAGTTGAAGTCGGAAGTTTACATACACCTTAGCCAAATACATTTAAACTCAGTTTTTCACAATTCCTGACATTTAATCCAAGTAAAAATTCCCTGTCTTTAGGTCAGTTAGGATCACCACTTTATTTTAATAATGTGAAATATCAGAATAATAGTAGAGAGAATGATTTATTCCAGCTTTTATTTCTTTCATCACATTCCCAGTGGGTCAGACGTTTACATACACTCAATTAGTATTTGGTAGCATTGCCTTTAAATTGTTTAACTTAGGTTAAATGTTTCGGGTAGCCTTCTACAAGCTTCACACAGTAAGTTGGGTGAATTTTCACCCATTCCTCCTGACAGAGCTGGTGTAACTGAGTCAGGTTTGTAGGCCTCCTTGCTTACACATGCTTTTTCAGTTCTTCCCACACATTTTCAATAGGGTTGAGGTCAGGGCTTTGGGATGGCCACTCCAAAACCTTGACTTTGTTGTCCTTAAGCCATTTTGCCACAACTTTGGAAGTATGCTTGGGGTGATTGTCCATGTGGAAGACCCATTTGCGACCAAGCTTTAACTTCCTGACTGATGTCTTGAGATGTTGCTTCAATATATCCACATAATTTTCCTACCTCATGATGCCATCTATTTTGGGAAGTGCACCAGTCTCTCCTGCAGCAAAGCACCCCCACAACAATGTGCTGCCACCCCCATGCTTCACGGTTGGGATGGTGTTCTTCGGCTTGCAAGCCTCCCCCTTTTTCCTCCAAACATAACGATGGTCATTATGGCCAAACAGTTCTATTTTTGTTTCATCAGACCAGAGGACATTTTTCCAAAAAGTACCATCTTTATTCCCATGTGCAGTTGCAAACCGTAGTCTGTTTTGTTAAAGGCGGTTTTGGAACAGTGGCTTCTTCCTTGCTGAGCGGCCTTTCAGGTTATGTCGATATAGGGCTCGTTTTACTGTGGATATAGATACTTTTGTACCTGTTTCCTCCAGCATCTTCACAAGGTCCTTTGCTGTTGTTCTGGGATTGATTTGCACTTTTCGCACCAAAGAACGTTCATCTCTAGAAGAGACAGAACGCATCTCCTTCCTGAGCGGTATGATGGCTGCGTGGTCCCATGGTGTTTATACTTGTGTACTATTGTTTGTACAGACGAACGTGATACCTTCAGACATTTTGAAATTGCTCCCAAGGATGAACCAGACTTGTGGAGGTCTACAATGTTTTTTCTGAGGTCTTGGCTGATTTCTTTTGATTTTCCCATTTTCCCAAAAGACAAGGTGAGCGCTACCATTAGTCCTGTGTCATGTCAACAGTAAAGCATTCATGTGTGGGGTTGCTTCTCAGCCAAGGGAATGGGCTCACTCACAATTTTGCCTAAGAACACAGCCATGAATAAAGAATGGTACCAACACATCCTCTGAGAGCAACTTCTCCCAACCATCCAGGAACAGTTTGGTGACGAACAATGCCTTTTCAGCATGATGGAGCACCTTGCCATAAGGCAAAAGTGATAACTAAGTGGCTCGGGGAACAAACATCGATATTTTGGGTCCATGGCCAGGAAACTCCCCAGACCTTAATCCCATTGAGAACTTGTGGTCAATCCTCAAGAGGCAGGTAGACATACAAAAACCCACAAATTCTGACAAACTCCAAGCATTGATTATGCAAGAATGGACTGCCATCAGTCATGATGTGGCCCAGAAATTAATTGACAGCATGCCAGGGCAGATTGCAGAGGTCTTGAAAAAGAAGGGTCAACACTGCAAATATTGACTCTTTGCATCAACTTCATGTAATTGTAAGTGCCTTTGACACTTATGAAATGCTTGTAATTATACTTCAGTATTCCATAGTAACATCTGACAAAAATATCTAAAGACACTGAAGCAGCAAACTTTGTGGAAATTAATATTTGTGTCATTCTCAATACTTTTGGCCACGACTGTATATATATTTCTTGTCTCATTTTAATCCATAGAAATCTAACCCAATATGTATCCCAAATACTGGTGTTCAGTGGGAAGAAATTACATGCACCCTAAATTATATTTTCTTAACCCAGCCTTTCTTCCATCACTCTGGATTCTATTCTAGTTCACACTCTAACTGATTTTCGCTTTGGGTTGTATTGTTGTAAAGGTATATTTAGAAGACAAAAACATACATTGTGGTTATAGCCTGGGAATAATCCTATTTACATCTTGAGATGTAATTTGTTATATTGCGGAGCAAAGACATGGTGTATTAGATAGCATTGGAGGGCCTTACTGCCCAAAGTCCCTGGAATCTGTTGTAATTTAAAAGGTCAACTCGAAGGTATTTAATAATGAACCCGGGCGTAATGAGGCCTTTCCATGAACCTCTTGATCTTCATCCACCGGCTTGGACCACTTCCTGGTCACCTGCACACCAAAGGGAAAGACAGACATTCCTCCCATTGGATTACTCTTCATTATCACTTATGGGAAGTGATTATTTTACAATGTCAGTTGGTCTGGAACTGGGACTGGGTCCATGCTGCCTGCCTGAAAGGATCCCTGAGTATTTCTTCTTCTTTTCTTTCTTGGCATTCCCTTATCCCGCTCGACTTAAATGGCTTCCATTTTACATAGTATTTATTTAAACAGCTTGACATGGACGAGTCTTTCGTTTCACAGGCTTAGTTTTGGGGGATAGGATTTTTCACTACCACTTGAGCGGCGTGAGGGTCGGGGAGTTAACAGTTCCCTTTAAGTACAAAACTCAACTTTATGATACGAGCCACCTCTGCCATTCTTGTAACCAAAAAGAGCACACAGCAACGACTACAGACAACTTTAACTACACATCTAAATTGAAGCCATGGACCATTCCCAGAAACATTGAATGGGGTGAAGACACTAATAGATGACCGTATCAACCATGAGACAGGAGTGATAAGCGAGGTCGACGTTAGAGGCCCCCACACTTGGTTTCTACAGGCTAGCAGAAAAATAGCTTGTTATGCATTCAATTGAGACTTTTCACAATAACTCCCCATCACTGACCTCATACTAGATAATTGATGCCAGTAACACAGGCCCAACAATGCCAGGTTTTAATTAAAGAAGACCATAAAATACTTTGGAAAAGGTCAAGCAAGCAGTGCTAAATTAGGGGGAGGGAAATTCCTAAAGAAAAAAAACAGGACAGGGGATAGAAACACATAATCACCCCACTGGGCACACACTATTTGAATCAATGTTGTTTATACATCATTTCAATGTTTCCACGTCAGTTTCACTGGGCACAGATGTTAATTCAACGTATTTTCAACGTTGGTTCCACGCACATGGCCCAGCTAGAGTCAAGAAACTGCCCAGTGGGACAGTTTCCAAGCCAGAAAGCACTGCCTGCCTCAATATTGCTGCAATAGGAGAGACAATCATGGTTTATTTCATGTTTATTTACGCTCTCACCACCTCACTAAATGGTACTCGGATTTAACATGCAATACCAAAAATGGAGGAAAATCCTGGAGAGAGTAGGATATTTTCCAGCTTTTTTTAAACAATGTTCTTTTTCATCATTTTTCGGAAGGCTTGAACCCAATTTGCCATTCTGCCACTATAACTCCTATATCTCCATGTTTTGCCTAAGGAAGTGTATGCACAGCACATCCTAATCCGAAATCACATTGACTGAGTTAGGGACATATTTGAGTTAGGGACAACTTTTCTGTCATCAACTCGTCAATAAGCACACTTGAATGAGGCCATCGCTCTAAATGGTGTGTTTGGATCATCTGTGAAGAACTGAATAACTTCAGGAAAAATATTTTCCTAGCTGTATTTACACAAAAAATATTTCCAGATCTGACTTCTCATTTAATGGTCGACGTACATGCTGTGCGTACCGCAAATAACTTTCAAATGGACGGGAGGAAACAGAGAGTGCCATTGAGGAAACCTGCAGTTCATACTTTGAAGAATTCCACAGAAGAGAGAGAGAGAGAGAGAGAAAAATATATATACCCAGAAAAACCTGGTGAGCTGGCTTGAATGGGGCGGCCATGGAAAAATACTGATACTTCATGCATGAAAACACCACTGTGCACCTAAAAACCAAAAGGTAAAAAAAAAAAAAGGCAGAACGTGGTGGGTTTGTGTTTGAGGGACACGCAGGGTTAATGTGGGCTAGAGCAGCAGACATACCTGGTGGGACTCTGAGACCAGAAAGGGGAAATGGTTTCTCCCAAGAGGGAGTTCTGGCCCCTTACCCTAGATACAAGTCTCTAAAACACAGGTGTCAAACTCATTCCACGGAGGGCCGAGTGTCTGCAGGTTTTCGCTCCTCCCTTGTACTTGATTGATGAATTAAGGTCACTAATTAGTAAAGAACTCCCCATACCTGGTTATCTAGGCCTTAATTGAAAGGAAAAAAACTAAAACCTGCAGACACTAGGCCCTCCATGAAATGAGTTTGACACCGCTGCTCTAAAGCACTATAATCCTTGAGGAGAGGCTAGACTTGCACATGACAGACACACCACAGACCAAAAACACCCTAAAGATAGAGATGGATGACACAGACGCGCACACACACACACACACACACACACACATTATCCATCTACCCACCCAAACAGCTGTCTGCCAATATGGCATTACGTCTTACCTCTCCTGCAGTGCCTAATGGCCATTTTGCATCTCTTGGACTCGGCGATGGTGGGGCAGGGTATAGTGTCCTTGGGCGGCTTCTTCACGATGTGCCGCGTCCGGGTCTCCAGACCCCACTTGAAGCCGCAGGTTTTGTTTCTCCTGGTGCAAGACCCCCACTCGCTCCACTGGCCCACCTCACAGCCTTCTGTGTGGGGAGAGACATGAGTCATTAAAGGGTAGCGCCAGGGAGACTCGATAGAGGGTCCAAATCAAGGTTTACTACAGTACATAGTGAAAAGACTCGGATGGCCATAACCTCTTGGTGTGTGGTCCTTTCCATCCTTCTACTGTTTCATTCAAAAACATATACAAGAGGTTAGATTGGTTAAAGACTGTTGGGTAAAGTCAATCAGTTCTAGGAGATCCTGCCTCAATGTGATCCACATTGTCGACTTTCCACATTTCAAACACAGTATGAATTACTCCAAAAAGACACCCTATTCCCTATATAGTGCACTACTTTGAACCAGAGCCCAGTAGCGCACCACATAGAGAATACGGAGCTATTTCAGACACACATATGTCTTTGCTGTTTCCCGTCTTACCTCCACACTCCATGGTGTCCTCCAGGGGCGCAAAGCCCTCTGGGCACTTCTCGGAGCAGCGCCCTTTGTGCAGGTAAAACCCTGCCTTGCACTTGGTGCAGAAGTCTTTACTGAAGCAGGACTCACAGTTATCTATCCTGCACCCTGTGGGAGGAAGAGGAGACGAGATGAGAGGCGACGCGGGGAGAGGAGGGGAAGTGAAGAGAGGAGAGGTCTCGGCAAGGCCAGGGCTAGGCAGCGGTACAGTACAGTTTACACTCATACCATCTGGAGTTGATAGAAGACTAAGGGGGTTTGGGGAAGGAGATGGAGTTCTTGAAAGGATTACCGCCCCCCTCCAAAAGAAAGCCTCTGTGTTGATGTCCTGTGAATCATATAATCATATATCTCCAGGGCTGTGCTGTATTTCAGCACACTCGGTTTTCAGTGTGAGCGGGTGAAGAGTGCGAACTGTGAAATAACAACAGCAAAGTTAGTGAAACATTACCTCACTGTGACCCCTTTCAACACAGGCAAGAAAACAGACCACTAGCCTGACATCCAACAGTCTGGAGACAACACAGAGGTCTGGGCCTGGTTCTCATGTCCTAGCCATGAATGGGTTTGAGGGATTCCATTTTGTTTTGGTGGGGGGGGGATTCTATTTTGTTTTGGTTTTCAATATATTTTTTAAGAAAGTTAGTGTTACCCATGCCTCCAATTTATGTTTGATATGGCTTATTCTAAGCTTCGTGCTATCAGACATTGCATCATTGATGGGGGTAAGAATGAACTTTTTGTGATTAGGAAGCTGGCATACAGCTGCGATAGAATCCTCAGTTTTGTGTTAGTTTGGGTTGGGGAACAAAAACATTGCGAGCCCCTGCCAAACTAACTAACCAACGCTGATGTCGTTGGTGAGAAACACAACGCCACACTTTGCGTCCCACGCCCCACCCTGCCGGGCTGAAACACAGCACTGTGCGGCGAGGGCGACGTGTCATCAAGCCTTTTACTCTGCAAATAGCACGTTCAGGCAGGGGCCCAAATTACACGAGCCGCACCGACGGGGCGACGCGCTGGGCTGCATGATTAAAAGGAAGCCCTCACACGAGCTGTCTAATTGATGACACTCCTCAGAATCCTTAAGTCGCCTGATTGGTTGGCTAACCCCAATCTATATTAGAGGAGGCTGGTGGGAGGACCTATAGGAGGATGGGCTAATTGTAATGGCTGGAATGGAATAAATGGAACGTATCAAGCATATCAAACATATAGAAACCACATGTTTGACTTTGTTCCATTAATTCCATGTCAGCCATGTCAATGAGCCCATCCTCCTATAGCTCCTCCCACCAGGCTCCACTGACCTATAGGCTAGCCATCTAGCAGCAGTCATCTCTATCACTCGCTCAACTAGGCTTTCTCAGGTATGGTGGTGACATCTGTTCTTCTCTGTGTCTCCCGGAGAGTCACCATGTGTGCATGTGATTGTGTGTTGAAGTAATTATCCACATGTAACAGATACAGAGTACAAGGCCCAAGACTCTTTTATCTAGGACCCTATTGCGGGCCCAGAGAAGGTTCTCACAATCACGCCCCTTAATTACACCATCTCCAGCTAACCATCAGGCCTCCTCTGCTCACTCTGCATTCCTCCGCAACGACGGAGGTCCCTCCCCTTTTCACTTTGAACCCCTAAGTATGGCCTCTACCCACTCACTCTGTCTCTCACGCTTTTCCAATCCTGACCAGTCTAAACAAACCTGCCGCAAACACACACATATACACACAAACGTACACACACAAACGTACACACAGACACACACATATAATGGAAACACACACACACACACACACACACACACACACACACACACACACACACACACACACACACACACACACACACACACACACACACACACACACACACTCTCTCTCTCTCTCTCTCTCTCAAATCAAAGTTGGTTGGGGACACACCCATCGTCCTGTCCCCCCTGTTGCCTACCTTATGAAAAGATGACAGGATGACAAGATGTTTGAATACCAGCCTCCACACTGTTCTTGATTCTTTACCTAGATACAGTATCTATTGGCTCTCTGGCTGGTCATTGGCATAATGCTTGATTATCACCCTCATCAAAGTTTAATGAATGATGTTCCTGACGCGATATGTATAGGTCTACTGTAGGCCTATATCCAGAGGTTCAACGGATATATATATATACAGATGAAGTTGGAAGTTTACATACACCTTTGCCAAATACATTTAAACTCACAATTCCTGACATTTAATCCTAGTAAAAATCCCCTGTCTTAGGTCAGTTAGGATAACCACTTTATTTTAAGAATGTGAAATGTCAGAATAATAGTAGAGAGAATGATTTATTTCAGATTTGATTTCTTTCATCACATTCCCTGTGGGTCAGAAGTTTACATACACTCAATTAGTATTTGGTAGCATTGCCTTTAAATTGTTTAACTTGGGTCAAACGTTTCAGGTAGCCTTCCACAAGCTTCCCACAATAAGTTGGGTGAATTGTCCCCATGTGCAGTTGCAAACGGTTTTGGAGCAGTGGCTTCTTCCTCGCTGAGCGGCCTTTCAGGTTATGTCGATATAGGACTCGTTTTACTGTGGATATATTTTGTGCCTGTTTCCTCCAGCATCTTCACAAGGTTCTTTGCTGTTGTTCTGGGATTGATTTGCACTTTTCGCACCAAAGTACGTTCATCTCTAGGAGACAGAACGCGACTCCTTCCTGAGCAGTATGATGGTTGCGTGGTCCCATGGGGTTTATACTTGCGTACTATTGCTTGTACAGATGAACGTGGCACCTTCAGGTGTTTGGAAATTGCTCCCAAGGATGAACCAGACTTGTGGAGGTCTACAATGTTTTTTTTGAGGTCTTGGCTGATTACTTCTGATTTTCCCATGATGTCAAGCAAAGAGGCAGTGAGTTTGAAGGTAGGCCTTGAAATACATCCAGAGGTACACCTCCAATTGACTCAAATGATGTCAATTAGCCTATCAGAAGCTTCTAAAGCCATGACATCATTTTCTGGAATTTTCCAAGCTGTTTAAAGGCACAGTCAACTTAGTGTTTGTAAACTTCTGACCCACTGGAATTGTGATACAATGAATTATAAGTGAAATAATCTGTCTGTAAACAATTGTTGTAAACATTACTTGTGTCATGCACAAAGTAGATGTCCTAACCGACTTGCCAAACTATTAGTTTGTTAACAAGAAATGTGTGAAGTGGTTGAAAAATGAGTTTTAATGACTCCAACCTAAATGTATGTAAACTTCCGACTTTAACTATATATATATATATATATATATATATATATATATATATATATATATATATATATATATATATATGTGTGTATGTATGTGTGTATGTATCCATGTGTATATGTATGTATATATGTACTGTATGTATACATAATATATTTGTCATGTGAATGCTGTATATAAAAGTACCATGTCTGTAGTATGTAAAATGTAATATATAAAATGTATGTTCGTGAAGAAAAAAGCTGGAAAAGAAGTTACAAAAAAATAAGTTTCATCTTTGGGACATGAATAAAACCAGCTACAGCCTAAGTGATCTAATGGTAAAAGCGCAGTGCAACCTAGGGCAATATAATGGCATTTAATATACGCTTTTATCCAAAGGAAAAGAGAGAAACTCTCTCGGAGGTGACAACCATATGTGACAACCAGCTGGGATTTGCAGAAACGGGATGTTGGGGTAGGAACAGTGTAAATTCAGTGCTACTGGAACGGATGTGCGGATGTGGTACATGCAACAGACACTCTCAGATTCAAGAGGTGGTCTGAGGCAGCCTGTAAGACCTCACTGCCCTCCTGGGTCGTCTTCATTAGGGCACACTGTAGGGCAATTCCACGGTAACAGAGTGATGCTGAGACTCAGATTTTTTACTTTAAAATGCATATCCAACAAAAACCAATGACTGCAAAGTTAAAACAGACAATACAACTCTATGCACAAGGACTACTTTTAGCAATTTCCACTGAACATTTTACAAAAACACATTTACATGAAGAACAGTGCTGATGCAAAGTTTGGTAACAGAATGACGCCACAAACAGCACAAACCGTCATTCTGTGTGTTTAACTTTGCAATCATTGGTTTGTGTTGGATATCCTGTACATTTTAAAGTGAAAAATCTGAGTCTCAGCATCACTCCGTTACAGTGGAATTGCCCTACACTGGATAAGTACAAATAGTTTTATTCCGTTTGGTACCAATTGAAGACTACCTAGATAGAACAAAACAAACTAAACATGGAAGGCAGCCAACATTTACGATTGAGACATTTCTGCCATCTCACTATCTCATCCCTGGTCCAACATATCACACACACACGTGCTTATCTCTTGCTTGATAAACACACTGGGCCAATAGAGTTACGCAGTGCTGTAGAGATTTTGGCATGGAATGAGTGAAACGGGAGGTAAGGCAGAGGCCCACACAAATGCAGGATGCGCTCGCTCTCCTCTCCCTCCTCCCTACTTTTTTTTTTTTTTTTAGCTCTCATCCCTCTCTCCTCTCCTCTTTGTTCCCGCTGAAATTAGATATTGGTGGGGCTCGGTGTCAATACACGTCAGGCCCAAGACAGGAACCCAACAGCCAATAAATCAAAGGAGTAGATTGGAAAGCAGCGCTCCTCTTTACCCCTCAAACACAAGACAAAAGAACATCTGGCACTACTACACTCTCAAGCACTGGCATATTGCGCAACCTGCTGTTATTGACAACAAACAGGAGTGGAGACGCTGGTACACCGAAACACACATGACTAACGAGTGCCACAACGTTAAAGTTCATCTCACAATATAGATGTCAAAAACAAGCTTATAGTCAAATTTATTAGCAAACACCGGTGATAGCGATTCCTGTCTTACTTTTTATCAGATATAATAGAAGATACGGCATTCCTTTACAGATATATCACATGCATATACAGTTGAAGTGGGAAGTTTACATACATTTAGGCTGGAGTCATTAAAACTCGTTTTTCAACCACTCCACAAACGTATTGCTAACAAACTATAGTTTTGGCAAGTCGGTTAGGACATCTACTTTGTGCATGACACAAGTAATTTTTCCAACAATTGTTTGCAGACAGATTATTTCACTTATAATTCACTGTATCACAATTCCAGTGGGTCAGAAGTTAACATACACTAAGTTGACTGTGCCTTTAAACGGCTTGGAAGATTCCAGAAATGATGTCATGGCTTTAGAAGCTTCTGATAGGCTAATTGACATCATGAGTCAATTGGAGGTGTACCTGTGGATCTATTTCAAGGCCTACCTTCAAACTCAGTGCCTATTTGCTTGACATCATGGGAAAATCAAAAGAAATGTCCCAACGCCTGAAGGTACCACGTTCATCTGTACAAACAATAGTACACAAGTATAAACCCCATGGGACCACGCAGCCGTCATACCGCTCAGGAAGGAGACGCATTCTGTCTCCTAGAGATGAACGTACTTTAGTGCAAAAAGTGCAAATCAATCCCAGAACAACAGCAAAGGACCTTGTGAAGATGCTGGAGGAAACAGGTACAAAAGTATCTATATCCACAGTAAAACGAGTCCTATATCGACATAACCTGAAAGGCCGCTCAGCAAGGAAGAAGCCACTGCTCCAAAACCTCAATGTGAGCTGTAGCAAGAAGGTTTGCTGTGTCTGTCAGCGTAGTGTCCAGAGCATGGAGGCGCTACCAGGAGACAGGCCAGTACATCAGGAGACGTGGAGGAGGCCGTAGGAGGGCAACAACCCAGCAGCAGGACCGCTACCTCCGCCTTTCTGCAAGGAGGAGCAGGAGGAGCACTGCCAGAGCCCTGCAAAATGGCCTCCAGCAGGCCACAAATGTGCGTGTGTCTGCTCAAACGGTCAGAAACCGACTCCATGAGGGTGGTATGAGGGCCCGACATCCACAGGTGGGGGTTGTGCTTACAGCCCAACACCGTGCAGGATGTTTGGCATTTTCCAGAGAACACCAAGATTGGCAAATTCGCCACTGGCGCCCTGTGCTCTTCACAGATGAAAGCAGGTTCACACTGAGCACGTGACAGACGTGACAGAGTCTGGAGACGCCGTGGAGAACATTCTGCTGCCTGCAACATCCTTCAGCATGACCGGTTTGGCGGTGGGTCACTCATGGTGTGGGGTGGCATTTCTTTGGGGGGCCATGTGCTCGCCAGAGGTGTGCTCGCCTCCATGTGCTCGCCAGAGGTAGCCTGACTGCCATTAGGTACCGAGATGACATCCTCAGACCCTTTGTGAGACCATATGATGGTGTGGTTGGCCCTGGGTTCCTCCTAATGCAAGACAATGCTAGACCTCATGTGGCTGGAGTGTGTCAGCAGTTCCTGCAAGAGGAAGGCATTGATGCTATGGACTGGCCCGCCCGTTCCCCAGGCCTGAATCCAATTGAGCACATCTGGGACATCATGTCTCGCTCCATCCACCAACGCCACGTTGCACCACAGACTGTCCAGGAGTTGGCGGATGCTTTAGTCCAGGTCTGGGAGGAGATCCCTCAGGAGACCATCCGCCACCTCATCAGGAGCATGCCCAGGCGTTGTAGGGAGGTCATACAGGCACGTGGAGGCCACACACACTACTGAGCCTCATTTTGACCTGTTTTAAGGACATTACATCAAAGTTGGATCAGCCTGTAGTGTGGTTTTCCACTTTAATTTTGAGTGTGACTCCAAATCCAGACCTCCATGGGTTGATTGGATTTCCATTGATTCTTTTTGAGTGATTTTGTTGTCAGCACATTCAACTATGTAAAGAAATAAGTATTTCATAAGATTATTTCTTTCATTCAGATCTAGGATGTGTTTTTTAAGTGTTCCCTTTATTTTTTTGAGCAGTGTATATATGTATGTATGTATGTCTGGGGTCAGAGTTGGATGGATATGAGGGAAGTTCCCACAGGGTGCTGCAACTGCCCGGCTGCTTGACTGCCTCTGCGGTGGCCAGGGGCCCAACGGAGAGCGCCAGACGAGGCCCATGGCCCTCAGATGCATAGGAGCAGGTTATAGCCCTCTTTGGGATTAACCTCTGTGCCACCTCCAATGTCTCTTCTAGGTGCCTCTGGGAGACTAATAAGAAATAATGAGGTCATCAGATCTGGCAGGAATCTGATGAAAGGAAGGCTCAATGTTCTTCTTTGAGGCTTAAAACACATTATCTCCTCTTAGCCTTGTTTCTCCGTTTTTAACTCAATATCAAATCTTTTCTGGGTAAAAATTAAGTACTGTACTGTGATTGTTTTCAATTAAAATCGTCAAAAAGAAAAAGAAATAGCTTCTTAGTAAAGTGCAATTTCTCAAGCAAGAATTGCGGTAGGACTGTCTGGGAGTGGGGAGGGGAAAACTGAAAACTAGTTGTTATTGGCAGACAGGTTTGGAACTCTCTTTCTTATTGTTCTATTAGGCCAAAACGCCAACCCGCCAAAACAGGCTGAAATTTCAGATGGTCAACATCTTTTAAAGGAAAGTCATGGTTGCACTTGTATGAATGTGACTGTTTCCATTTTTTTGTTTTTTCAGTTTGTGGTTTTCATGTCAACTACATTTGGAGTTGAATCATGGAGCTTTAAAAGCGTGATCTAACCCTGCGAGTCTAGCTGGCAGCGACTCTCCCCATCTCTCTGCTGTGGTCTGGATTGAAAATCAGCAAATTTGATCAGGGACACTCAAAGCAATTGTCAATTTCAGAGGTGTTCTGTCTGAGATTGGGTTGACATGGGACATATGCCATCACTTGATTTATTTCAATGAATATTCGTGTTAAAAAAACTGTAAATCATTTTTCAAAAGATGGAGAATCTGTTGGGAGCCCAGAGAGGGCCTTTCTTGTAAGCTATGGGGGTTAGGTTGTCAAGCCAATCATCAGTCTAATGAAAAGTCACAAAGTCTTCCAGGATGCTAACCAGGACTGCTGTTGAACAGGCAGGCAGTGGCAGTGTCCATGTCCATGATCAGACAGAAAGAAGCTCTGGCACTGAAGCGGGGGAAAACAAACCCCATTTTTCCAGCCTTCCTCTCCAAGTGGGTCTGAGTGAAGCAGCTAGCCTTGTGCTAGCCTAATAGCGCTTTGACCTACTCTCTAAATCAGAAGGTTTGGCTGACATTTAACCCTTGGCTTGCTAGCTGCCACCCAGCCATGTCATGTGGATTGATGGATGGCAGGAGTTCATGTCACAGGGAAAGGCTGCATGTTCTTCCCTCTAAAATTCTCTTTTCTTTCCACGTGGATGCTCTTCAACACACTGGCATGGGGCTGCTGGGCGAGACAGTGCCGGTGTTCCTGTCAGTCAGAATGGGCCAGTGGAGAGGAGACACGACAGGCCTGTCAGTTCGTTGTGTCCATTGTGTTGTCTGGCAGTGTGTCTAAACTGTGGTTTGTAAAAGCTGTGATGATTAACTGTCCCTTGGTAAGGCGCAAAGGCCAAAAGCAACTGGTATTTTTCTGGTTAAAATGTGCAATGGAAATACCCACAGGAAGACAGAGATGCAGAGTAGCCTATTTCTGCCTGTGCTGCCAACGTAGCTCATGGTATTATGAGTTAGTTCCTTTACAGAGCTTCATACTTCGGTACTCAATTGGCCCGGAGAACTGACGTGTGTCTACTGTCCACCTCAGAATCGACCAAGCTCCCATGATGCACTTTAAAAATGAACTATCTTACAAAGGTGTAACCAGTCATCCAAAACTCATAAAACGGGACAAACCAGAAACAAAATGCGAGAGAGGCAATAAAATAAAATCAGAAATGGGGTTTTAAAAATCACCTCGGACAAGGGGAATCTCGAGTGGCATATATACTGGCACTGGACGCGCTGTGATATTTGAACCACACTTCCAGAATATTGGCCATATCTATGAGCTCAGCTTGACAGGGTTTCCATCCTGGCAGGGGGGTGCTCGTTGCTGGGGTTTCTGTGAGCATTACAGCATGCTGTGACTGAGGGAGAGCTGTGGCTGAGGGAGAGCTGTGTGTGTGTTTGTTAAATGGAGGTGCATATAGGGACAATCTATCCCAGACTTAAAGCCTTGTCCACCAGGATACCCTCCAAACCTCTTCCCCCCACCACCTCAGCAGTGTTTAAAACCATTATACAGCCCCTGGGAGGAAGTTTTGCTCAGAGTATTACTCTCATGCTGCCCCTGTCAACACTTTCCCTACCGTTAAACTCAGCACACTGTTATCCACCACTCACCCCCTCCTAATATTTTAAACCCATGTGAAAATACAGTTGATGCCTGATACAGTCTATGCCATAGCTTGGGAATTAAATAATGTCATAAAAGCCTGCGTTAAACCTAAATCATGCCGATAGATGTCCCTTGCAAGTAGACAGACTAGTTTGTATTAGCACTGGTGCAACTGCAACGAACTAACTTACACATCCCTTACTGTATATATGTGCACCTATCAGGACTGGGCTGTATATAAACCATATGTGAATCTCTATCCTTAGAAATGTCCCTGGTAGAGATGGAGGTTGACATAGAGACAGATGAGCATAGAGCAGTATTAGTCTGTTGAGCTGATAAGCTCCTCCATGACTGCAGCTGGACTTACAAATCATATCAAACTCTTCACCATTAGCTGTTGAAAGGGTGTGTGTGTGTGTGTGTGTGTGTGTGTGTGTGTGTGTGTGTGTGTGTGTGTGTGTGTGTGTGTGTGTGTGTGTGTGTGTGTGTGTGTGTGTGTACTTATGTATGTGTGTGAGAGAGAGAAAGATGAGGAAAACACGGACCGAATCACGTATGCCAGACATTAAAACGGAATTCAGCAATATTCAAACATTTATTGAACTTAGTAGGAAATGAACTACATTTATTGGACTTGTAGAAAATCCATGAACAAAATGCATCAGTGACTTGTATTTTCCTGCAACTTTCTGAAAAGGCACAGGAATGCCCTCGTCTGTGTTGTGTACAGCGCACTTTTATCTAGTCTACACTTTGTGTAGCCGTTAGCATGAATGCTAATGATAATCGTCTGCTGGTACTGTAGATGGAAAGGTTTTCACCAAAACCTTCTGAACGAAATGTTAACTACAAAGTAGCCTATGCCTACCAGGCAGAATGATATGATGGTGATTTGCATCAATCCAGTAGCCATTTGTTTTGCTAACTCTGCAATCACATGAGCGCTACAGAAACACAGCTAACCAAACAAAAGTCTCTGGCTGGTGCACACTTGCATTAATGGGTAACTACACCAATATTTCTTAGATTTTTCCCAGACCTCAAAAGTGAACATACAGTTGTGTGTGTTTTCTATTAAAAAAGTGTGATTTTGAGAGAGAAAACCAAAAAAACACAAAAAAAAAACATTTAAATGAAACCTGGAAAAACTACCCAGAGAAAACTGAATTTGAGAAAAAAATATGCGGAATCAGGCATCTTCCTCCCCTCCCATTTCCCAACCTTTAACTTCCCCCTCTCTCTTCTAAATTCAGCCACTGGCTGGTTCAGTTGCCTGGTTAGCTTCAGTCACCTAGTCTTACTGCACATTGGCACACAGGTTAAAGTGTGTGGCTACACTCTTTCTTCTCCTAATGCCAAGCTGTCAAGCGGCGGCTGAAAGAGAGTGAGGAACTTAGCCACGGGGTTCCAGCCTCATCACGGCTGGTCCTGGGAGTGAGTGTGTAAACCTCTCTCTCTATCGTGTGGCTTTGGTTTTCCTTTACCCAGGCAGTCCACAAAACAATCTTGAATGAGATAAGATCACACAGACAAACTCTGGTGTAATAATAAGCAGCTGCTCCTTAAGTGATTTCAGAGGCTGCTTTGAAAGACCATGATAACAGAGACGTAATTCCACCTTCCCGGCCTCTTAGAGAACAGGGGCAGGCACTGGTTCTGGGTCACCGGTGGCGGGGAGGAACCCCGGTGTCTTTGAGCTCAGAGGAGAATCCGGCTGCCTTGTCAGCCCACAAATCGTTCCCAGTGACCCGACAATTAGCTTCGTAGAGCCGAGCTGATAGAACGGCCCGTTATGGCCGACAGACCCAAACTGTTTAGTGGAAATTACATGAAGAGTGCAACTTAAGGAGGAAGGTCAAATGCGAAGTGGGATTACATAGTTACGACTCCAGTAGCGATCACATCAAAGAAGACCTGGCCGCCGAGATTTGATGATACTTGACAATGGTAAGATTTTGGTTCTGAAAAGAGCAAACTGCCACAAGATTAACTTGCCACACGTTGGTGCAGCACGTCGGTACCGCTTAAAATCAAACTTCGCGCAGGACAGAGAGACAGTGTGGGGAGGGATGGGGAAGAATTACTATCCGCTGAAGAACACAATGTCTTTCTCCTCTGATTTTCCCTGACTTGTGAAGATAGGGTGAAATGACTGCAGGCCCGTCCTTCTCCTCTTTTATTGTGGGGAATGGAGAGATGAGAATGTGTGTGCAGGGGGAGCGGGTGTCTCGGGGAGGGGAGAATCCAATTGATACCAGCAGTTTACGACAAGCCAGGCATTTCAGTCGTCAATCTGCTCTATTTTTCTGACTGACAAAACCAGCGGACGTATTTGCATGGAGGTTTGGAGAGAGAGAGCGAGTCAGTGAGTAAGCAGCAAAATGGTTTCTCCTCCAGTGTCTGCTGCGCGTCTGGATTATTGGGCGTAGAGGTCCTGACACGCTCCTCTGGGGCCTCATTTCAGCATGTCTGTCAGGAGTTTGGCTAACAGAACCCAATGGGTTCAAGTTCTTTCTCAGTTTTCACATGAAACACTCAGCCAACGCCTCGGGCTCTCTATAAACCTATAAAGCCGGCCTCTCTCAAGCCAGACTCCATGTTAAAATAAGGTTATGAGATGGGGGCGCAGCCTGGTCCAATAGGAGTGGAGAGGGACACATTTAATTAATTTGATATTGTATTATTATTATTTATTTTTAGCTGAGAACCATTGTTGGGTTTTAGTTCTTCCCCTTTCAGTTTTTAATATAGACAACATAATGAAAAAGATCTGTGTCTAAAGGTGTCTGTTTTAGGTTGTCATGAGACCAAAACAATCCTGATATCGAATACAGCTGACTACACACAGAAAACACGTTGAACACGAGTACATAAATCCCACAAAAAATGATATACATTTATACTATTAACATGGATGAATAGAAATATCTAATATGATTGATGTTTTTTCCTCACATCATCATCATCAGGATAGTTTTTCCTCAGAATGACATCGTCCAGCCCTCTGCGAGTGCCTTAACCTATTCCACTCGCTTTAATCTGCACATGGCAGCGTTCCGTTTGTGCAAAGTCTACAAACTATTGGTAAGCGTCGCTAATCTTCCAGTGTTTTAATTGCTATATTGTATTTACGTTGCCACCATGGCCTTTTTTGCCTTTACCTCCCTTATCTCACCTCATTTGCTCACATTGTATATAGACTTATTTTTCTACTGTATTATTGACTGTATGTTTGTTTTACTCCATGTGTAACTCTGTGTTGTTGTATGTGTCGAACTGCTTTGCTTTATCTTGGCCAGGTCGCAGTTGTAAATGAGAACTTGTTCTCAACTTGCCTACCTGGTTAAATAAAGGTGAAATATTTTTCTTTTAAATTAAACAAAGCACCAAGATATGCCTAGAACTTGAATAACAGCCCATTTAAGTACGTCTGAATAGCCTTTGTTCTGAAGCCCATCCACAACACCCTCTAACAAGCCTCTAAATGTTCACCAAGTGGGACTGTTGGTTGAGAAGCCGGATTAATCAGACATCTACAGCCTCAGATCCCACATCCAGGCCTATACTGGTCGCCCCTGGAGGAAAGGCCCTTCTTAATAAAGTCTCGGCACTAACATCCACCTATGCTCTTGGTTCAGCCGTGTGAAGCATGTGCGTCTCCCTCTTCCCTGCATAAGGAGCATGTGACGAGACAATAAATCATGTGACGAGAGGAGAGAGGAGATAGAAAAGAGAGATCAGGGGATGGAGGGATGGAGGGATGAAGGAGGGAGGCCTTACGGGAGCAGGTGTTGATCTCCGGAGCTCGAATGCCATAGTATCCCGTCGGACATGCGTGGAGACACTCGCCGTACTGCCTCATCCTCTCCCTCCGCAGGAACAAGAAGAGCTTGGGCTGGCAGTTCACGCAGCCATTGTCCTTGGAGCACACCGAGCAGCCCTTGCAGATAGGGTACACGCCATAGCTAGCTGCAGGAGAGAGACGAGAAACAGAGGGCACAAACAGAAAGTGTGATTAGTTTCAACTACATGTAAAGCAATCCAATCAAGCAATCAATCAATCAGTCGATCAAATTAACTTATAAAATCTTTTTACATCAGCAGTGGTCACAAGTGCCTCGGTTTAGATCCCAAAAAGCAGGGAGAAGCACAGTGGCAAGGGAAAAAAACTTGGTTTAGATCCCAAAAAGCAGGGAGAAAGGAAAAAAGGAAAAACCCCCTGGAACAACGCTTGAGTTTGAGAGTGTGGAATACAGGCACCGTCAGTATGAATGATAACTGCCTTTGATAGTATATTCCACTGTAACTACTGTAACTAACATGTGATACTGCAGCTGAGTTCACTGGGCCTAACAACAACATGTTCCTGTCACGGTGGTAAGACAAAACTGCGGATGGCCTCAGAGCTGAGGACAAAGGTACACTTGAGGCAACAGAGGAAAAAGTCAGCAGTTGAAAAGTCCATCACACAGTATAAGCCAAACAATAGTTACAGATATGTAACAAAGATATTTTCAAATTTGTAGGAAATCCGTCTAATTCAGCAATTTGTCATTCATGCAAACTTTGGTTGCCCTCTGCAACTTTGAATACTGATTGGTTTTGAATGTGAATATTGCATTAATTCTGGTCAGAACTGGCCCTCCTGAGCGCTGTGTTGATGCTGTGTTGAGACAGCCGATGAACGCCCCAAACCACATTGACTCTGGGCCCGGATCGAGTTGCCGGCGGAGGACAAAGGAGCCAGTAACAGCCAGTCCATTCCACAATAAGCGTCTCTTAATATAAACTCCTTAGCGATCCTGTTTACAAGAAAATGTCCTTGGGCGAACACAATAGCTGCAAACGAGAGACACTGCTATCGATCGGAGCCAAGTTTTAAATATCACAGGCAGATATAGGGTAACAGCTTCCACCGAATAGGCAACTTACCACAGTTCTTAATAAAACAATCATAGAGAAGTCAACTGACTGAACAGAGCATGTTTCTCCATTGGCCATGAATTCGCATATTACATTTCTCCAACCCGTTTAAAGACGACAATAAATTGCTAAGTGGAACTATAACAGCAGTTTGTAATCATGTGAGAAGCAGCAGCAAGGAGATGTCAGTGTTTGACATGGGGTTCACTCTTCCCCGCAGTGTTGAAGACTGAAGCAGAGTACCCTGGATTTACGGAGGAGAAGACCCGCCTGGCAGACTACACGCAAACACACAAAATCTGTGTTGGGGAGTGATGAGATGGAGCGAGAGCGGAGACACTGAGATTTAGTGTTAATCAGAGTGTGTCTGTGATCGTCTCCAGGGATTAAGTTCACCCCTCGTCGATCACGTTCAGATTAGCACCCACTGTAATCCGTGGCCTATTCATCACTGATTGCTCATCTCCTTACTGCACGACTACTCACTCAGCAACGAGCAGAGACCTCAATACGTCAGACACATAACACATTTCAAGATATTTCCGAACTGTGAGAAGATTGGATTCATTGCAGCCACGTACTGTAACATCCAAATCTAAACAGACCGTCCTCTTTTTCTTCTTTCGCTTCAGGACGTCAAACCCAACCTGCTACTGTCTACTCTGATAGAGAAATTATACGGGGAGTTGATGTCATTTTCAAAGATAACGACGTAACAAAGTAATGATATTCTTGGACAATATACAGCGAGCTCCAAAAGTCTTGGGACAGTGACAATTTTGCTGTTTATTTGACTCTGTACTTTAACACTTTGGATTTGAAATAACGCAATGACTATGAGGTTAAAGTGCAGACTATCAGCTTTAATTTGAAGGTATTCATCCATATTAGGTGAACCGTTTAGAAATTACAGCACTTTTTGTACATAGTCCCCCCATTTTAGGGGACCAAAAGTATTGGGATGAATTCACTTATATGTGTATTAAAGTAGTCAAAAATACAATACATTACTTACCATTAATTTCTATTGGCCACAAAATAATCTGAAACACAACCAAAAAAGAAAGAAAATGCATCCAACAAGTTTGTAGAGTCACAAGCTTGCTGTAATCATTGCGTGCTAGAAATATGGAACCAAATACAAAACTTTTCACCTACTTTAATACATATATAAGTGAATTTGTCCCAATACTTTTGGTCACCTAAAATGGGGGGGTACTACGTGCAAAAAGTGCTGCAATTTCTAAACGGACCCGATATGGATGAAAAATACCCTTAAATTAAAGTTGACAGTCTGCACTTTGACCTCATAGTCATTGTATCATTTCAAATCCAAAGTGCTGGAGTACAAAGACAAAAAATATTTACAGTTGAAGTCAGTAGTTTACATACACTTAGGTTGGAGTCATTAAAATGCGTTTTTCAACCACTCCACACATTTCTTGTTAATAAACTATAGTTTTGGCAAGTCGGTTAGTACTTTGTGCATGACACAAGTAATTTTTCCAACAATTGTTTACAGACAGATTATTTAACTTATAATTCACTGTATCACAATTCCAGTGGGTCAGAAGTTTACATACACTAAGTTGACTGTGCCTTTAAACAGCTTGGAAAATTCCAGAAAATGATGTCATGGCTTTAGAAGCTTCTGATAGGCTAATTGACATCATTTGAGTCAATTGGAGGTGTACCTGTGGATGTATTTCAAGGCCTACCTTCAAACTCACTGCCTCTTTGCTTGACATCATGGGAAAATCAAAAGAAATCAGACAAGACCTCAGAAAAAAAATGTAGACCTCCACAAGTCTGGTTCATCCTTGGGAGCAATTTCCAAATGCCTGAAGGTACCACGTTCATCTGTACAAACAATAGTACGCAAGTATAAACACCATGGGACTACGCAGCCCTCACACCGCTCAGGAAGGAGACGCATTCTGTCTCTTAGAGATGAATGTACTTTGGTGCGAAAAGTGCAAATCAATCCCAGAACAACAGCAAAGGACCTTGTGAAGATGCTGGAGGAAACAGGTACAAAAGTATCCACAGTAAAACGAGTTCTACATCGAAAGGCCGCTCAGCAAGGAAGAAGCCACTGCTCCAAAACCTCCATAAAAAAGCCAGAGTACGTTTTGCAGCTGCACATGGGGACAAAGATTGTACTTTTTGGAGAAATGTCCTCTGGTCTGATGAAACAAAAATAGAACTGTTTGGCCATAATGACCATCGTTATGTTTGGAGGAAAAAGGGAAGGAAGGAAAATTATGTGGATATATTGAAGCAACATCTCAAGACATCAGTCAGGAAGTTAAAGCCTGCTCGCAAATGGGTCTTCCAAATGGATAATGAACCCCCAAGCATACTTCCAAAG
Organism: Salmo salar; assembly: GCF_965601325.2. NCBI lineage: Eukaryota > Metazoa > Chordata > Actinopteri > Salmoniformes > Salmonidae > Salmo > Salmo salar. The sequence continues at coordinate 45,032,902 of NC_138292.1, forward strand.
GTGTGCAAAATGGCTTAAGGACAACAAAGTCAAGGTATTGGAGTGGCCATCACAAAGCCCTGACCTCAATCTTATAGAAAATTTGTGGGCAGAACTGAAAAAGTGTGTGCGATCAAGGAGGCCTACAAACCTGACTTACATCAGCACTGTCAGGAGGAATGGGCCAAAATTCACCCAACTTATTGTGGGAAGCTTGTGGAAGGCTACCCAAAATGTTTGACCCAAGTTAAACAATTTAAAGGCAATGCTACCAAATACTAATTGAGTGTATGTAAACCTCTGACCCACTGGGAATGTGAGGAAAGAAATAAAGGCTGAAATAAATCATTCTCTATACTATTGTTCTGACATTTCACATTCTTAAAATAAAGCAGTGATCCTAACTGACCTAAGACAAGGAATTTTTACAAGGACTCAAATGTCAGAATTGTGAAAAACTGAGTAAATGTATTTGCCTAAGGTGTATGTAAACGTCCGACTTCAACTGTATGTGTCACTGTCCCAATACTTTTGAAGCTCACTGTATATCTGGCTTCATGCTGTCAATCTCTCTATATGGAGGGAAAATAAACGGGAGTATTTTTCTTCCTCATCGCCTCACACAGCCATACATTAATGTAGAATATACACTCTGGGCATGTTTACATTGACCTGACATCCACTGTAAATTGGCCAAATGTACTCCCCTTTCCCAAACCCCATCCACACATGATTGCTAACACACAACGTTGAGAGCAGGGGAAACCGGGCATGGAATGAAGATGGAAATTGTGAGAAGTTAGCGAGTTCTTTTCCCACCCATTGGGAGAGAAGGGGTTCTGGGTTCTAACAGCTTCGAAGGCGGATCACTACTATCGCAAAGCATGTCCCTTTCTTTCGTCATATGGGCGGGTTAGTTACTCACTTGATCTGACCAGCGGCGCCTCTGGCTCACCTCTTTTTAGTGGTTGAATGCCTACTGCCTTCTATTAGCAGCCATTTAACTGTGTGTTCATTATGCCTGATCACCTCAGCCCACTGGTCAATCAATCAGCGAGAACGTTGTCAGTGAATCGCTTCATCACATCTCTGGCTCACACTCCATGCCTTTCCTCTTTGATCCTGTTGAAAAAAATGTTTTGCTCGTTGCTAATCTTGCAACACATGCTGATTAAGGATAACAACAACCATGCATGCACTGTTTGGACCCGATGCAGATCCCACATCCTACAGTTAGAAATGGAAAGAAGGAAGGAAACACTCTACAGGCGAGTGAGAATTCTTTTTGGTAACTGTTCTTTGGATACTTCTTTGGATCAGGTCGAAGTCTGGAGCGCATTCGAAGCACAGCTTCTGTCTGTCTGTCTGTCTGTCTGTCTGTCTGTCTGTCTGTCTGTCTGTCTGTCTGTCTGTCTGTCTGTCTGTCTGTCTGTCTGTCTGTCTGTCTGTCTGTCTGTCTGTCTGTCCGTCTGCCTGTTTGGAGTGGCCCTGTCCAACTCAACTAGACCTACTGGAACGGTGTCAAGCACATTCAAACATCAACATTGCCAGCTGGTTTCAGTCATTCATCAATTCTCAGACACATCGATGTGAACCAAACATGAAACAAGCTCAAAAAAGGAAAACAGTTTTGCTTTCTATGGACGACAAGGTGTCCAAACGAGTTCTCTCCAATTCCATGCCTACATAAGACATGGATATTTAGCAGGAACATATGTTCAAGATACAAACCTCTCGCAATATTCGTGCAGAAAACCAACAATATCCTTGAAAAATCCCAATAAACAAAGTTTCGAAAATCAACAGTTTGGGGGTTTTCTAGAGGAATATAGCATCCGCCACCACCACCAGTCCAGTGCATTGTAGAGAGAGACACCGTGCCAATGGGGAGATAGATCCAATGGCGAAGCGATCAGATAGATATCAAAAGAGAAGCCTCTACTCCCTTAGCTCGCATGCTACAGGGCCTCCAACCGAAACAGTGAAAGCCATTGGGCTCTGATGTGTAAACAGCATCTATAGCCATGTTTTCAAGTCACAGTAGAGAGGAGACGATCAAAGTGCATCGGTCTGGAGGAATTTCGGGCTCTCTGAAAATTACAGCATCGTAACCTAATTTGGCAACCCATGTGAGCTTTTAAACACACAGCGATGGTATGTTGCGTGAACTTGCAACGCACATCGTACATAAATAGTTTTTCCGAACAGCAGATAGATTTGAAACCAACAAATCAACTATGCAAACTGTATTTTGACATGTTCACATGCTAGACTTTTTCAAGGCGTCTGTAGTAGCTCAGGTCTTTTCTTTCATGTCATCTTTCATCACCAGAACATAGGCCTAGCCGAAATGTTCATCGTGAGATTTTGGATGCCTAGGAACAGCCTGTTTTTTGTAACTGTGGAGAGAGAGAATGCATGCAGTGAACACACCATTACAAATGCCACTCCCTCTCCATGATCAGCCAACATAGTTTACAGTTTCAACCACAGAATAAATAGGACTTAAAACAAAACATCTCTGCAGTCCTCACTTCTGATTGTTATCTAATGATCCCTCTGTGCCTCAAGTATTGTATTTACAAAAACCAGGGCCCTTTTGAACATCACTGGAGAAGACACCACCACGATGGTTCCTTAGCACAGCAAGCTAACCAAGCAGACAAGACAAATATTACAAATCATTTGGAGTGTGACGGTTGTATAGTGAAATGGGACTGACATATAGCTGCTAGTTAATATTGGTCTTCTACTGGCACCACATACAGTAGATCATGTGAGAAACCCCTCCCCTGCCACAGACATCTAACTGTTTGCGGTAGTGGGTTTGAGGGTTCTCCTTGTATGTGCCTGTGTGAGATATGCAGGGAGCAATTTTACATATATCTGAAGTCCACCACTCTATTGGCAGACACAATTCTACTACACTAAGTTTCTCAACTGAACCAATACGTGCTGTGTTTTTGTGTTGCTGGGAAGTCCTGATAAGTTTCTACGAATCAACTGCCTGGGTTGAGTAATAATCATTCTTCATCTGACTCTCTCTTTGGGCTTCAATGAGACTCCATTTTACAAGCAGTTCTGGTAGATCAAACTGTGCAATTTGATCTATGAATGAGAACAATATCTACGACATCCAACAATGATTTCAGGCTCCAGACTATGAAATCAAATCTAATTTAAACTGAGAGGCAACATGTTCCTCCAACAGAGTTCCAGTTGCACTGCCCAGTTTGGAGAGAGATATTCCAGTTCATTCAGGTGAACAAAGTTTTGGTCCTCCATTCATGCAAAACACAGGCCCATAATGTGAGTTATGACAACATGTTTGGAGGGTAGCAGTTTCATTCAGCAGGGCAGCGGTGCTGTTGTTGGGAGGTTTGTTTTGAACGCAGCTCAGGAGCAATTAGGCCCACTGTGAGATCCAGCAGGAACACAGTCTGTCTCAGGTACGTTTAACGACTCTGAAACAAGCGTAATGGGCATCACTGGCAGTTGCCAAAGCCCCACATGCAGGCAGGGGAGTTAGCCGGGCCTGGTCTGAGCCAACCACCTCCTGCCTCTCACGCACCTACCGCTCTCCATGACATCATCAACCACACTGACTCATTATAACTTTCTGCAACTTATGAACCATAAAAAGGCAAATTGCAGATCCGTTTTTGGTGTTTCTTTTATGTGAAAACTTTGATTGTTCCCTGTAGGAATCACACACTGACTCACCCCTCGATCCATCCAGTGCCCGGGATGGAAATGTAAAAGGGAGCATCCCGCCCACATTAATAAGGCTCATTTACTGTTGATCCCATTTGTTGAAGTTGTGTGAGGCAGGGATAGATGGGATGACATGAGAGGGCAGAGGAAGAGGGTTGCTGGGGCCAGGGTCCATTCTCTCTCATCATTGGGCTTTCCCTAAGTGAGTAAGTAAAGCTGCTACGCATCAAAACCCACTCAGGGTCTGATTAATGACTAATGTTTCTCTGTAGAGGGGGAAAACTCTTACTCGAACTGTTGTGACTGGGAAACTTGTGCTAATGATACAGTACAGGGGATTCAGGGTCAAACGCACCAAACACAACACAAGAGGTTATATCCTTATACGTCTCCTTAGCTACTCAGAAGGGCCCTGGTATGTCAATCTAATAACTCTAGGATAGCTATATCCCTAGTAGCTAACCAGAGTTTTGGAAGAGTTCTACTCAACATTAATGTATGGATCCATTCATATTGGATGCAAACGGCGAGGGAGGACACAGTGCAGGGAAACCTCAGGCCTCATATGTCACAAAGCCGCAGCCTGGTTAGGAGGTTCACTCTTCTTATGTGGTGAGAAGAACATTCCCCAACAGAACTATATATGTGGACTTTTCTTCATAGCATCTAGGCGATTATTGTTTTTTTGTTTTTTTTACCCTCAATGATAGTATAAGCTTACTGTTATTCAGTCAAAAAGAGAGAGAGAGAAGCCGTATCCCTCTCATTTCAGTGGGTCTGGATGTGCTACCCCTGGGCGAGAGACGTGCGGGACACCATCACAACCACCAACAGGCTGGCCTCGTATCGAACTTGGAGACACGACCGCTCGCTGTATCCCTCTTCAAACCACGTAACCCTTGAGGCTTACGCTGTAGCAGCGAGAGGCTGAACAGCCAATTCTACACTGTAAAACTCTCAGACTGTCCACCCAATGTTAACCAGCCCCCGGAACGGCTACACATTGTTCTAGCTTGTTAAAGTCGGTACATGGAAAAGGACATCAAATCACCCACATTTTAAGCATATGACTTTATTTGTCACGGTTCTGGAAATCACACTTCGCTCAAAATTAGGGGGAAAATATGAAGGGTGGGGGGGAACACCAGCCATATGCGCTGAAGGCATATTTCTGTTCCAATTTAGTAGAAAATATGTTGGACTCGGCTCCGACTCCTTTCCAGCTGGAAACAGTCAGGATTTAGGATCTATGTTTTTTTCTGAGTTTACTTTAACAGATCGTACTGTATGCACATGTTTATAATTTAGGACAATTCTGCTGCTTATAATGATTTTGCAGCATGTGTCTGAGCAAACACATTTGTTTTCAGACATATTATTATAGCCAAAGTGTTCCTGTGACACAGACCCACCAGGCAAGGCAAGACAAGGCAGGCAGGCAAGCAGGCACGGAGAGATTTGATCACATCACTTGAAAGGAGTTAGAGATCTCCAAAGCAATGGGGAAAACAGGCAGCTATATGAGTAGGAACCTGCAGCTTATAATAGGGAATAGGGTAGGCAAAAAGAGCTGTGGCACAGCCTGTACCTAGCACATGTTCTCATTTCTATGCAGAGAAAAATGACCCAGACAGAATCACTGACTCAATGTCAGGTGGATACACATCCTTGGCAGGCCACATTAAATTGGCTTGTGGGGCAGATTTGGCCTGCAGGCCACAAGTTGAAGACTCCTGGTCTACAGTAGGCCTCAGCACAGCTTATTTCTGGCTTTGGCCTCCCTCACTCAATCAATCAATCAATTACTCAAACAAACCATGACTCATTCATATACTCTCCTCTCTCTGAAGCCACTCCCTTGACCAAGTCCAATCAGTCGTTAAAAGCCCTTTTAGAATTCAAACTGTGTCACAGCACAACTGTCAAGATTCTATTCACATACTCTTCATAAAAAGGCCCTTGGTCTTCCTTAACGAAAAGCACATTTTACTCAAGGCCTGACTATTATTCAATTCTATACTTTAATTTGTTTTAACTATTGTATACAGGCAAGTCATTTAACAACAGATTGTTATAAGCAATGACGACCTGTCGAGAGGCGAGCATGGCAGAGATGTAGTAAAAACAGACTGCTCCGTTACACAGGCAGTTGGTTCCTCAGATTGAAAAGAGCGCCACGGCGGTTTCTACATGGCTTCGTGAAGACGCGTTCCGAGGCCTCTCCACAAAGGGTTGACACTTATGTTTGAACCGTTTACCTATCAAAACGAGAACACACTTTGCACACCTACTGGCTCTAGTAACATTTGGGTGGCAACCAGGAAAATGAGACGAAACGGTAAACAAGGAGACATGATGAAAACTAGCGACACGATGTTACGGAGACGCTTGTCACCATCCGCGCAGAAATGGCTAGACTATGCTCTGATTTCATGTCCCAGCTTTGTTCCTCTGTGTCAAGTCTATGAGCTGGAACTATGACAAATAACTATCGCGACCCAAACCCCAAAAATAAAGGACATGGAAACGTTGTTGACCGACATCAATAAGCGGCTTACCGAATTGGAGACCAAAAACGACGAGCTTACCTCCGAGAACGTGACGCTAAAGGTTAGTCTAGATGAACAGGGAAACCATTCCCAGAGAAACAACATACGTGTGGTCAGAATCCCAGAAGGGACGGAAGGGCGCAATCTTACCGAGTTCATGGCCTCTTTCCTGCAAGGCGTCCTCGGCAGAGAGACGTTTGACAGAAGAACCACAGCCCGGTTGCCCTACCAGAGCAATGCTGGTCCGCCTACATTACCTCCAGACCAAAGATAAAAAATTATTCGGACCTCCCGAGAAAAAGGACAATGGCAAGCGGATCCATATCTTCACAGATTACTCGGCAGATCTGGCAAGACGCAAAGCTGCATACAAAGACGCGAAAGCCCACCTTCACAAGGCAGGAGTCAAATTTGGCCTGACACACCCGGCTAAACTGAGGATTCTTTTCCAGGGGGCTAGCCACACATTTGACGACCCCCAGTCTGTGCTCACCTTCTACTGGGACAATATCCACTCAACAGCGGCACAGAACCCAGATCCGTGAAGGCTGCTAGTTATGTTATTAGGGTGCACACATGGTCAGTTTATGGACGTGAATGTGAGTAACTTTTATTTGGGCAGTCCATGCACCGCATATAGACGGCTGACGTCCTCGGGATGGAACAGTCTACCATGGTTTATAAAGTAATAGCTAATAAGCTTCTCATTTATAGAACTGAGGTTCTTATTAATTTAATAAGCCGAAGCCCTATGACGTTCCTGTTAATCTGCTCCTTTAGTTGGGCCTCAAGGTAGGCGAAGGGGTGTAATTACCAGGCTATTTACTTCAGGCCCGCAATTTGTATTTTTTTTATTTAATATATAGGCTAGGCTACATGGTGTGTGTGTTCGGGCACGTGCATGTGAATACAATAGCGTTAACGCTTAGGACAATTTAAAAGACTAGGCTATTCATTTTTCATCCACATGTCCATAGATTGATGTTAATTCCCCTTTACTCAACATAGGACATGGTGAAACACTTAGTGGGCTTTTTAGTAATGTGACAGAAAACAGGGTGGGTACTGATTTTGGGGTCTGTCGTTTCATTTGGGGACTCGGCAGTGAGGGTTTTCTAAATTTTATTTTTATGTTTTATTTTAGTTTAGGGTTACGCAAATGTTTTATTAATTGTTTTGTTTTTGTGATGCACTACTCAGTCTGGTTGAAGTTATTCTTTAATACTACTGTAACATAAACAGTTCATTTAAACCAGTCTCCTGGAATGTTCAGGGCAGTGAGCATGTGGTCAAGAGGAAGAAAATTCTTACATTCTTAAAAAAGGAAAGGGTTTCAATTGCTATGCTACAGGAGACCCATTTATCTTCAACAGAACATGCTAAGCTGAAGTGGGACTGGGTGGGCCAGGTGTAATTTTCTTCTTTAGTTCAAACCAAAAAATGTCCCATTTTATATTTGAGCACCAAGATACAGACCATGAAGGACAATTTATTTTGATTCCAGGTAATATACTTGGTCAACATATTACTATACTAAACGTATATGGCCCGAACACAGACTCCCCCGAATGTAAACTCAGCAAAAAAAGAAATGTCCTCTCACTGTCAACTGCGTTTATTTTCAGCAAACTTAACATGTGCAAATATTTGTATGAACATAACAAGATTCAACAACTGAGAAATAAACGGAAGAAGTTCCACACACAAATTGAATAATGTGTCCCTGAACAAAGGGGGGGTCAAAATCAAAAGTAACAGTCAGTATCTGGTGTGGCCACCAGCTCCATTAAGTACTGCAGTGCACCTCCTCTTCATGGACTGCACCAGATTTGCCTGTTCTTGCTATGAGATGTTACCCCACTCTTCCACCAAGGCACCTGCAAGTTCCCAGACATTTCTGGGGGGAATGGCCCTAGCCCTCACCCTTCGATCCAACAGGTCCCAGACGTGCTCAAAGGCATTGAGATCCAGGCTCTTCGCTGGCCATGGCAGAACACTGACATTCCTGTCTTGCAGGAAATCACGCACAGAACGAGCAGTATGGCTGGAGGCATTGTCATGCTGGAGGGTCATGTCAGGATGAGCCTGCAGGACGGGTACCACATGAGGGAGGAGGATGTCTTCCCTGTAATGCACAGCATTGAGATTGCCTGCAATGACAACAAGCTCAGTCTGATGATGCTGTGACACACCGCCCCAGACCATGATGGACCCTCCACCTCCAAGTCGATCCCGCTCCAGAGTACAGGCCTTGGTGTAACGCTCATTCCTTTGACGATAAATGCAAATCTGACCATCACCCCTGGTGAGACAAAACCGCGAGTCGTCAGTGAAGAGCACTTTTTGCCAGTCCTGTCTGGTCCAGCGACGGTGGGTTTGTGCCTATAGGCGACGTTGTTGCCGGTGATGTCTGGTGAGGACCTGCCTTACAACAGGCCTACAAGCCCTCAGTCCAGCCTCTCTCAGCCTATTGCGGACAGTCTGAGTACTGATGGAGGGATTGTGCGTTCCTGGTGTAACTCGGGCAGTTGTTGTTGCCATCCTGTACCTGTCCCGCAGGTGTGATGTTCGGATGTACCGATCCTGTGCAGTTGTTGTTACACGTGGTCTGCCACTGCGAGGACGATCAGCTGTCTGTCCTGTCTCCCTGTAGCGCTGTCTTAGGCATCTCACAGTACGGACATTGCAATGTATTGCCCTGGCCACATCTGCAGATGAGCAGGGATCCTGGGCATCTTTCTTTTGGTGTTTTTCAGAATTAGTAGAAAGGCCTCTTTAGTGTCCTAAGTTTTCATAACTGTGACCTTAATTGCCTAACGTCTGTAAGCTGTTAGTGTCTTAACAACCGTTCCACAGGTGCATGTTCATTAATTGTTTATGTTTCATTGAACAAGCATGGGAAACAGTGTTTAAACCCTTTTACAATGAAGATCTGTGAAGTTATTTTGATTTTTACAAATTATCTTTGAAAGACAGGGTCCTGAAAAAGGGCCTTCTTTTTTTGCTGACTTTATGTTGGACATATTTTTATTATTTAATCAACACTGCAAGGGACTTGGGTTTATTTCAGGAGATTTTAATTGTACTTTGGGTAAATTGGATAAATCATCATCTGCTCCAGTCTGGAATGCTCTCAGAAGCGTTTGTGATTCATCTGGTTTAGTAGATGTATGGAGAGAGCTAAATCCTAATGTCAAGAGACCATACTTTTACTCAAGACCCCATAACACATATTCTAGATTTGACTATTTTTTTATGCCCTCTACTTACATGCATGTTGTCCAGTCATATGCTATTGGTTCTATAGTAAGTTCTGATCATGCCCCAGTGTATATAGATATTGAAATTGGCAAAACAATTCCCAAAACAAGATATTGGAGAATTAATACGTCTCTGGTTAACAATTAAGAATTCTGCTCTGGGATAAAAGATAAATTATCACATTACTGGCTCGACAATCTACTCTCTCCTGTCTCAGCTGCAACTATCTGGGATACTGCTAAAGCAACCATAAGGGGTTATATCATTTCCCAAGCCTCTCTGATCAAGAAGCTTAGAATGGAAAACAGGGAAAAATTGGAGGCTGAAGCAAAGCATTTAGAATTTTTTCATAAACAACAACCAACCCAGGCAAACTGGAATTCACTAGCTTGTGCTAAGGCCAAACTCAATTTAGATCATACAAAGCACGTAAGCATTTTCACCAAGCAAAAATATTATGAGTTCAGTAACCGTCCAAGCCGTCTACTTGCACACCAACTTAACAAAGAACAGAATGAAAGATCGATTAAGTCTAGAAGGATGGCAGATGGCTCCACTTCTTATGATCCATTGCTTGTCTATAATACGTTTTGCGGCTTCTATAAATCTCTTTATACTTCACAATGTACAAGATCGAATGACAAAATTACTAAATATCTGAATAAGATCATCTTGCCCATTATATCAGATGAGCAAAGAAATAGACTAAATGCGCCCCTTTATTCCTGAAGAGGTTTGAGAAACTATATATAAAACACATTTTTTAAAATGTATTTAACTAGGCAAGTCAGTTAAGAACAAATTCTTATTTACAATGACGGCCTACAGGGGAACAGCGGGTTAACTGCCTTGTCACACCCTGATCTGATTCACCTGTCTTGTGTTTGTCTCTACCCCCCCCACCAGCTGTCTCCCATTTCTGCCCATTATCTCCTGCGTTTTCTGTTTGTCTGTTGCCAGTTCGTCTTGTCCTGTCAAGTCCTACCAGCGTGTTTTTGAGTTTCTATAGTTGCTGTTTTCTAGTCCTCCTGGTTTTGACCATTCTGCCCTGAGCCTGCCTGCCGTTCTGTACCTTTCTGACACTTTCTGACCTCTGCCTGACCTGACCCTGAGCCTGCCCGCCGTTCTGTACCTTTCTGACACTGCCCTGGATTACTGACCTCTGCCTGCCCTGACCCTGAGCCTGCCCGCCGTTCTGTACCTTACTGACAATGCCCTGGATTACTGAACTCTGCCTGCCCTTGACCTGTCGTTTGCATACCCCGTTTTGTAAATAAACATCTGTGATTTGTACTGTCTGGGTCTTATCCTGAGTCCTGATAGGCTGAGGCAATAAGGTCTAGTAATAACATCAAGGGCATCTCTATGGGTGACGAAGAGCACAGAATTTCATTATTTGCTGATGATGTGCTTTTATACATGTCTGAACCAGAGACCTCTGTCACTGCAGTAATGGACATCATATCTGTAACCTGTCAGGGTACAAAATGAATGTGGAAAAATTAATGGTTTTACCTTTTGTGTATCCCCTCTACAATCAACATAGAAACGATATCTCCACAATCACCCGACCTCAACCCAATTGAGATGGTTTGGGATGAATTGGACCGCAGAGTGAAGGAAAAGCAGCCAACAAGTTCTCAGCATATGTGGGAACTTCTTCAAGATTGTTTTAAAAGCATTCCAGGTGAAGCTGGTTGAGAGAAGCCAAGAGTCGTGCAAAGGGTGGCTACTTTGAAGAATCTCAAATTTAATGTCTTCACTATTATTCTACAATGTAGAAAATAGTGAAAATAAAGAAAAACCCTTGAATGAGTAGGTGTGTCCAAACTTTTGACTGGTACTGTATATCTGGAACAATAAGAAACCTAGAACCAAATTTACCAAACAAATTAAGCCTAAGGATTTAGGAGGAGTCTCTTTGACAAATCTGCAATAATAATACTGGTCTGCTCAGATCAAGCACATGATTAGTTGGTGCCTAGACAGACGCCACTCACTTTCGGTTGAGATGGAATCAATAGCATGTCATCCAAGAGCATTAGCTTCCTTACCATTTATTAATAGCCTTGAAAAGATCCCGGCCTTATCTGACAATTTTACACAACATAATACACTCTTAGCTTGGAAAGACGCAAGGAGGTACTTGCAGATTCCAGACCATATTTTCCCCCAAAATAAGGAGTATTGGACTTCTGGACTGGAAGACGAAGGGTATTGCTGACCTTACACTTTTATTTACTCAGGACACTCTTAAATCGTTCCAACAGGTAGAAACTGAGTTTAACTTACCCGACAAAGATTTATTTTAAGTACCTACAACTTAGACACTTCATAGAGGGTCAGAAGAAAGTCGATAAACTATGTTTTCAAATGACTGAAGTTGAAAAACTATTTATGAATACTACTGTTCGGTGAGATTTAATCTCAAACATATATTCTATTTTATTGAACAGAAGTGCCTCATCCTATGATGTGTTGAGACATGTTTGGGAGAGAGACATTGGACATGCATTTGTGAGGAAGAATGGGCTTCTATCTGCGAAAGGGTCTACCCCAAATGCACCTCCGTAAGCATACAATAACTACATTTCAAATGTTTTCATAGAACCTACTTTACACCTCTCCGCCTTCACTAAATGTTTCCCAATGCATCACATTTATGGTTCAAATGTAAATAGGATACTGGCACCTTCATGCACGTTTTTTGGTACTGTCTTATTGGAATGCTATTCATTTACAGATCCAGAAGATCTTAGGTAGACAATTTGCCTTTTCACTGAATTTATATTAGCTCTGCTTTGATTGTAACGTTGTGTTTGGCCCTGACTGAACGTCTGTTCATTGTTTGCTTAGCCAAAAAATTCATATTGTTATTATGGTCCACACCTGAAGTACCATCTGTGAGAATGTGGCTTTCTTAAGCTTCTGCTATTCTACCCCTAGAGAAACTTACCATTGATTTACATCACACGTCTGATACATTTTGGAAAATCTGGTCTCCAAACCTCCCATAAATGACCCATGTTATAATTGTGATGTTTGTATCTCTTTTTTTTCTCTCCGTTTTATGACCACCTTTTTGTGTAATGTTTTGCCCTATCCTTATTCCTTTTATTGTACTTAGTCTGTATGGTGCGCTTTGTTTGGTTGTCTATGGAACCCTTGTTAAAATAAAATAAGATTCTAATAAAAAATATCCTAGATTCAATACAAAAAAATAACTCCTCACCTGGAAATGAGAACCCAGTCAGTCTATGACCATAATACCAAGGTTTCTCTCTCTCTCTGCAATCCGGGTCCATATTATTGCATCAGGTTGTAGTGAAACGTAGCGCGTTTCAGACACAATCTGGAAACACTCTGAGAACCTTTCACCCATCTGTCTAACTCAGTGAGGGGCTTCTCTTAGCTCTCGCCCTATGCATTCATTACACATCTATATGAAGAATCCAGGTTGGTTCACATTCTTATTCATTTCTTTATGATGGATTCTGACTAAAGTCCCATGTACCCGGGTGACATCCGGCATCTGGATTTTCTCACGTGAAAGAAACCTCATTATTTTGCTTTTATGAAAATTGAAAAGGTGACTGACCCAATGGTATGGTAGTATGTGTTGCGGTCTGTTCCCACGTTTCATCCAAGTTGTGGAAAACCAAATGAGAATAAGCTTGGCCATTAATATATATATATATATATATATACACACACACACACACACACACACACAATAAATATATTTTCTATTGTGCACATTAGCAGCTAAAAAAGCTGAATTGCAGCATACATAGGCCTACATAAGTAAATAAAATAGAAAAATATGAGCTGTACTATAGCACTGGATGGACAAAGCAGGTGTAGATTGTCAGAAGGTCTTCGGGGGAAGGTTGAAGTGGCGAAGACGGTTCAGCATGAAGAGCCTTCGGATCCCTTTGGTGGTAATGTTGGAGATGTGTGTTTCCCATTTTAGGTTGGCTTGGAATGTCACACCGAGCGCTTTGGCACTGGACACCACCTCAAGTGTGTGGTCGGAGATGGATAATGGCGGAGGTGGGTCAGGATTATGGCTGAAACAGGTATTTTTGACTTTGCACTTTGTTGGGTTGAGCTTCATCTTGTTTTGTTCTGAACAGTCGGCTAGTTGGTTGAGATCTTGCTGTATGGTGGAAATGTCACATTCAAGGTACAATTTGCAAAATCCTACAGTTGTGGTCATTTCAATTAATTAATAATATACACCCATTGATTCTATAAGAATATTACTTATAAAGCCCCATGAACTTAGTACAATTGTCTTACCCCAACATGCACTTGTTTTTACTCAATAGTTAACAATAGTCGTTGTAAACGCAAAACGTATTGCCTCAAAATACCTCTAGTATAATACCTCTGGCATAATAAAAATACCTCTAGCATAATAAAGAAAATGAATGAAGGATTGTGCTTTTAAAGAACTGGAAAGGACTGGAAAGACTCATAGCCCCATTTGAACTGAATTGCACAGGAAAAGCCGTGGGAACTTCCTTGACGTTCAGCTGACAAGTCGGTGTCATCTCCACATCAGGAAAGTAGAAACAACAGCAATCCTATTTAACGTCATTAATCACATTACCTAAACGTGCCATTAAAAAGCATGACTATTTTAATAGCATCATTTACTAACGCGATTAAACTCATTTCATTACTTGATGCATTTATAACCGTGTACAGTTGTCCCTCTGTGGAACATCTCTAGAGCATGCTCTGTGATCTACTCCTACTATCTGAATGATCTCCCAGCTACTGACTGGCACGGCGCTCTTGTCTATACAGCATCTGCCTCTGGTTTTCATGTTGCTATGCTGTTTAGATGCCAGTATGGCCAATAGGTCTGTGCAGGTGCTACGGGGTTTACTACTCTCCAGTGAAGGATAACAGAAAGAGTTAATGGGTGACTCAACACAATGGATCTTATCACTCTCTGGCCATGCTCGAAGACACAAACATGTGGTTTATGTTTCTGCCCTGTGGTTTATATTTCTCTCTCTTTTCGCCCTTCTTTTTTGGGGGGAATTTTTTATATTTGGTATTTTCCACTCCCCGAATTCCTCTCAGTCTGCGAGAGTGAAATGTGTTTTCCTCTCTCTGAAAAGGGGTTGAAATGGAGAAGGGGTGGATGGAGGTGAAGTGGCTTAAATTAGCACACCTGTTGGTAATTTATCACACATAAACCTCACACCTAATTTTCACACCTGTACCGCAATGTGCTGCGAGTCCCAGTAATTCACTCCCACATGGTGTTTGAGTCCTGGGTTTCTCCGCAACGCCTGGCTCGGAATGAGAGGAGAGGGGACATGACAGCCTATGAAGAGTGGACATGCATGCTTGGCATTTTTGCACCACATGTAGCATGGAAGAGTCTGGCCTCTTCAATCCCCTCCCCACCCCTTCCTTTGCTCGTACTGCTTTTACTCTACCAGCCGTGGATACTTCAGGTTCTTCACATCTGAAGGAAAAGGTGGATGGATACCAAGCTTCTTCCTGCTGTGTAGCACGAAAATAAACAACCCTGAGGGCTCGGTTCTATTTGAGGCATGCCCCAACACACACACACACACACACACACACACACACACACACACACACACACACACACACACACACACACACACACACACACACACACACACACACACACACACACACACACACACACACACACACACACACACACACAGGGCACTAAATTAAAAATGTAAATGTTTAATGGGTAGCACTGATGCTTCCAAACCTAAAAAAAAATGTAGGAGCACAACATAAAACTTAGGAGCACCAGAAAAGCAGATTTTTTTATTGATTGGGATAGCCTATATTGGGTCTATATGAATTATAGCTACTTCTGAGGCACAATGATGTGCCCTAGACACTAATAAAGAAATTGTTTATTATAAAAAGCTAAAACCTTTATACAAATACCTGTAAGCCGAGATTTACAGCAGATTCTTTTTTTAACAGAACAGCTTCAATGCACCTCGGCATAGATTCTACAAGTGTCTGGAACTCTATTGGAGGGATGCGACGTCATTCTTCCATGACAAATTCCATAATTTGGTGTTTTGTTGATGGTGGTAGAAAACACTCCAGAACTCTTCAATTTCATTTATACAAGTGTTTCCTTTATTTGGGCAGTTACCGTATATGATCAGACTGGTAATAGATCAGGTGTTGTATTACTCGTGAGGCACAGCTGAGTGAGCCTACATTTAAATAATTCATTTTTTTTTATTTTACTGGACTGATGTTGTCTGCATCTGATGGTCAGTTTCAGCAGAGGGAGGAAGCAGCAGACGGAGGGAGCAGCAGAGGGTCCGCCTCTCACCATCCCTCCGCCGGGACTGACCGTGACCAAAAAGGGGACGCCCACTGGACACACACTGGTTGAATCAACGTTGTTTCAACGTTGTTTTTTTATGGCGGTTTTGGAGCAGTGGCTTCTTCCTTGCTGAGCGGCCTTTCAGGTTATGTCTATGTAGGACTTGTTTTACTGTGGATATAGATACTTTTGTACCTGTTTCCTCCAGCATCTTCACAAGGTCTTTTGCTGTTGTTCTTTTCGCACCAAAGTACGTTAATCTCTAGGAGACAGAATGCTTCTCCTTCCTGAGCAGTATAACGGCTGCGTGGTCCCATGGTGTTTATACTTTCGTACTATTGTTTGTACAGATGAACGTGGTACCTTCAGGAGTTTGGAAATTGCTCCCAAGGATGAACCAGACTTGTGGAAGTCTACAATTCTTTTTCTGAGGTCTGGCTGATTTCTTTTGATTTTCCCATGATGTCAAGCAAAGAGGCACTGAGTTTGAAGGTAGACCTCTAAATACGTCCACAGGTACACCTCCAATTGACTCAAATGATGTCAATTAGCCGATCAGAACTATAGTTTGTTAACAAGAAATTTGTGGAGTGGTTGAAAAACAAATTTTAATGGCGAAATGTTCACTTCCGTTTTACCGGTCAGGAAACGTATGGCTTCGTTCCCAGAACCACTGGTAAACCAAAAATTTCCAAGGAACCTAATGTACTAGCTGGGTCTCTAGTCATGTTTTTAAAACTTTTGAAATCTCATAGTATCAGCGCTCGAGGAAGCTGCAGACACGGTAATCTGAGCAAACCGATTAGCCAGCCGTAGGCCTATAGGTGCACTTGATTTGCTCTCCGGACCCGAGGGGTATGGCACTTGGAGGCAGCGGTACAGCAAAGCCTAATCATAACAACAATTATTCAAAATATTTAGGAGCATATGCGACCAAAATGGTTGCACTTTAGAGCCCTGCACACACACTGTATACATAGTCACACTGACTATCACTACGGCCCTCTCTCCACTGGGTGAACATGAACCGTGCCACACAGTTCTACCTCATTAACCCTTTAACAAGATACAACCTCACACCCCTGCTCGGCCCTGCGGCCTGGAGGGAGATCTGAGGTGATCCACAGGGTCAAAAGTGGAGCGCTCCACAGGGGGGCCGATGGCTGAGACACGGTCTTACTTTCACACATGGTCCACGCCACAAAAAGACAACTTCAAAGCATCATTCCCTGGCTCCAATATCTCCGATCCCACCGCCACCTTTCACTTGAGAGTGAGAATTGCACTGCCATGGGTTTTCAAACTTTAGTAATTAAGGACTGTTTCTTACCCTTTACAGATAGACTTCATGGTATGTTGCCTGTAAAAAAATATATACCCATTTTTTGAGCCCAATTCATACAGTCCCATTTTTACCATATTCTTGTTGCAATAAGCCTTTTATATCTCCGTGCACATGAATTTGAGTGGACATGGGCCAATGTGGATGGACTTCTGTTTTAATAAATCCATTATTCATTTGTTTTAGGCAGGTCCTAAGAAACATAAGACTAATCATTTTGTTTTCAAAATAATAGAATGTCATATTTTGAGTGTAATGACGTTCCTGGTCTGTGCAGGGGCGGTTCTGGGGGGGAGGGGAAGGGGGCAGTGCCCCTGTGACAACAATTTTGGACCCCCTTGTGGCCCCCCTAAATGTGGAGTATGAAATCATTTTTACATAACTAATTTTTGCAATCGTTCTTTTTTTACATCCGTTATTAGACAGTGGCAACGATGATGATTATGAACATGGTCTTTTGCCTGCAATGCAGTGAAGAAAACGATATGACAACAATAACGTCTAATGTAACTGGCCCCTCTAACAGTACAACTGGCCCCAGCTTGGCCCCCCCAGTTGAAATGGTCTAGAACCGCCACTGGGTCTGTGCAGCCTATATGCTACATGGCCTTGCCATGCCATGCACCTGAAATCAATAGTTATTGTGTTCATTAAACAGACAAGACACTTAGGCTACCCTGATCACAGTCAACACAGACGGAGATTCCATGAAACAAAATCACATTGATTGATTAAGACGAGTCATAGGCTTTTTGGTCGGGAGTAGGCCAGGGCTACTAATTGACTGCGAGTGAAGAGCAACATTATCCACTTGTTAAGCTACATAACATGCTGACAAATGTTCTGTTCACCCGTGCTAATACATGAGCCAACTAGACAAGATGATCATGAGCAGCACTCACCTCAACTTAGCTAACGTTTCTACAGCCTAATTGTAACCAATATTCAAATGTGGATTCAGTGAAGAAAATCAAATCTGACATTGATTGATTTATCAAGACGAGTCCCCACTCTTGTTTCAATGAAGCGTGAAACGGTGCTGAAATAGTTGACCACACGCGGGTAGGCTATTGCTTCAAATATATCATAACTATTTGATGACTTTCATCCTGCCTTCAATTGCATTAGCTTACTTTATTACAATATTTTCGTAATTCAGTGATATTTACTGGAACAGTAATTCTTTATGGATACGCCAGTTGTGGTTAAGAAAACAGTGCATGTGGTGAGCTATGAGAAAAAAAAGATGGGTGAAGTGACATGCCTCGCAAAGTTTAGAACTGGCAGGAGAATGGTAGTAATGGGCGCGGCATCGCAACCATTAAGAGCTTAAGAGAGTAGTCCGTGTCAATGCCGCCTCAGCATTATGGCTACATTTCATACCGTAGGCAGAACTTTACTGCAATCATGACTAGGTCGGTTGACGGAAAATAAAAGTAGAGGCTTTATCGCTGGCAATACCCTTCATATATAAAGAAAATTTTGCAAATGTTGGCGGGATGTTAAAGTTGCCGAAAAAACGTACTGGTTTGAAAGGTGTATAAGTGTCACGTCTTCCCCCGTTCCCCTCCCGGCGCTCGAAGGTGCCAGGCTCCCCAGCATTACGCACTCCTGCCACCATCATTACGCACACCTGTCTTTCCCTGTCACGCGCATCAGTAATTATTGGACTCACATAGACTCAATCACCTGTTTATTACCTCCCCTATATTTGTCAGTTCCCCATCTCTGTTCCCTGCTGCTGCAATGATTGTCGAATCCCGGTGTTTTGCCCATGTGCTGATGCTGTGCCTGTCTTGTTTCATGTCTGTTCCTTATTAAATGTTGACTCCCCGTACCTGCTTCTCATCTCCGGCGTCAGTCCGTACAGAATGCAGCAGCCATCTAACGAAACATCGGGGAGTGCTGGCGTTCTGGTTGGTGGTGACGTCGTGTCCGGGGGCCGCCACTGATGGAACCGGGGGTGCCTAAGCCAGCTCGTCGGGCTTCCACGCACTAGCTGGCTCGAGAGGTTTTCTTGTCCCGGTTGGCTCGGTAGGCCCATCCCACGTCAGGCCTCAGCCGGATCGCCAGGGTTTTACGCCTTAGCCGGCTTGCCAGGCATCTACGCTTCAGCCGGCTCATCAGGCTCCCACGTGCCAGCAGGATCATCAGGCTCCCACGCCTCAGCCGGTTTGCCAGGCTCCCACGCCCCTACCGGTTCGTCGGGATTTTATGCCTAGCAGGTTTGTCCTGCGCCCGTGCCTCGGCCAGCCCATTAGGCTCGCCCAGGTGGGACACCGGGTGGTGCCCCTAGAGGGGGGCACTGTCACGCCTGCTCCACTCCCCCTCCCGGCGCTCGAAGGCGCCAGGCTCCCCAGTATTACGTACTCTTGCCACCATCAGTACGCACACCTGCCTTTCCCCGTCACACGCATCAACGTATTATTGGACTCACCTGGACTCAATCACCTGTTTATTACATCCCCTGTATTTGTCAGTTCCCCATCTCTGTTCCCTGCTGCTGCATTGATTGTCAAATGTCGTGTTTTTCCTGTGTGCTGACGCTGTGCCTGTCTTGTTTCATGTCTGTTCCTTATTAAATGTTGACTCCCCGTACCTGCTTCTCACCTCCGGCGTCGGTCCGTACAATAAGAGTCCTATTAATGAAATTGGATGGCAAGTACAGAATTTTTTTTAAACACTCCACACCTCTAGGGGCAGTATGGTATGTGCAATAGGTGTTGACATTAGGATGGTGAACTGTATGTCTAATTCACATGGATGGTTGACATACTAGAGTAGGGATGGGCAATTTTGATGGGGGTGGGGGCCACATTAAATCTGAACTCATCATGAGGGGCCGCAGTGGCTTGCAGGTCTGCATTCCCACACATGCAGTCATGCCTTTTGAGGGACCTAAGTGAAAAAAAAATGTTTGAAATTTGAAACATTTGCAGTTTTACAGCTAATTTCCTGCAATTTTTCACATTTTGCCATAGTTGGGAGAAAACTATTTGCAGCTTTGAATATGACATCTGAGTGAGAGTGACTAACAAAACCAATGGGGTCCACTCGGTCAGTAATTCAACCATGATTACTACAAGTTTAGATAGTTGGCTAGACTAACTTATCGATCAAATTATTTTTTGCTGTCAGGCTAATTGAGTGACTGTCAGTGACTGACATAACAAGACCAAACTGCTGATGCACAACCAAATTTCGAAATTGCACCTTGTGTGTTCTACTCTTCTAACTCAACAGTAAGTTGAGACCCCGGCCGAGTTCCTAAAAAAACAAACAAACAAAACAAATCAAGACGTGTTCGATAGGATGGATAATGCGATACGTGTGAATTAGGGGGTGGCTTCCATCCAAAGACATGGGTGGTAACGTAAGCCCCGAGTGTCTCATTACAAAGAGGTCATCAGAATAGAGTAGGCTAAGTCCCTACCTTGCAGGTGTCAACATGCAACACTACTTACTGTTATAAATGAGCAGCAAATTGTTTTTTTATGCAAGAACCGCTGCTAATACCCAAGCCCCCGAGGCACTGGACGTGCTAAGGAGTTATGATAACTCAAACCACAGGAGTCTCTTCTCTTGTCTAAACAATCCTGCCTGATGGAATTCCTAGCCCTGCTGTGGTAGGGTTACCATACAGCGTCAGAAAACTACACTCTTAAAAAGAAGGGTTCCAAAAGGGTTCTTCTGCTGACCCCATAGGAGAACCCTTTGTGGTTCCAGTTAGAACCCTTTCTGTTTCCATATTTTCCTTGAGTTTCAAGTAGAAAGACCATGTAAACCCTCTGTATGGGATCTACATGGAACCCAACAGGGGTTCTACCTGGAACCAAAAATGATTTCTACCTGGAATAGAGTTGCAAAGGGGGGGTATATTACTGGAAACTTTCTAGGTTTACCAGTAAACTACTAGAATTTTGGTATCTTTCAAGGACTTTATGTACTTCAGATTATCACAGGTGTCTGTAATTATCTCTGTCCCTCTGTGTGGCCTTACCACATGTAAAACATATGAAATAAGATAATTTTACAATAATAAAATATAATGACAAATATGAACAAATATTCTCCTAAATACAAACCATCAATTTAGTGAATACCATTGATGTTTAATATGAGGGTTTCAGCATGAAATATCCTTTATATTTTATTTAAAAAATGTATTATCTCGAAGTTAATTGAAAGTAATGTCATTTGATTAGATGCTTTTTTCATTAATTGGACAATTTTCTCTTGAACCATATGGTCTATCTACTAGAAACTCATGGAAAATATGGGCACAGATATAATAAATGAATATGGTATATGAATACATTTTTATAAATTACCAAAGTTACTCAACATTGCCATAGATTTTCTGTTAATTACCAAAATTACTCAAGATTCCATTAACTTGCCGGTAGGTTTGCAACCCTAACCTGGAACCAAAAAGGGTTCTTCAAAGGGTTTTCAGCCGAAGAACCCTTTTAGGTCCCGGATACACTCTTGCTATCTTCTCTATATCCTAAAAAAGCTGATGGGTTTTTAGGTATAATCTTTCCTCGGGCTCTTACATTTAAATTGTGTTGTTTTCAACCAAACACTGCTTGCTATAACCATACACATACTGTATAGTGTGTGCGTATGTACAAGCGACTGTGCTTTGATGATATCCAGCCCTAAAATGTCCATTATGCTTCGCTACTGTCCATTACGGCATCATGGCCGTGTCATCCCGAAACCCATTAGTGCGTAAACATGTACACTACATGTGACCCCTGCCTACTTACACCTATTAGTTAGGGCTCCTGTCTGTGAAAGTTGTTTATACAGTGTGCTCATGAGACCTGGCTGCCGTTCAAAGAAATCATATTGAGTTAAGGAGAAGTCGGCCAAGATGTAATACAAATAGCTGTA